>NC_135807.1:99415083-99745239 GCF_964213995.1 Mustelus asterias | reverse complement strand
GCTGAATTGGGTTTTGGAGGTTTTCTTTGCTTGCAGACATTTTTTTACAATGGCTGCATTTGAGCAAATGAAGAGGAATTAGAAAGAGAGAATCGTCCCTCCACACTAACCCTGGGAGCACCGTGTCTGTGCTTAGCGCTAAAACACATTCCGCGCCTAATCTCAAAGCCTGAAAAGAGTAATGAGAAGCGGAGTTTTGCCTAATTCCCCGAGCTGTGTGTTTGTGGACGTGTGCCAGCCTGTGTGTGTATGTGTAAAACATTTTAGAACAAGTTGCTTCCAGCTGTTCTACATATCCCGTCTGCCAGCGAGGGAAAAAAAACTGATGGGACCATTGGTTAAGTTGCCTGGATGTGAGCGGCCTTTTTATTTTAGCGTTCATTCGGGAGAGCCAGCAACCCGGTCCAGCGCGAGTATTTTCCATTGATTTATACAAAGCAGAAACTAATTGGAGCAACGTGAATAATTGAAATGAATTTGGGTCGATGTATAATTTATAGTGGGTATCCCTTTGATGGTTTAATACTCGCTAAATAAAGTACATAAACAGTGACTGGTAGTTAAAATCTAATAAAAGTTCTCCATGTTTCTCGCACGATTTAAAACGCCTCCAAAAGAAGTCTAAGGGGAGCATGTATGATTTAGAACTTGCCACTGACGTGTTTCCATATGGTGGAGATTAACGGTTCAAAATTGTCGAATTTTATCTCAATTCCTGAAGCGGATTCCGATTGTACTACCTCTATTTGAGGAAAGTTGGTTGATTATGAAATTCCGCATAGTGCATGCGATTAATGAAAGCCGCCTAATCGTTATGTAAATTCAATTTGACGTTTAATAATTCAGGAGAGTTAGTGTGCCCCCGCCCCCCCCCCCCAATGAAATGAAGCATTTGCGGTTGTATTCATATCCCTTGGATGAGTTGCAGTGGTTTTCCAACGAAGAAAATATTCATAAAATCCATTAATTTAGAAGTTGGCAGTTCAACCAAGCCCCAACATTTTAATATGAAGTTCTCAACTACATTTCACAAGAAGGGAAAATAATAAGTGGCAGTTACAAAATTCCAGCTGTTTCTTGACTTTTTTTCGGGGAGTGATTTTTTTTTTGTATTCTGTTAGAGCAGTGATTTTATTTATTAAGTCTGCAGTCAATTTTGTCTGGGAAATGAAACCTCATTATTGGAATGTTAATGCTATTAAACTGCAGAAGATTATCTCAAAGTCATCTTTCCTTTTTTATTTGGCTGTGCTAAACCCTGCAGGGCCCTGTTTGTATAGCTGGAATTTTTTTTGAAGTAATTCACTTTTTGAAAAGAACTGATTTTGAAGCTGAAAA
Source organism: Mustelus asterias (assembly GCF_964213995.1). Classification (NCBI taxonomy): domain Eukaryota; kingdom Metazoa; phylum Chordata; class Chondrichthyes; order Carcharhiniformes; family Triakidae; genus Mustelus; species Mustelus asterias. The sequence goes on along the minus strand of NC_135807.1, from coordinate 99,743,901 downwards.
TATTTCACTTTAGTAACTTCTTAAAAACCTTGTTCATTTCATTTGCTCAGATCCAATGAAAATTCCAGGAAGATGCTTTACTCTTAATGTATGTTGTATATATTGTTTAAAATAATTCAATTTGTCTCTTGTATGGGCTTTTAGGAAATATTACTATAGTCAGGAATTGTGATGTGGTTGTGATCTAATTATAAAATATTCAGTTTGGCCAAGAATGAATGAGAATCTTTTAAGATGTTCTCCCACTTTCTGTGCTTTTGTTTCATGCTTCTTTGAAATATGGCAGTAGACCAGGGAAGGAGCAAAACCAGAATTTTACACTTTGATGACTTTGTCTTTGATATCTTGACAGCAAAAGGCTCACCATTGCTTTTATATACCACGAGCAGTAACATCGAGCAGCAGGCGAGTGCCTCAGTGCATTTGTGTTTAACTGCAGAAGAAAAAGTGGTGATAGGCAGCATGGGTTCTTATCAGTTTTCTAATCCCAGATCCCAGAATACCTTGAGGGCACACCTCAGATCTAGGTAAAATTGTAGACTCTCCCAGTTTGCAGATATGTTATGTATTCCTAACTTCAGTGACGATTTTCTGAGTTTACAGTGCTTCCTGTTTTAAATTTCCCTTCTGAAGTTTTAGCATTTGTTAAAGGCAACCCATTAGATCCTGTTCATCTTAAAATCAGCAGTATGCACTCACTCACAGCAGATCTGGACAGGAGCACAACTTTAAAACAAAATTAAGATAAATAGCAGACATTCCAGTTTTCTGAAGAAATATAATCCCATTGGAAATCTTTGCATGGTTTCAAAACAATAAATGCCACACTGCATTGCATGTTATCTCTTCATATTCACAATTTTAAATTTGAATGCCTCGTGTGTGAGCTAACTATAGATTTTGTTTTAGCTTGTGTGCATTTGGCTAACTTGAACAGGTTCTGCATTACTCTATTTAAAGATAGATGCATTGATGAGGATTGGGTTATATACATATCAATATCTTAAACCAATGTAAAACTCTGCATATCTGTTGAGCTAGTTAGTTCTGATTAAAAGTGGCAGTCTCCAGTTGGGAGGGAGAGGTACAGTGGAATTTAGCATTTCATAACAAATCAGTGTGTTCAAATGTCTATTTATTTATCCTATCTATCTATTCTATCTAATGAAATTCTTTTGAAATACTCTGATACAGAAATTGTGACATGTTAAACCATTTTATAATGCAAATTATGCAGAGAGTCATGCTGAGTATCATTGCTGTTTTGCAGTCAGTAAAAATTAATAAGTGTGTCAGGTTCCTTGCTATAGTAGGCAGTTATGAAGTATAATGCACACATTAATAAGGTTTTACACCAGAGTTAATGTTTCAGTCATGCTATAATGTGATCTATTAAATGTATATACCTAATGCCACAAAAAGACAGACTATCACTTATCTTAGAAAAGACCAATTAGTTTGCAATTGTAAGCATGCTACTAAATTTACTGGAAAACCATTATTAGTCTACAAGACATTAGTGTAAATTATTCTATGAAATAGTCTTTTTTTCTGTTTCTTCGGAGTATGTAAGGATGAGAAAAATGTTATTTGTGGTCTGAGACTTGCATCTTTTGTATTTGGTTACTATTGTTCTTTCAAATTAAGAGCACTTAAATACCTCTCGAATTTCTAACAGAATTTTTTAAATTCTTGGGCTTAATTTTAACTCTGATTTTGAGTGGGTTAAAATCAGGCCTCTGAGCATGACTGTGCAAATTTTGGTGTCCTGGAAGATTGGGCATTTGTTCATTTTGCAAATTTTTTTTAAAACGTGAAGGAGAAAGCATGTTTGGTGCTTTAGAAACTAAATTTAACTGTTTCCGTGCCCTCCTCTGTTATGATTGACTTCTGACTTTTCAAATACTTACAATGACCCTTTCTAAACACATAAAAGATATTGGACTCGATCAGCATTATTTTTATAAATTATGCTTAGTTTACACAGCTTAAGTCTCAATTTTGCTGACTTTACTGACTATAGCATTGCTCATCATTGGGTGAATATAAAATAATCTACTGAGACTGCATCAGATAGAATTTGCACTTTATTTAATAAGAGAATGAAGTGCTCTGTTGTGCTGTTGCTTTTTTGAAATGTTCTCAAGAATGTAGATGTGATAAAGTATTCAGCTAAATGTTCTAACTCACTGGCTGGTGAAAACTACACAGTAAAAATAAATAATTGTTTAATCATTATTATGAAGGCATGTATGGACACTAATAACCAGAAGCTCAAATTGTTTTAAACCTTCTGCCTTTAAGAATTTTAGATGTTTGGTTGTGATGAATGTGCTTTAATGTATCTTGTAAAGGTGATTAGGTTTTCTCATTGTGAAACTTTGAGCAATGTAGGTACTCAACCAGTAAAAATGTGCTAAAAGAGAGTACTGATTGTGTGTGTGATCTAAACCGCATGAAATGTTGTTTCCTGACAAACGTCCAATTTAAAAAAATATATAGTTATGTGTAATTAGAGGTAACCATAAGAGGAAAAAAATGGTCCCCAGATGCACTGTTGTGTTTATTAAATTGTTCTGAATTGACTTTTTTTCAACAAAGGTTATTTTGTGAATGAAATTATGAAAGCTTGTTTGTCAGGATAGCTTCAGTTAGCCCTCAAACTCTGAACTTGTCTACAATGCTGTCAGCATGGCTAGGTCATTAGTTATCCTTGTATTAGTGATGCCTGGAGGCTGTGTGCCCCGTCCTTCTTAACACCATCACGGATACAAAAGTATTTGTACTCTGCCGACTTGTAGAATTACTGATCATAGTTCTGCCTGACTGAGTCTGAGGTAAGCTTCTCCCTGTCTCCTGAATGTAATTGTCTCTGTCTTGCGGGGCTAAATTTGGCTGTGATTTATGATGAAGAAAAAACTCTTTCAGCCTGTGCGTTTACTGGTATTGTGTTGGAGTCACTTCATCGATATAGCATGTAGCTGGTGAGGTGTGTAGTAGCCAGCTGGAATTTGTTAAAAGCTCATGGAAGGAGCTATTTGCTAACTGGTTAAGTGAAAACAGAAAAATGTCAAATTGGCCTTGGCATTACAATATTGTTCATATTTATAGATACTTAATTTTTATTGTAAACTAGATTTGCAATTTGGTTTTGCAGTTGGTGATTTTGGTCTTCCGAAGTAATTCGAATGCTTTCAGGAAATGCAACTGTGCAGTTGAGCTGTTTTATGGCTTTTCTTCTTAACAGAAAGTTAGTGTAAATAAATATGTAGCAGTATATAATGCCAGCAATTATTTCATTGTAACATGTTGAGTGATTTGTAAAAGGCAGCAAACATATGCATCCATCGTCTGTACGGTATAAGTTTTATTTTTAGGGCAGCAGCCAAAAGTAATAATTTGTTTTTCGACAACAAGTGCTTAGTTGTTCTTCAGCAATAATGCAGATGTAACAGGTTTAAACATCAATAAAGTTCAATATGATTTCTTAAGTATGGAAAAAATCTTTGATCTTTCAAGTATGTTGTACTGCTTTGGATGTGAAAAAGTTTCATACAAAATGATGGGAATTCTGAGTCTTAAAACGTTTTTTATGATTACATCTTTTGTAGACTATTTACTACCTTGGTTGGCCCATTAATTGTTCAGTTGGTGGAAGTACTTTATGAAGACGATGGTTTGGGCTAATTGCAGTAATGAACCTTATTGTACGCATTGAAGATAAAAACTGTGTTGGAGGAAAACTGTGATTCCCATCCGTGTGTAGTTCTGGGCAAGTTAAATGTTCCAAGCAATGATTGCTTATCCTTGTAGCTTGGATAGCTTGGTAATTACTTGTCGGTAATATTTGAGTAATGACTGCAGCATGGTGGAGCACTGAATGAAACAAGGAGGGTGAGTAATTAAAAGTGTTTTGATTTTCAGCCAGCGTTTAATATTTTATAGGAATGTTGAAATACTTCCTGCAGTGTTTCCTGCCATTGTAATGTTTGTTAAAGGATGCTGGTTATTGCTTGGAAAGCTGAATGGTGTGTACAAGGGAAGCCTTAATTGAAGGAGTAAAACTGTGAAGCAGAGCCAGGCTTAAGAATCAGACTTATTTTTGTCTAGCTTCTGGCTAACAGAAGAATTTGCCTGGGTTTGAATTGATTTCTTTTGTCTCCTTGTAGTGTAAGTTGATGCTAATGCTAAAACTCACTACTTTTAGTTTTTTATTGTTTTGGATATTACTTGGCCTTACTGTTTTTAAAACTGTAAATTTCATTAGACGGCAATTGCTAAAATAAAAGTAACCACTTACCGAGGCTGCACTCCGGCTTTGGTTGCAACTTCTGTAATTATTCAAGCACTTATCTGTATTGTGTATTTTAGAGAAATAAATATTATGCTGAGGAAAAGCAATTTAATTTCAAAATAAAGTGATTTTTAATTTACCATTGAACAGTGTAGGACTGCATAAATGTTTTGTGTGTAATAGATTGGGCATATCTCAGATAAGCATTTGCCTTGATATCAGAATTAGAACTGTGTCCTGCGATGAAAAAATATACTCTAAAGAGATCATCTTATCAGAGATGTTTTAAGATTTTTCAATTTATTAAATGGAAATCAGACTCCCAGTAGAATAGTTGTATGTGTTTGTGTAATTTTGATAGCTCAATATTGTTCTTGTAGATGTGCAAAATGGCCTTGTGTAACTTTCATTATAAGAAAACACTGATTATCTTGTCAAATCCAGATTATTTAAGTGAAAGATTTGTGTTTACCATTTCTATTTGTAAGTTTGTTTTGGGAATTTAATTAAAAACTCTAGTGTTTGCATATATCTCTGTAAAAGTGCATCTTCTAAATTGTACCTACCGAGGTGTATTTGGTGATGTGTTACAGACCACTCCGAGTCTTGAGTTAATGAGGCAACATGCACTTTTACATTAATGATTTAGGTTGGAGTTGGAGATAGTAGAGGCTCGATCTTTCTTGCCACCACATGGCTGACCAAGAATCTCTCCTGCCCTTACCACCTGCCATTGGCATGTGTTGGAGGTATTTGCAGGTTGGTGATCAGCTTGTTGGCCACGTTATGAACGCATCCTCCTTGGCCATTATGTCCTGGAGTGGGACTTGAACCTAGAGCTCCTCACTCAGAGGCAGGGGCACTACCCATTGTGCCACAAGACCTCCTGTTTATTACAGTACTGAGTTGAATTTATAGATGAATATTTGCACACTTCTAATGTTTCATTTGCTAAACCGATCATATGCTCAACATTTCTTTAAGGCACTTATTGAAAGTGCAACTTTGTGTAACAGTGGAAGCTGTCCTTGAAGTAAGAATTTCCTTGTTGAAACTTGGAAATGAAATTGCAGGTCTGCAAAAGGAAGGGTTGCTGAACTTGTATTTGTAGCAATAAGCAGTAAAGGAAAAACATTGAGTTCATTTGTAACATGCAACATACATTCTGCATTGAAAACAAAATAATGAGTGTGAAGATTGTGACTGCTCGGAAGTGTGTGGATCTGTTATCTCATTGATAAAACTCTGCATTTCATTATCAGTTTCCTTAAAGTGCAAATATATGTGGGTTGGATTTATTAAATAAAAATATTGAAGATTGCATGCTGCAAAAATTCTAAATGATGGACTTTTATTATTGACATAACAATTTAATTTTTAGAAATACTGTCACTTGCACAGTTCTCATTAACCAGTGTAGATTGGACTTTCATGATTTATTGCCTGTGTGCAGATACGGACACTGTGCTGGCACAAACAGGTTTGTTTTGTTAAGGCTGTGTTATATGGAAGCAAGCTGACTGGCATCTCGACTTTGGGTAACCAAACTGTGTCATAGAGGTTAATAGGTTTCTTTTTGTTCCCTATTTAGCCAGGGATTTAGTCACATCCCTGACTAAATAGGGATGTGAAAGAAAGGTTTGCATTTATATGGTGCCTTTCATGATCTTGGAACATCCCAAAGAAATTTACAACCAATTAAGTACACTTGAAGTATATGTGTTATTATAATAGAACCATAAAAAGAGTAGTAGGCCATTTGGCTCATCAGATCTGTCCTGCCGCTATTCAGTTAGATCATGGCTGATCTGTGACCTAACTCCACATACCTATCTTTGCCCCTTAATCTCCTAATACTTTGGTATAACAAAAATCTATCAATTTCTGACTTAAAATTTGCAATGGGTTTAACTTTAATTGCCATTAACAGAATGGAGTTCCAAACTTCCACCCGTTGCATGTAGATGTGGATCCGAATTTCACTCCTGAAAGGTCTGGCTCTGTTTTTTAGACGATACCCGCTAGGCCTAAACTCCCCAACCGGGGTGGGGGGAAATAGTTTATCTTGATCTATCCTATATGTTCCCCTTAATATCTTCAAAACTTCAATCAAATCAGCCCTTAAACTTCTAAATTCCAGCAAATTCAACCTTAATTTGTGCACTGTATCCAATTTAATTAGTTGAATTCAGAAATCATTCTGGTAAGCCTACACTCCATCCAAACATAATATACCTTAATGTGTGGTTCTCCGAACCCTTCACAATAGTTCAGGTATGGTCTAACCAGGAATTTGTATAGCTGAAGCACAACTTCTCATTCTCTAGCTATAAAGGCCAGGTTTTCATGAGCTATTTTTATTATTATTTTCTGTACCTGCTCATGACTGTTAATAGTCTTATCTAACTGGACCACAAGTGTTTTTGAACCCCACTATTTCTAACTTTTCACCATTTAGAAAGTATTTTGTTCAATCCTTTATATGTCCAAAGTGAATGACCTCACATTTGCCTGTATTAATATCCATTTGACACAGTTTTGACTGTTCTCTTAAAATTAGAAGGGGATTTTGATAGATTAAGTTTCCATCAACACTGCTTACAATGTCTTCTAGTTTTGTGTAAATGACACATTTGGATATGTAGCTTTCTATCCCATCATCTAAGTCATAATAACAACAGTAAATATTTGCGTCACCGACTCAAATGTCCTTGGAGGACATCTTGTCTGGATTTTAATTCTGAGGTCAGGTCCCTGACGTCAGGTGGGTTTCTGGTCTAGATCCAGCATTATGTTGTGCCTGACAACCAATGTGATTTTTGACAGGCTGATCAATCAGTGGCCCGGTAGGAAGTTTGCCATCCAATAGGAGACACTCCAGCCCTGAGACATGGGAAACCCCACTGTCAGAACTTGGGGCTGCTGATGTATGCAAGTTGGACCTTCTGAAGACTTGGAGGTGAAATTACGACTGGCCAAAGCTGCCAGTCTGTGCTGTGAATCTCATACTTGTGACAAAGGTAGGGGTGGGGAGAAGGGTTAAAAATGTTGATGGACATTGTCAATGCCCCTCACATCTGTCTGCTGTTGGGAGGCAACCTCTGTCTTGGAACCATGTTTCAATCTCATCCCCCCCCCCATTCTTGCCCAGCATGTTCCAAATGGCCTGAGGCAGGCACATATGGGACTTTATCAAATACCTTCTAGAAGCCCATGTAAATAACATCTTTTGACATTCCCTCTCTGGCACTTCTTCTTCAAAAAATTAAATCTGTTTCATTGGATTTGAGCTACCCATTACCAATCCATGATGGCTCTCTTTGATCAGCTGAACCTTTTCAAGTTTTCAGTTAAACTGTCCTTAATTATAGAATCTAGTAATCTCCTGATAACAGATGGTAGGCCTGGAATTCCCTCTTCCACCTTTCTTAAATAGCAGATTTCAATTTTCTAATCTGGGGAACAGTTTCTGAAGCTAGAGAACTATGGAAGATTAAAGTTAGCACATTTGCATTATTCTCACCAACTTTCTTTAAAATCTATGTTTAACATCTAATGTAGTAAACAGAGCACCCAATTTGCACATGACAATGTTTATTGAAGGAAGTAGTTATTTACTAGTGTTAATGAGATGTACATAGAACTGTAAATAAATATTTTCTTACAAATGACAGTCTTAAGTAGCTTTCTTGGAGAAACAATCAAACCCTGAAGAACTCCATCCAGGCTCCAAACACAAGGCAAAATATGGTGGTAGTGGATAGTCAGTAAAATACCCAGAAAAACCCCAAGAAAAGAGACAGACATTACGGGGCTGCAGATACTTGGGAGAAGGATGAATAAGAACATTGATCTAAGACTCACCTGAAAAACTTGGAGCCTTGTGGGTGCAGCACATGTAAACTGAGACATGGAGCCAGATTCCAGACAGCAATGAGCACAGACAAGAATCTACAAATGGCAAGCAGCTTGGTATAAACATCTATTCTTCATGGCCCCCCTCAAAATGTTTCTGAATCACTCAAGGCTTGCAACAAGCTCAGTGCTGGGACATTGGAGAAAGCGGCTTTCCAGGTTTGCACAAAAAGAAACAAAAGGATTGGGTCAGTACTTAACTCTATGAAGTTGGAGGTACTAACAATGCCATAATAGTTAGGCCGGGAATTGAGGAAATTTCATGTTTTTATGATGAGGTCCTTTAGGCATTTAATTTGTAATTCAGCATTCAAAAAGATGTAATAATTGAACAAGCAAAATTTATAAGAGAAAACAAAAATCTGGTGAATGCATGAATTCATTCATCGATAATTTCTACAGGCTGGTAAAAAATTGTGGGATTAATTGATTCATGATTGCATAGTCGTTGGGGCCATAGATTAGATCAGATCTCTTGCAAACAAGGGAAGATCTAACTTTAATTAAGGCAATTCAAATTGCACAACAGACCAAGGATAGGAAACAAAATAGACTGGTTGTTCATGGTGAAAATGATGTCCGTTGGAAACAAACAAGCGAAGCCATTCAATATGTCAAGCAGAAAAGAGAGAGTGCACTGAAACAGAAGCTTGTGAGATTAGAGGAAAACATGTCATTTTGAAATGCTCTTGGTGTGGCAGGAAGAGCCTACACAAGTGGGAAGAATGCCCAGCAGTGGGGGAGCAGAGTACCACCACTGTCAGAAGCTAGGAAATTTTAACTATTGTCTGCCAATCTTAAAAAAACAATCTGCAAAGAAGAAAGAAAAATGACAAGGCCAGATACAAGAACCACAGAAAAAGTCAATTACTTTCCTTGGGGGAAGTGAATGAAATAGAAAATAATTGAGCATTAAAGGAAAAGTGGATGGATATCCCACAGAATTTAAATTAGATGCAGGGGTCAGTGTTTTAATCTTATCTGATGAAGTAAAGTGGCTTAAACACATCCAACAACCATCCAATTATAAGGTTCAGGTGGGATTACACAAGTCATAGGACAACATCTGGCAGTATTAAAATACAGGGATAGAGAAATCATTGAACCTTTGTATATCATACAGAAACAAGATCGCCATTATTAAATAGGAAGGCATGTTTATAGTTGATGCTGATTTGCAAAGTTGATGAAATTGTTGCTAGGTAATACAATAGCACATTCAGGAATGAATTTTCAACATTATTTACAGGCTTGGGAAAACTGAAGACCTAGTATCATGTAATCCTAAAAGCTGATGCTAAATCAATTTGCTTCTTCACACCAAAGAAAGTCCCTCACCCACTCCTGGACAAAGTCTAGAGTGAAATTAAGCACAACAGCTCAATTAGAATCTGCGAGGACTTGACTCAACTGAACAAGTCAGTGGAATGTGAGATCCACTCAATGGTATCAATGGATGAGAGTCCTACTAAAGTAGCTAACCAAATTAGTTGCAAACCATAGTTTTTGGCAGTTGCCTCTGGACAAGCTGGCCACTTTTGTAACCCCATTTTGTCATTATTGCATTAATAAATTACCATTTGGAATTGCTTCTTGTGCCAGAAATATTCCAGTGAACAATGTCTTTGACTTCAGAAGACATGGAATGAGTAATATACCATATAGACAACACACTCATACATGATTCCTTGAGGGAAGAACATAATTGTAGAGTTAGGGCAGTCCTCAAAGTTCTACAGGAAACAGGTTTGATGTTGTTAAATTCCATGGGCATGTCGTGTAGGCTTCAAGAATAGCAGCCAACCCACAGAAAACTCAGGTGATTAGAGAGTTCCCACAATCCAGACTGTTACAGAGTTGCGAAGACTCCTTACGATGATCAATCAAGCGAGCAAGTTCCTACCAAATCGATGAGTCGTTGAGATGTTTGTTGAGACGAGGTCAACAGTGGTGCTGGAATGTGTACCAGCAAAATGCTTTTGAGAAAATCGAAAGATTCTCAATTCATATTAAATTCTCGTATGCTATGATCCAGACTGCCGACCATAGTAGCAGCAGACGCATCAACTACAAATCTGGGCGCAGCCTTGTTTCAAATTTAAAAGGATGGTAAAAGAAGACCAGTTTATTATGCCTTACAGACGGAGGAAAAGTATGCAAAAATTGAAAAAGAAACATCAGCAGCAATGTGGGTATATGAGACATTCCCAAATTACCTGATGGGATTGTGGTTTAAAATTGAAACTGACCACAAGCCTTTGGTCACTTTTCTTAACCATGTCGATCACATGACCTGCGAATAATTGGCCCTTAAAGGGGTCACATTACGTCAAGTGCCCAAACATAGATACACAAAGAAATCCTAATGTACAACTATTTACAGCACAGTAGAATTTCCAGAAAAGGGGAACAACGAGGCAAAGTTCATAAAGTCAGTCTATCTGGGGACTTTTGGACTCTTCCGGGGCACCGCAACTCAGTGACCGGTTTCTTCCTGGTTGAGGTAGTAGTATCTACAACAGTGGTAGCAGATTCACAGATTCTGAAGATATGACAGTGCCGAAGCCCTCTTCCACTCCTTCTGCTGACACCTGAGATTCCCTGTGTGAAACACTTAGTTTAGCTATTGTCAGCTTGACTGGCACACTTGAAACTACTACTAGGGTCACACATGCAGCTGTGGGGACTTGTAGCTTCCTGCCTCCTTATATGGTCTATGTGCTTTTGCACTTTTCTGCCCTGTAGGCTGACAACATAAGATACTGGGCTAGTCCTTGCAATAATCTTCCCAGGTAACCATGCTGGTTTTGGACATAAGCTAAGTCATTCATTTCAAACAATTTATCCACCTTAGCTGAATCACGCGTGAGGCTTGCCTAGCCTCCACCCTCCCTGTCAAATTGGGGAAAACAAGGTCAAGGCATCGGCCCAGCAATAGCTCGGCCAGTGTAACCCCTGTTGTCACTTGAGGGCTTGAGTTGTATGAGAGAAGAAAATTGGATAACCAGAGCATCAGTGCCTTTTAGACTGAGGGTATAAAGGTTTGTACTGCTCTTTCTGCCAACCCATTGGAAGCTGGGTGGTAGGGGGCCAATTGTATGTGCTGGATACCATTAGTCCTGAGAAAAAGTTGAAATTCCTCGGCTGTGAACGCGGTGTCATTATGAGAAACTCACTTCAGGGATGCCATGTATTGTGAACATTTGTCACAGCTTATCAACAGTGGCTGACAAAGTCGTAAAATGCAAGACTTGGATATCTAAATATTTAGTGTCCACTATGATTAAAAACATCATTCTCATAAAATGGCTACCGAAGACAATGTGGAGCCTTGTCCAAGCAGGGCCAGGTGACTCGCATGGGTGCAGTTGAGCTGTGGATGGAAGACTCTGCTGTGTTTGGCAATGCTCACAGCAGCTGACCACACTCTCTCTTTGGCCAACATCTTCATCTTGGTCTGTCCAGGATGTGTGCTGAACATTGTAGTGTCAGACAACAGTCCACAGTTTGCTAACAAATTATTCTGTAACTTTGGAAGGAATATAGTTTTATTCCAGTTACTAGCTCACCTAGATATCCTTGAGGAAACAGAGAAGCTGAAATGGGAGCACACACAAAGCACTGATGAAAAAGAATGAAGATATTAATTAGCCCATTACAGAATCTCAAAAATGGCTTCTTATCTGCATCTGTTTAATGGGAAGATGACTAAGAATGTAATTTGCAGCTCTGCAACAGAGCGACCACCTAATGTTACTCGGATATGAGAGTTAAAAAGTTTGAGGAGCAACACAGATACAAAACTGTTCATAACTACAGAGCAAAACACAAGACCTAAAATTGATACAACCTAGGGTGAGAGTGTAGATACAAGACCAACCAAAAGAAAGCATAACCAGAGAAAAGGCTCCACAACCAGAAACCTTTATAAGATTGAGAGACGGACTCGGAAAACCTAAGGAAAAATCAAAGCTTTTTATCCTTGGAAAGACCAATAGAAAGTTGGGCTTACTACTCAGATCTGAAAGGAGATGAGGAGTAAGACAAAGCTCTCCTGAAACCCAGGAGAACACATTAAGAAATTTCTTCCAACATATCAAAAACGACAGTGCAGAATATCCTCAACCTCTAAAAGAAATCTGGATTGGTCAAGGCACCTTGGAGGCGATCCATGTGAAATCTGAGACTTTGGTGGCGATGTATGCAGTTATATATAGTTGGGGGAGACACTTGTGGGGTGAGGGGGTGGGGACTGGGTATTAGGTGGAGATATAGAGTAAAGGATTAACATCAGAGGCACCTGATGCGATGTAACATGATGCTAGGCAAGTGTGCACTTGCTAAAACCATACCTGAGCTATGCATTTACAGTAATATGCATGAAAATTGAAGTACAATTTACAGTAGGAATTTGCCAGAAACAGTCTTGCACATTGAGAGCTTTTGAGGCAGGCTGTGGAAACATCTTGGTGCTAAATTCAGCAGTGTCATTTTATTGGCTGTTCCTTGTATCTGACCCAAAGGCATCTACTGTGAGGAGATGAAAGTGGTGTTGCCAAACCTGTTCATAACTACAGACCATGGGGACTTTAACATTGTTAGATTTCATCGTGTTTCTGTGGATTTGCGGTCAGCTAATCTGAACCAGGATCGTACCAGACAACAACTTCATTTTTTATGTAGATGTACTTCACAGTTGATGTCACAATGGATTCTAACTGGTCACCAAACTCTCCACAAATTCACTATCAATTTAGATTAAATTTAAAATGAAATCTGCATCTAACGTTCATCATTTTAGTTAATGTGGGATTAATTAAGAACATTCCAGCAAGTGTGGGATGTCCTTTCATTTTAGTAAGGAGTCTAACAACAAAGAACAAAGAACAGTACAGCACAGGAAACAGGCCCTTCGGCCCTCCAAGCCTGTGCCGCTCCTTGGTCCAACTAGACCAATCGTTTGTATCCCTCCATTCCCAGGCTGCTCATGTGACTATCCAGGTAAGTCTTAAACGATGTCAGCGTGCCTGCCTCCACCACCCTACTTGGCAGCGCATTCCAGGCCCCCACCACCCTCTGTGTAAAAAAACATCCCTCTGATATCTGAGTTATACTTCGCCCCTCTCACCTTGAGCCCGTGACCCCTCGTGAACGTCACTTCTGATCTGGGAAAAAGCTTCCCACCGTTCACCCTATCTATCCCCTTCATAATCTTGTACACCTCTATTAGATCTCCCCTCATTCTCCGTCTTTCCAGGGAGAACAACCCCAGTTTACCCAATCTCTCCTCATAGCTAAGACCCTCCATACCAGGCAACATCCTGGTAAACGTTCTCTGCACTCTCTCTAACGCCTCCACGTCCTTCTGGTAGTGCGGCGACCAGAACTGGACGCAGTACTCCAAATGTGGCCTAACCAACGTTCTATACCGCTGCATCATCAGACTCCAGCTTTTATACTCTATACCCCGTCCTATAAAGGCAAGCATACCATATGCCTTCTTCACCACCTTCTCCACCTGTGTTGCCACCTTCAAGGATTTGTGGACTTGCACACCTAGGTCCCTCTATGTTTCTATACTCCTGATGACTCTGCCATTTATTGTATAACTCCTCCCTACATTATTTCTTCCAAAATGCATCACTTCACATTTATCCGGATTAAACTCCATCTGCCACCCCTCTGCCCAATTTTCCAGCCTATCTATATCCTGCTGTATTGCCCGACAATGCTCTTCGCTATCCGCAAGTCCAGCCATCTTCGTGTCATCCGCAAACTTGCTGATTACACCAGTTACACCTTCTTCCAAATCATTTATATATATCACAAATAGCAGAGGTCCCAGTACAGAGCCCTGCGGAACACCACTGGTCACAGACCTCCAGCTGGAAAAAGACCCTTCGACCACTACCCTCTGTCTCCTATGGCCAAGCCAGTTCTCCACCCATCTAGCCACTTCTTGTATCCCATGAGCCTTAACCTTCTTAACCAACCTGCCATGTGGGACTTTGTCAAATGCCTTACTGAAATCCATATAGACGACATCCACGGCCCTTCCTTCATCAACCGTTTTTGTCACTTCCTCAAAAAACTCCACCAAATTTGTAAGGCATGACCTCCCTCTTACAAAACTATGCTGTCTGTCACTAATGAGATTGTTCCGTTCTAAATGCACATACATCCTGTCTCTAAGAATCCTCTCCAACAACTTCCCTACCACGGTCGTCAAGCTCACCGGCCTATAATTTCCTGGGTTATCCCTGCTACCCTTCTTAAACAACGGGACCACATTCGCTATCCTCCAATCCTCAGGGACCTCACCCGTGTCCAAAAAAGCGACAAAGATTTCCGTCAGAGGCCCAGCAATTTCATCTCTCGTCTCCCTGAGCAGTCGAGGATAGATGCTATCAGGCCCTGGGGCTTTGTCAGTTTTCATGTTCCCTAAAAAACCTAACACTTCCTCTCTTGTAATGGAGATTTTCTCTAACGGGTCAACACCTCCCTCCAAGACACTCCCAGTTAACACGCCCCTCTCCTTCGTGAATACCGATGCAAAGTATTCATTTAGGATCTCCCCTGTTCCCTTGGGTTCTAAGCATAATTCCCCTCCTTTGTCTCTGAGAGGTCCGATTAACACCAGGTTAAAGTCCAACAGGTTTATTTGGTAGCAAACGCCACTAGCTTTCGGAGCGCTGCTCCTTCGTCAGATGGAGTGGAAATGTTCCACATCATGACTTTCATTTTAGGCCTTTCATGACCTAAACTGGTATCATATATCTCTTCGCCATACATTTGTTTTTAAGGCTGCAAATGATTTAGATAAGACTATTTGAACCATGGGCTAAATCTCCACTGGAAAAGTTGGTGATGCTTTTGCCTTGGAAGTTACATTAGATGCTACCTACTAATTGATCATAAGTGATTTTACTCCTTTTGGCTGTAGTTTAAATTTCTATTCACTTTAATTGCACTTTTAAGGTCCTTACAGAGCAGTTGAAGATGTTTTTTAGTAACTGTGATTGAATTGGAAAGGTTGTGCATAATGAACGTAGCCTGCCATTTTTTTGTTCCAACTTCTGGTAACTTTCCCTTCTCATTTCCCATTCACCTGATACATAGATCACACAGCACAGAAGAAGGCCATTCAAACCTGCATCTGATATTTTTGAAGAACATTCCAGTTAGCACCATTCTCCTCTTTCCCCATATCCCTACAATATCTTCTCCTTCAAATTTTGATACGGTTTTAGTTTAGTTGTTCAACTAACTAGTATCTCAGTTTATATCTAGCTGATGACTGTTAGACCTTTTTTCAAATAAACCAACTAATATAATGCCATAACATGTCTGTACAAATCCAGTTGAGTATCATGTAGTAGTACAGTGGTAAATATTTTTTACCCTTAAGATGGCATTTTTGTTGTAATCTGTTGCATCTTTAGACCTGAGTGCACAAATTTAATTTAAGTATTAACACAAGAGAAGATGAGTTCTGGTGAAAAGTCATCAACCTGAAATGTGTTGACTCTGTATCCCTCTCTATAGATGCTCCCGAGTATGTCCAGCATTTTCTGTTTTTATTTTAATTGAAATATTATTTGGATTGCAAAATTTGAAACAATTGGCTGCTTATTTTTATTTGGAGATTGCTACCAGTATTAGAATTACTGTTGTCACATCTGAGTAAATTTAGGTCTGAAATCTCACATGTGGGAATCCTGACTGGGTATGAATAAGAACATCTTAAGAGTGATTTTTTTTTCAGCAAACAAAAGATGGTTGCCTTGCCATATAAAGTGGTGAATTAGACCACAGAACAATCTGGGCAAACAATAAAGAAATGCATTTTTGGCACAGAATCAGTTTGAACCATTAGTGCAGAAACAAATGGCTGGCTTTCCTGAAAAGAGAGGAAAAGGCATAACTTCAATGCTTTGAAAAAATCTTTCAAATCCTCTTTAAACCTTGGAATGCACATGTGTGCATCCAACCCTATAACTAAAGCTTCTTTTTATAAATTGGTCTTCTACTGAAAGTGTGGGTTGGCATATGTGAACTGACACGAAACCCACAAACTTCTAAGCATACTTTTGTGTTTGGTTCTGAACTCCACCTCTGAGGTCCAAATGGTACAAAAATATCCACAGCCTTGATAAATTGCCATTTGTGGTGTGCTGAAATTACTCTCAGCTCAATAAGATGTAATGTTTTTCTTTAAAGTTTTTATACAGTTCCAGCTAATATGTACACAGCTATGAAAATGTAACTGGGATTCTACCCAACCTTCTCAATAGATCGTTGCACACAAACTGAATCCTGTGTTAAGTGTTCTGAGATATTTGCTGCTGGACTGCAGAGTGTTCAAGTTGTCATACTTTGCCATTGTGTCTATGGTTTAAATGTTCAACAGCCTCTGCTGAATATATCCTCCAGTGTAACATGTTTGCAATTCTTTTGCTGCCTGATATTCTGGATTTATGCATGATATGGCCATGCTATAGACTACACAAGAAATATGAACAGTAAGAAGTATCATAACACCAGGTAAAAGTCCAACAGGTTTATTTGAAATCACAAGCTTTTGGAGCCCTGCTCCTTCATCAGGTGAGTGGAGGTGAGCGCTCTGAAAGCTCATGATTCCAAATAAACCTGTTGGACTTTAACCTGGTGTTGTGAGACTTCTTACCGTGCCCACTCCAGTCCAATACCGGCATCGCCATATCAGGAAATATGAAGGGAGAGAAATATTTCAGTTGAGATGTGCCATAGTTGCAATGTTGGAAGATGTGGTGTTTGCTTTTGTGACACCATCTCTGTCCCTCTGTGATACTTTACCAAATCTGTGCTTTCAACTTCCCCTCCCCTGTCGCTCTTCCTGAACTCTCTATCTCCCATCAAGCTCCTTTTCCCCAAGCTCCTATATTCCCCACCTTCCCAGCTCCCACCTCCATGCCTCACCACTCCACTCCTTCGCCTCTCCTACATTCCTTTGCCTCACCCCTCCACTCCTTAGTCCCGCCTCCCTGCATCTTTGCTCCACCTTCTCCATCCCAGCCTGGATATTGTCCTGGTCTTGCTGCATTTTAACATGAACTGCTCCAGTGTCTCAGGAGTTGTGAATGGAGCTGAACATTGTGCAATCAGCAGCGAACATTCCAACATCTGTTTTCATGATGGAAGAAAGGTCATTGATGACTCAGCTGAAGATGGTTGGAACTAGGACACTAACCTAAGGAACTCCTGCAGTGATGTCCTGGAGATGAGATGACTGACCTCCAACAACCACAACTATCTCCCTTTATGCTTTGTGTGGCTCCAACCAGCAGATGTTTTACCCCCGATTATTGCTGCCATACTCGGTCAAATGCTGCCTTGATGTCAAGGGCAGTCACTCTCACATCAGCTTTGAAGTTCAACCCTTTTGTTTATATTTCAACCAAGGCTGTAATGCGGTCAGGAGCTGAGTGACCCTGGTGGAACCCAAACTGACTGTCAGTGAGCAGGTTATCGCGAAGCAAATGCTGCATGATTGTACTGTTAAAGACTTCTTCAATCAGTTTAATGATTAAGAGTAGACTGATGGTTTTGTAATTGGCTTGATTGGAATTTTCCTGCATTTTATGGAAAGGACATACCTGGGCAATTTTCCACATTGCCAGGTAGATGCCAGTGTTGTTACTGTACGAGAGCAGCTTGGCTAGGGGCATGGTGAGTTATGGAGCACAAGTCTTCAATAATATTGCTGGAATCTTGTCAGCACTCATAATCTTTTCAGTGTCCAATGTCTCCATCTGGGACCTGGATTTGAATGCAATTTACTTAGAAAGTCAATGTTTGAATTTGCCAACTTAACTTGTAGGGTAAGTTGCACTAAACCTGATCATAGTTGGCACTAAATTGACAGTCTCATTCAGGGACACTTCATAGTTAGCTGGTATAGAAAATGGGAAAGTCATATTGCTGAAATTGGGAAGTCTCTGTCAAGATTGTGAACTTTCCTAGCGGCATGGAGAAATTTACTTACCTAATGAGGTTAGGCTTGCAGCTGCTCTCCAGCCCCTTCTAGGATTCATGTCTGACAATCCCAAAAAGTGCAAGTGCAGTGGAGCCACACTAAACTTCATTGTGCTAATTATCAGTCAAAGGATTTTTTTTTCTCAAAAGGTGCTCTGGCCATAAATAGTGAGGGTTAATGTTATGTTTGTGCCATGTTATTTCTCCTGAAATCGTTGTGACTGTGTTATGGTCCATCAGTCAATCTCCAGAGACTTTCCACAAATTCCTTTCTCAACTGTTTCTTTGTCACCTTTGATCTTCTAATTCCGTGTGTTGTTTTCGTGATGATTCTATTCTGCAACTTCTCCCAAACTGCACATCCACAGCATATGCAACCACAGTTCCCTTTACAGTGCAGTGGCTGAATCACCACATCTTTATCTCCTCTATGCCTTTTGATACAGTAATGAAAATCATGTTTTCAATTCTTTTGGACTTCATTGTGTTTCTGATAATAACCACTTCTCCATATCAATAATCTTCTTCTTTGATGGTTCTCATTTTATTCCTTCTCTAGTTATTAACTTATTTTCTTCAGTATGTCATTTGAGCTCAACAAAAGCTTGAAGGTGCCATTCAAGTTGCCTTCAAGAATCTTGTTTTCTTTTGTTCCAATACCTTTCTTCTCAACAATTCTTAATTCTTTACAAAGTCAATATCCATCCAAGCCAGGTTCATATTTCCTGGCTTCTTTTCATGTTCCTGGATGCAGTGCAAGAAAAGGACTTAACTAGCAAATTCCTCTGTTCCATCTCCTCTCCTCCAACTCTTTCCTGCAGTGTTCTTTATCTCTCTATTCAGTTGAGCCCACAATGCCTGGTTCTCCTCTGAACGTATGTATTGAAATCAAGGCTTGTTACTCTTGCTCATTACTTTCTAAGATCAACTTAGTTATCTACTCAACAACTCTCTACCTTCTTCTTGATTTATTTTATAGTCTCTCTTATTCTTCTTAGCCTTGATAATCTTTGACCAAGAGATTTAACCTTTAGCTTTGAGTTTAAATCTTTTTTGAAAAGACATTTTGAGGGAAAAGAAAGGGGAAGAATGAAAAGAGTAAAAGTCCTAAGAGGTAAAGCAATTTAGGATGGTCAGTAAAAATTAGGGAGGTAAAGAGAGAGGGGGGAAAAGGGTAAACAAAATTGAAATGTTTCACATTTAAGACTTTAAGTGCCCATTTAATGTGTGTTGCCACTTAATGTATTTCGATTAAGAATTTTTTATTTTACCTTTATGGAGAAATAACCATAGACCTCCAGAGTTAGTTCCTAACCTGACTCTGTACTAACTCAGAATTTGATTTACAGCCAGGCAGCATAAATCAAGTTCTGCCAGTTGGAATTGATTTTGTAGGTTCTGGTCTCAGCCCAGTAGCCAGAGTGCAAGTGCAGTTTTTGTCGTTTAAGGTTAATGTTACAGTAATAAGTGCTCCTGACATTTGATTATTTTCCCTCCTTTGTTTCAGCATCATTAGTATGAGTCAAAACTTTTACCAAACTGTCTGGGGATAAAAAAAAAAATCTCTGGTCCCTGCTGGTCAGCTAAATGCTCGAGCACAGAGTGCTGATAACTTTATTTATTATTTGGTTATACTGTATCTTAAATTGAAGTCCTTAAAGTGACAAACACACAAAAATGCTTACTCCCCTTCATTGACATTTACTGTCCCAATATTTGCCACTTGACAGATTGTTGTTTCATTTTTCCTAAATACAGGAAATCACTGCAGACATTAGCCAGGTTATTGCAAATAACTTTATTAGGTGCCTGGAAAGTGGGACTAATCCTCTTTCAAATGACTGGCATAGACATGATGGGTCAAATAGCCCCTTCTGTTATTCAGTCCAGTGGAGCTCCGAAAGTAGGCAATGTGATTTTTTTGCAAATATTCTGGTTTTAAATTGAGCTGTTCTTATTGTTGATGTCCTCTTATACTAATTAGTCTGAATTTTTCAACCGAGTTGGTAAATGAGGCAGTGCCTTTTAACTGGAAATACCTTACAAAAGAAATTGAACAAACCAAAAACAACTTTATCATACAGCTAATATTTAAATACTTAATGGGAAAAATTGAAGGGGTAACAAGAGGTCATAGAAAGCATGGAACCGAAAGAGGCAATTTGGCTCATTGCACCTGTATCTGTGTTAATTCCTCTGAATTGCCATAACTCCATTTCTATTTTCCTTTTCAAATACTTATCCAATTCCTTTACTATACCTCAGTAGATATTTGTTCGAAAGTATCCTCAGAAAGTCTAAAAATATTTCTTCTCATTCCCCTCTTTGTTTTTCTAGTTATGTTACAGAATCTGCACCACTGGTGGGCGAGTGGAATCGGCTGCCGCCAGTGGTGGTGGAGGCAAACTCAGTAGGGTCTTTTAAGAGACTCCTGGATGAGTACATGGGACTTAATAGGATGGAGGGTTATAGGTAGGCCTAAAAGGTAGGGATATGTTCGGCACAACTTGTGGGGCCGAAGGGCCTGTTTTGTGCTGTAGTTTTTCTATGTTTCTATGTTTTACCGATTCATCGACCATCCAGTACAATACTTCATTATTTACCCTTGCAATTATTGTAATATATTTTAAAACAGGATGTTCTGAATTTGAGCTTTTGATATGCAATGGATAATCAAATGTCCATGGTACAAGTCATCGAAAGATCTCTGGAGTGCAATGCAGCTGGAGATCAATCTTATTGATAATTTTCACTTAATAATTCCAGAGTATGAGATATCTGGAACAGCCTTGCTGTTGTGTGGAAGTCTGCGTCTAACCATGTTGGTCATTGCTGGAACCATGTAAAATGACTTGAATATTGGAATATAGAATAAAATTTCAAAATTTGCTAATGTCATCAAACTTGGAGGTGTGGCGTTGAGAATAGACTGCAACATGACATAGATAGGCTAGCGCAATGGGCAGATAAATGGCAGGTGGAATTTAATACAGAGAACTGTGAGCTGATGCATGTTGTCAGAAGGGGCAATAAATACTTAATGGTACAGTTCTAAAGAGTGTGCTGGGACAGAGACACCTGGGAGTCAGAGTACATAGATCCTTGGAGGCAGCATGACATATTGAGAGATTAGTTAGCAAACTGTATGGAATTTGGGTTTCATAAATTAGATAAAACAAGTGCAAAAGCTGGAGAATCATGCTAAGCTCTAATAATAAATCCTGGATAGGCCATACTGAGAATATTGCATCCAATCACCACATTTTAGAAAGGATATGAGGGTTCTTGAGCAGGTGCAGAGGAGATTTACTAGCATGGTTCCAGGCTGAGGAATTTTAGCTGCAAGGTCAGATTGGAGATTTTGGGGCTGATCTGCTTGGAGGAAAGGAGATTGAGGGGAGAGTTGGTATACAAGATGATAGCTTTGGATAGGTAGGCAGAGAAAAGCTGTTCCCATTATCTGGTAATGCAAGAACTGGGGGATGCTTTTAAGGTATTGGCCAAGAAATGGAGGGGGGGGGGGGGGGTGCGGTGATGTGAGGAAACACTATTAAATGTAGTGAGTGCCAATGAGCTGCAAATTGCTGTTTGAGTGTGAAGGAAGTGGAGACAGTGACAAATAAAAAAAGAAATTGGCTGGACACCAGTAAAATAAGCTTGTGGTGTTTCAGAGAACTTTGGAATTGGACTGGCTGGATTGCTCTCTTGAGGGCAAACCTAATGTTGATGGGCTGAATGACCTCCATGTGTGCCATTATGACTGTGTATGTGTTTGTACACCTCTGCATCCAACAGATATTCAATTAGGCAAAACCAACTACTATATCATTGTGCAAATTGTATTGTTTTATGCTTCCTAGCTTGTAAAAGTTGATCCAAAATACTGTTCTTGCACTTTGTGCAGGACTAACTAGGATGCACCAAATATGGTGATAATATAGCTACCTCCTGATACACCAGCTAAGAAATCACAAATCGCAAGTCCCCGTCTCTAGGATCAAACATCCCTGAACAAAAGGTTGAGGGAGCTAGGGCTGTTCTCTCTGGAGCGGAGGAGGCTGAGGGGAGACTTAATAGAGGTTTATAAAATGATGAAGGGGATAGATAGAGTGAACATTCAAAGACTATTTCCTCGGGTGGATGGAGCTATTACAAGGGGGCATAACTATAGGGTTCGTGGTGGGAGATATAGGAAGGATATCAGAGGTAGGTTCTTTACGCAGAGAGTGGTTGGGGTGTGGAATGGACTGCCTGCAGTGATAGTGGAGTCAGACACTTTAGGAACATTTAAGCGGTTATTGGATAGGCACATGGAGCACACCAGGATGATAGGGAGTGGGATAGCTTGATCTTGGTTTCAGATAAAGCTCGGCACAACATCGTGGGCCGAAGGGCCTGTTCTGTGCTGTACTGTTCTATGTTCTATGTTCTAAAACACAAATTCAATGCTGCTTTCACCTTTTTCGTTTCACAGATGTTAACCCAGATCCATTCAATGGAGAATAGACAGGGCAAGTATGTTCGTGTGTGTATGAGATGTAAGAAATTCAAAGCAGATAGTGTAGTGATGGAAGAATATGGGTTGGATTTTGTTGTGAAAATAACAGCGTCCAAATTATGTCCAAATTGGGTAGCAATTTCCAGTAAACACAAAAATCCAGAAGTTGCTCTCTAAGCTGCAATGTTTCTCCATAAGCTTCCCAAAATGATATCTAGGCATCTGACCTAGCAATCAAATGTATTGAACGGCATGACATTCCAGTACTTATCTCATTGATCTATACTAAACTGACTAGAAAAGATTAGAGCTTGTCCATTCCAATTTGTACCCTATGAACAACATGATAAGCCTTAATAGTTGCCAAACAATCTCTCTGGCACTGGAAATTGACTTGGCTTCAGTTTTTAATTATCGGTATGAAATGTTAACTAGACATTTATGTTACTTTTTCTCTCTCTCTCTCTCTCTCTCTCTCTCCCCCCCCCCCCCCCCCCTCTTCTCTCTTCATATTGCTCTATGTAAATAATTTGACCCGAATTCAGGATTCTGTCATTTCCAGTTTCAGATACTGTGCGCCTGATAAATGAATCTTCAATTTGATTGGTTAATCAGTCATTAAACTCATTTGCACAGGTCCCAGTCGTTCAGAGGGTACTCCACTGGTTGGATTCTTTGATAAAACTAATGTGTCATGAAAAAGACCATCCAAAGTCAACAGCCAAGTGCTTTTGGATATCCTACTTCCTGGCCAATTCATTGATTCACAATAACAAGCAATACAATATGTCTTTGTGTTTTGGCAAGTGTGCCCCTTACTATTGAATTTGACTTGTGAATGGCTCAAATGATAGAAAGGAACTCTCGAAGATATGGGACCAAATCCTGCTGGAAAGTACTGGCATGTTATGACGCGGCCACTATTAATGCACAAAATGGTCAGGAAGTTCAGGTGTTTAGGAGATGCGCATGAATTGTGAATCTGGCTTCACACAATGGCATCTAGCCTTTTGCCTGTGTTATTTGTAAGGATCGGTTGAACTTGCACATTGATGACTGATTAAAATCATAGAAAGTCAGGGTCAATGATTTGGAGTGCATGTACCTATCTAATGACATGATAATTGGAATACTAATTCAGTACTAGGCAGTCTCGCTTGCCTAAAAAGGAACTGTTCAAATTGTTGAGTCTCATTCCCTTCTGTGGTAAATTATTTGTATAAAATTTGAATATTTTTAAGCCTCTCTTTTTCTGGCTTTTCCCTTTTGACTTATTTTAATTTTCCGAACCTATTTCTTTTGTTATTTTAATTTTCTATACCTGATTTAATTCCAATTCATTTACTATAACTTATCCCACTACTCTGTGATTCCTATTCCTTTTTCATTGCTTTTAAATCTTCTTGGTTGAGGAGATGCTGTTGAGTGTGCTGTTCACTTAGGCTCCAAATATCATCTTGCTCTTGTCATGCTGTTATCAGCTTACAGTTGCAGAAAGTCATAGTGCAAAAATGTTGTTGAGGAAGTAAGGGCAATGCTACAAGATATCCTACTGTATCAAAATTTGGGCCATGATGTTGCCACTCAATTTTCTTTGTTCTCAGGATCCAGTCTTCTTTTGAAATCTGAGGAGCGCAAGATGTTTGGGAAAGTGCATATCCAATATGTTAAGAATTTTCACTGGTCCACATATCGCATGCTTCACAGCCTTAGGATCCTCCAATGGGTTACTTCTGCAAGGCACCCATTGTTGTAATGTTGGCAAATGCAGCAGGCAATTTGTGCATAGACCAAATCATTTTATTTTGATGAATGTTATGAATAAGAAATTAGGAAATCTTTCTACAGATAGAATGGTAGAAGTTTGGAACTCTTTTCTGCAAATGGTAATTAATGCTAGATGGATTATTAAGTCCAAACCTGAAATTGGTAGAATTTTGTTATGTTACTGAATCTTTTGAATTCATATGAGTGAGCAGACTAGAGCCTTAGTTTTGCATCATGTCAAAAAGGTGGAGGAGATTCCATCAAAGCAATATTCTCTTGATACTGCTATAAAGTGCAGCCCAGATTATATGCTCTGGGGCATGAGCTTGCAACATTTGATAGAGGCAAAAGTGCTATGATTAAGCTAAGATGCTATTATATTCTATGCTGTTCATAAGGCCAAAGAGAGCAGTTATTTGATACTGGCACAACCTCTTCTAGCTTCTCTAGACATTTTTAGATTTTTTTTCTTTGCCTCTAAACTATGGGCATTGATGAAAGGTCAGTCCTCCAATAACAGTGCATCAACTGATGATATTTCTATGTGAGTTGCTTTTAATACACCTAATCATAACTGCTATGTAAGAGTCAATCAGAGAAGTCTTATTGGCTTCATTCTGTTTCTCATCTTTGTTGACTTTTGGATATCATTCAATATGACGTTCTCTGCAAAGATGTCACATATTTTTCATTTAGAGGGATTGACAGCCAAACTGCTGAAGGCGTTCATTGACCAAATTTAGTTAATGTGCATAGAAATCATGCATTATCTTTACCACAGAGATGGTCACATCAGTAGAAAATAGATATCGGATTTGATTTATTATTGGTTTATTCGGGTGGCACGGTAGCACAGTGGTTAGCACTGCTGCTCCACAGCTCCAGGGACCTGGGTTCGATTCCCGGCTTGGGTCACTGTCTGTGTGGAGTTTGCACATTCTCCTGGTGTCTGCGTGGGTTTTCTCCGGGTGCTCCGGTTTCCTCCCACAGTCCAAAGATGTGCGGGTTAGGTTGATTGGCCATGCTAAAATTGCCCCTTAGTGTCCTGGGATGCGTCGATTAGAGGGATTAGCGGGTAAAATATGTAGGGATATGGGGGTAGGGCCTGGGTGGGATTGTGGTCGGTGCAGACTCGATGGGCCGAATTGCCTCTTTCTGTACTGTAGGATTTCTATGATTATGGTTTCTTGGGGAAGTGGATTTGGCAATGTGGTTTCTGAAGAAGATGAAACTTGCTGGCAATAAATGTGAGAAGACAGAGTACATACCATAATCTTTCAGTTTTAATTGCTCAATACTTTACAGCTTTTCAGATTAAACATAGAAAATGGGAGGAGTTGGCCATTTGGTCCTTCGAGTCTGCTCTAGTATTCATTATAATCATGGCTGATCATTCAACTCAGTAATCTGGTCCCGGTTTAATCAATATTTTTTGATCCTTTGTGTCCCAAGAGCTATATCTAACTGCTTCTTGAAAACACACAATGTTTTGGCCTCAAATGCTTTCTGTGGTACTGAATTCCACAGGCTTACTATTCTCTGGGTGAAGAAATTTCTCCTCACCTCCGTCCTAAATGGTTTACCCAGCAGTCTTAGACTGTGACCCTTGGTTCTGCACTCCCCCGCCATTAGGAACATCTTTCTTTCATCTGCCCTGTCCAGTCCTATTAGAATTTTGTGGGTTTCTATGAAATCCCTCTTCAGCGAATTGTGAGGGGGGATCTCGTAGAAACTAGTTGTATCACTATCAAATAATTGCTCCATTTGGCCACTTGAATAGCATAAAACATAATGGTACCTCAGCTTAGTCATAGCACTCTTGCCTCTGTCAAAAGTTACAAGTTCATGCCCAATACAAATAATGCCCCAGAGCATATAATCTGGGCTGGCACTTCAGAGTAGTACTGAGAGAATGTTGCTTTGATGGAATCTCCCTCCACCTTTTGGATGTGATGCAAAACAAAGACTCCAGTCTGCTCCCTCAAATGAATGCAAAATATTCAATAACATAAGAAAATTCTACCAATCTCGGGTTTAGAGTTAACGATCCATCTAGCAATTGCAATTCATCTAACTTCAGCAAATATGATCCTGACCGACTCAATTTCTTCTCATACGCAAGTCCTACCATCCCAGGAATCAGTCTGGTAGACCTTCGCTGCACTCTCTCCATAGCAAGAACATCCTTCCTCAGATAAGGAGACCGAAATTGCACACAGTATTATTCCAGATCTGGCCTTACCAAAGCCCTGTATAATTGCAGCAAAACATCCCTGTTCCTGTATTTGAATCCTCTTGCTATGAAGGCTGACATACCATTTTCCTCCTTTGCCACCTGCATACTTACTTTCAGCGACTGGTGTACAAGGGTACCCAGGTCTTGTTGCACCTTCCCCTCTCTCAAACTATAGTCATTCAGATAATAATCTGTCTTCCTGTTTTTGCGACCAAAATGGATAACCTCACATTTATCCACATTGTACTGCATCTGCCATGCATTTGCCCACTCAGTCAACTTGCCCAAATCACACTGAAGCATCTCTGCATCCTCCTCGCAGCTCACTCTTCCATCCAACTTTGTGTCATCTGTGCATTTGGAGATATTAACATTTAGTTTCCTCATTTAAATCATTAATATATATTGTGAAAAGCAAGGGTCCCAGCACTGATCCTTATTATACCCCACTCGTCACTGCCTGTCATTTGGAAAAAGACCTGTTTATTCCTACTCTTTGTTTCCTGACTGCCAACCAATTTTCTATCCATCTCAATACAATAGCCCCAATCCCATGCACTTTAATTGTATAGCTAACCTCTGTTGTGGGACTTTGTCAATAAACCACATTCACTGATTCCCTGTCATCAATCCTACTAGTTACATCCTCAAAGAATCCTAGTAGATTTGTCAAGCATGATTTTCTTTTCTGTAAATCTATGCTGCCCAATCCTGCCACTGTTTATCCAGTGCTCTGCAATTAAATCTTTTATAATGGACTACTATTGACATCAAGATGACTGGTCTAGAACTCCCTGTTTTCACTCTACCTCCCTTTTTAAATAGTGGGGTTACATTAGCTACCCTTCAATCTGTAGGAACGCGGTGGTACAGTGATTAGCACTGCTGCCTCACAGCACCAGGGACCCAGGT
This sequence comes from Mustelus asterias, assembly GCF_964213995.1. NCBI lineage: Eukaryota > Metazoa > Chordata > Chondrichthyes > Carcharhiniformes > Triakidae > Mustelus > Mustelus asterias. The sequence goes on along the minus strand of NC_135807.1, from coordinate 99,716,265 downwards.
TCGATTCCCAGCTTGGGTCACTGTCTGTGTGGAGTTTGCACGTTCTCCCTGTGTCTGTGTGGGTTTCCTCCGGGTGCTCCGGTTTCCTCCCACAGTCTAAAAGACACGTTAGTTAGGTGCATTGACCCTGGTCATTTAGGTGCCAGACTGTGGCGACTAGGGGAATTTCACAGTAACTTCATTGCAGTGTTAATGTAAGCCGTACTTGTGACTAATAAATAAACTTTACTTTAAACTGTTCACGAGTCCATTGAATTGCAGAAGATGATCACCAATGCACTTTCTTAAGTACTCTGGGATGTAGATTATCAGATTATTTATTGGCCTTCAATCCCCTCAATTTCCCAACACCATTTCCTCCCTCTCATAAAACTCTGTGTTCCCTAACACTTCTGCAATATTATTCGTGTCCTCATTTGTGAAGACAGAACCAAAATATGTCTTTAGTTGCTCAGCCATTTCTTTGATCCCTATTATAAATTTCTCTGTTCTGTCTGTTAAGCGACCTACATTTGTCTTCACCAATCTTCTTCTCTTATATCTCCAGAAACGTTTTCAGGGGAGGCAATGGCACAGTGGAATTATCAGTGGACTAGCAGTCCAGAGACCCAGGATAATGCTCTGGGAACCAGGTTCGAATCTCACCATGACAGATGGTGAAATTTGAATTGAACAAAAATCTGGAATTTGAAGTCCAATGATGACCATGAAACCATTGTTGATTGTCATAAAACCCATCTGGTTCACTAATGTCCTTTTAAGGAAGGAAATCTGCTGTCCTTACCTAGTCTGGGCTACATGTGACTCCAGACCCACAGCAATGTGGTTGATCTCAAATGCCCTCTGAAAAGTTAGGGAGGCACAGTAAATGTTGGCCCAGCCAGTGATGCCCCCATTCACATAAAAATTATTTTTAAAAATCAGCTTACTTTCATACTCTATTTTCCCCATCTTAATCAATCTCTTTGTCCTCTTTTGCTGAATTCTCGAGGTCTCCAATCCTCGGATTTGCTGTTTTTTCTGGCTAATTTGTATGTCTCTTCCTTGGATCTAATTCTATCTCTAATTTCCCTTGTCAGCCATGGTTTGGCCACTCTTCCCATTTTATTTTTGTGCCAGACAGGAATAAATAAATGTTGCAGATCACCCATGCGCTCTTTGAATGTTTGCCATTGCCTATCCACCGTCATCTGTTTAAGAAAAGTTCACCAATCCATCAAAGCCAACTCGTGCCTCGTACTATTTTAGTTTCCTTTATTTAGATTTAGGACCCGAGTCTCAAAATCAATTACGTCACTCTCTGTCTAGATGAAGAATTTTATCATGTTATGGTCTCTCATACCCAAGGAGTCTCCTCTCAACTAGATTGCCAATTACTCATTTCTCATTAGACAGTATCCAGTCTAGGATGGTCTGTTGTCTCGTTGGTTATTTTTGTGATGAGTTGTGTGAAAAGACCCACTATCACAAATCATTACCATTTGGACTTGGGTTACCCAGAGATTGATCACTTGGAAACCTTACAGAACACCCAACACCTGAACTTTTGTTATAAAAGGCAAGAGGTTAAGTGGCCACTCTGTTGCCCTGCCAATCCATGAGCCGGAACATCTCTGTAGTTTTGCAATCATATCCTATCTCCACAACTCTTCACAAGACCTGGTTGTATAAAAGTCTAGTCTGGTAGACTGCTTGCTCCCTCAAGAAAATCTGAGTTGAACCTTTGGTCTGAAAATCCATCTGGAGCACCTAATGTACTTTTCCTAATGCTCTTTTAATGCAGACATTAACCAATTTACAGTGTTTTAAGCTAGTTAACTCCTCTGTAAAAACACACAAGTGCAGTACAACCTCATTGTCATCGTCTATCAGACAAAGTCCAAAGATGTGCGGGTTCGGTGCATTGGCCAAGCTAAATTGCCCCTTAGTGTGGGGGGACTAGCTAGGGTAAATACGTGGGGTTATGGAGATAGGGCCTGGGTGGAATTATGGTCTGTGCAGACTTAATGGGTCGAGTGGCCTCTTTCTGCACTGTAGGGATTCTATGATCGATGAAAGTACACACTCATTTTGTGACTATTTATATTCTAACACGCAAAGATTTGGGAACATCGGAACAGGAGGAGTAAGCCATTCAGTCCATCGAGCCTGTTCTGCCATTTAATAAGATCATGGCTGATCTGTGCCCTAACTCCATATACTTGCCTTTGACCCATATCCCTTAATACCCTTTGCTTAACAAAAGTTTATCTATGTTGGATTTAAAGATAGCAACTGATCTAGTGTCAACTGCTGTTTGTGGAAGAGAATTCCAAACCTCTATCATTCTTTGTGTAGAAGTGCTTTCTAGCATCACCCCTGAACGGCCGAGTCCTAATTTTTCAACTATGTCCTCTAGTTCTAGAATCGCCAGCCAATGGAAATAGCTCATCTTTAGCTACCCTGTCTTTTCCTGTTAGTATCTTGAAGACTTCGATCAGATCACCCCTTAACCTTCTACATTCTGGAGAAAACAGGCCTAATTTGCATAATCTCTCCTCATAATTAAACCACTGAAGTTCAGGCATCATTTTTACAAACCTATGCTGCACTCCCTCCAAGGCCAATATAACCTTCCTAAGGTGTAGTACCCAGATCTGCTCACAGTACACCAAATGGGACCTAACCAGGGTTTTTTGTATATTTGCAGCATAATTTCTATGTCCTGATATTCCAGTCCTCAAGATATAAAGGCCAGCATTCCATTAGCCGCCTTGATTATTTTCTGCACTTGTATGTGGCATTTTAAAGGTCTATGCACCTGAACCCTCCAGTCTCTTCGGACATCTACTGTAGTTAACTTCATACCATCTAGAAAAAACTCTGATCTATCCTCTTTCTGTCCAAAATGAACACACTTGCATAGATTATAATCCGTCTGCCATGGTTTTGCCCATTCACCTCGTCTATTAATATCCTTTTGTAATTTTTCAATATCCCTTTGTATCGTAGTGTAATATATTTGCAAACCACAGCTGTTTTCTACTAGCAGCTCAGGAAATGAGCAACTTGGTACCTTTAAAATTATGTACGTGTTTTGTTCTGAAAGAATTACAAATTGATTCATAGAGAACGAACAAATGAGTTAGAATGGCCGATTCTTTCCTTCTGATCTATCTCATTCTCTGAATTTGGTTTGGTGTCCACACACAATCCCTCACACTGACTCTTTTTTTACCCCCCTCACTGACTCAACCACACTTGTAACTTATCAAACCAGTGCATGTACTTGATTCCTTCTGTTCGAAAACAGATGCAAATTCAGAATGAGATCTTAAGTGAAATGTTGGAGGATGGCAATCATGTGACTTTTAAAGGCTGCAGTGGGAAGCTAAAGGGGCAGTGCCCTGTGGTTTCTCTTGTTTGGCTAATAGCGTATTCACGTGTATGCAGAGATTGAACTGCATTCAAAGAATAAGCAAGATCATACCCAAAGCAGTATTCCTGTTATTGAGAAGGGGATTTGATGGGTGACTTCACCTCTTGCTCTTTGTTATGGTGATGGAGACCTTTTCTGTTGAAATACAAAACAGCTTTAATGTTACTGGAGTGGATGGCACTGGCTAAGAGTATTGCATTTCCCAATACACTTACTTGCTATAGAAGTGTCTATTTACCCAGGTTACTGAAGGAACTGCTTGATTACATCTTAAATTAGAATAAGAGAGAAATGAAGACTGCTTTTAGTATAATGCTAGGCGTCAACTGCTCTAACTTGTCATTAGAGTCTGGAGAAGTTCTTTTTAAATAGCACCTAATATTGCGCTGATCTACAGGACATTGTAAGATCAATATCATCCTGAAGCAGGGTCATACCTGCAGTCCAAACTACAGTGAACCCCCAAATATACAGTTTTCAATTTTTTGTTAACACCATCTCAAATGTTTGAAGAAATACTGACTAACTTATAAATAAGGACATTTAAAAGACAGAATTAAAAATGAAAGGCATCGTTTTGACATCTAGCTACTTGACCAGGATTTTCACCATGACAGAGAGCCTCTATTTTGACAAAAATGGCAGATGAGCCCAGAAATCACAAGTCCTGCCCCGAACATAACCTTTTCTTTCCTAATGGGGGCAGGATGCATTTTGCACATTCGTGGTTCATGAAGGACGCTGGCCATTTGAGTCACCAGCTGCCTCTATTCCAGTCGGATTTTAATAGGCCAGGAGTGTAGAACCCAAAGTGCATAAAGTAGACCTGGTAAGAGCAGGTCTGAATGGTTAGGTGTATTGACCCGAACAGCCGCCAGAGTGTGGTGACTAGGGGAATTTCACAGTAACTTCATTGCCGTGTTAATGTAAGCCTTACTTGTGACTAATAAATAAAATTTACTTTTTTTACTTTTTTGGTTCATTTCTTTGGATAGCCTGTGTACCCTTTGGAGTTGTGAAGATACCCCTGTGGAATTAACTATAAACTTGTCTTCATTGTGGCAGAATTGACACAAACTCATTACCAACTATCTTACCTTAAGCCAAGGGAGTAGGAGGACGGGAGGTGAGTAGGACAATTTCTTTTGCCCCTACTGACTTCTCCACCAAGGTGCCAGAAATAATTCTGTGCTTGAAAAGGGCACATTGTGCTTCCTGTGAAGTAAGGTTGAATATTAGCACCACACCCTCGCACATAGGGGCTACAGAAGCCTGTCAATGTGGGCATTCAGAAGGCAGAATGTCAGGAGGAAGAGGTGTGTCAGGGAGGAGGATGAGGAGAGGCAGTCAAGTTGGTACTGCCCTGTGGGAAGGGTGTACAGACCTAGTATATCATAACTCGATGTGATGCAGAACCAGTGCCAAAGGCAACTGAGGCCAAGCCATAGGATGGCAACAGACAAATTTTGGATGGTCCAGGAACATCTGGAGCCATGCTCCATCGATGCCCGTGCCCTTCCAGCAGTTATAAAGGTACCGTTGCTCTTGGGATCTTTTCAGGGCTTATGAGGAGACATGTCTAGTATATCCCAGTCAGCAGTTCACAGATGCATTAAGTAACTAATGCCCTGTTTGCTTAAATTGGGGTGCATTGTAGATTTAACATCTCAGTCTTTTGCCCAATAAGCAGTCTTCCCTCAGATGGAGGGTTGTTATCGATTGCACCATCAAGGCCCCAGCTCAGCATGTCTTTGATTGGAAGGACTTTGGCTAACAATGTCCAGGTGGTTTGTGACCACAGCAAGATTTTCTTAATGTGCATTCAATGGTTCCTGGCAGCTACCATGACTCCTTCATTCCGAGGAATCCCTTCAGTTAATTCAGCCACTAACACAAATACATGGTTGGCTTCTAGGAGACAAGGGCTACCCTTTAAGAACCTGAATAATAACCCTGTTTAAGAGTCTTCAAGCTAAGACAGAGTGCAACTACAACAGCAGCCATGTGATCACAAGGAGCATAATTAAGAAAGTCATCATTTTAAAAATGCTTTTCAGGTACCTCGATCATTCAGGTGGAGCAGTATGCCCCAGCAAGGGTGTCGAGGATAATAGTGATGTGGTGCATTTGAACTGCAAAGATCTTGGAAATGGGAGATGACAAGATCATGGGCTGTAACCTCTGAAGCAGAGGAAGACGATGAGGAGGAGGCAGCCTCAGTCCATCCTAGAAATTCAGAACCTTTTGAGGTTGCCAATGACAAAACAGCTGAGATATATGGTGATCTGTAGCCAGGTCTGATGCCCCGTAGGTGGGGAACATTGCCAGATGTGTCCTTGTACAAAATAGATTCTCATAAGGTCCTCTGTTATCACAATTACCATCAGCCAGATCCTGGTGACGTGCTTCCACCTAAAGAACCTGTTGTTATGACTCCAACCAGCAGAGCATTTTCCCCCTGATTCCCATTGACTGCAGTATTGCTCACGCTCCTTGAAGCCACACCCGGTAAAGTGCTATCTTGATGTCAAGGGCAGTCACTCTTGCCTCACCTCTGGAGTTATACAGCTCTTTTGTCCATGTTTGAACCTACAATGAGGTCAGGAGCTGATTGACCCTGGGGAAACCCAAACAGAGCGCTAGTGAAGAGGTTATTGCTAAACAAGTGCTGCTTGATAGCACTGTTGATGACACCTTCCATCATTTTGCTGATGATTGAGAGTAGACTGATGGGGCGATAATTGGCTGTGTTGCTTGATGTGTACAGGAGATATCTGGGCAATTTTCCACATTGCTGGGTAGATGCCAGTGTTGTAGCTGTACTGGATCAGCTTGGCTAGAGGCATGGCAAGTTCAGGAGCAAAAGTCCACACTACTATTGCCAGAATGTTGTCAGGGCCCATAGCCATTGCAGTATCCAGTGCCTTCAGCTGTTTCTTGATATCACTTGGAGTGAATCAAATTGGCTGAAGACTGGCATCTGTGATCCTGGGAACCTTTGGAGGAGGCTGAGATGCATCATTCACCCAGCACTTGGGTGAAGATTGTAGCAAATGCATCAACTTTATGTTTTGTATTGATATGCTCAGCTCCCCCATCATTGAGCTTGGGGATATTTGTGGAGCCTCTTACTCCAGTGAGTTGTTTAATTGTCTATCATCGTCCACTGGATGTGGCAGGACTTCAGAGCTTGGCTCTGATCACTAATTGTGGAATCGCTTTGTCCATTACTTGAGTTTGCACTCAAGTAGTCATTTGTTGTAGCTTCACCAAGTTGACACTTCATTTTTAGGTGTGACTGGTGCTGCTCTTGGTGTTATGTTAACCTGATATCTTGTAGAAAAGGGATATTTCTCTTTACTATGTCTGTGCATCACATTGCTCATTCACATCTGTTCTATGTGCACTTCCACAGTTTACAAATACAGGCTCAATGCTGAAGTAGAGGTGTGTGACATATTTCACACATCAGCTGCTGCATGCAGATGTGATCCTTCCCTTGGTCCTCTGTGTGGATGAGCTAAGCTTGCTGGAATCCAACAGGTCATTGAACCGCTCCTGGCACTGAATCTAGAAATGCTTGTGCTTTCCTGTTGTACTCACTGGACCTGCAATTTGAAGCCAGGCCGTCTTGGTTGTGGCAGGTGGATTTTGAAGACCAGCAGGTTACAGGGAAGATCACGATGTGCCTATACTGTTTACCCTTGACCAGGTCGCTCACCTCTGGACCTCTTCCACTAATACTTGAAGGTCCTGATCAGAAAAGTGTGGGGCAACTGAACCCATCCTTTCCCCGCAGTTCCTCCATGTGACATTTTATCAATAGAAATCTAAGCCAAAAAGTGTCATGAGCAATTCAGATTACACTGCTTTCAATCAATATAGTGTGCTTACGTGCACTCATAGCTGTCACTATCATTCCTGTTAATGGTGTGTTGGAGAGAGTGGCCCTGCACAGTGCCTGGTGCCATGAATGTTGCAGTTGTGATTCCAAAGTAGCATGCTGTGCTGTGTAACCATTGTCCATTCTATTGGGTTACTCCCTCTCAGTTACATTGTTATGCTGTGACAACGTACGGATGTAAGCATCCTGGTCAAGGGTAAACAGTATAGGCACATCGTGATAGATGGGTGGCAAGAGGACAAGTGGATGAGACAATGGGCATGGCACTGTTCGTCATTCATCCACTTACTGAGTCTTGACAGATAACTACATCATTGCAGAGCATCGGTACAAGATGGTAGTGGCAAGACAAAGTCATCTCCATGCCTATGCCTTGAGAAACCACTCTGTTTTCAGTGCTTCAGCAGAGTACACTTTTAATAAGGTAGCAACAATGACCATTCTCCCAAAGAGAAAACCCAGGATGGGCCATCTGTTCCAGGGTCAGCTAACTGTTCGACAATATTTATCTTGCCTCAGAGGAGATGTCACTGTCATGCTGGGGAGGGAATGGAGGGAGGGGATACAATTTTGTATTCACTAAATCCCAGAAGAATGGGATTACTTCAGGTCCTGCTGAGTTGGCAGGATCTATATAACATTTTTGTCTTTGTTTCTTGACCACAGCCAGCCAAATTGAGGGGCTAACTGCTTGTTGGATGAATAGGTTTTGACATCATGTTGCAGTCAGAGAGTAGTGAAGAGGGAGGGATTAAGAATGATGGCATGAGCAGAGAAGGTTAGAAGTTGGAGATTGGAGAGTTTTCATGAGAAGAAGATCTGGTCTTGGCGTGAGGAGGGATTAAGAAGATTGGAGGCCAGGTAGTGGAGCATGGGTTAGGAGGATAATTGGCAAGGGTTGAGAATAAGAGGAGAAATTGGAAGGATTGGTGGGGAATTGGGGAGGTGAGGGGAACAGTGGTGTGCGAAGGAGTAGCAATTATAGACCACAGTTGTGGAGCTCAGAGGAGAAGTGTTTGAAAAGGTGGGGGTGAGCAAGGGTAATCAACCTGGATTTGTAGCTTGGGGGATGTTGTATATGGACGGTGGTGGTGAGCTGGGAGAAAGTACTCTTGGCCCACGAGCAGCACTTGAAAGACACTTTGTGGATTCAGAAGTTTTTCTCTCCTCGGAAACCCAGGTGGCCAGCCTAAAATTTCAAATGGAGTAAAATTTGAGGCAGGTGGCCTCATTAAAATATTTAAGTGAGCACCTTGCGTCCTGGGAGCAGGTTAGTTGCGTGCCCTCTCATGAACATGACGTCATCACGCCAAGTTCATCTCCAGTTTTAAGATTATTAACATTTTAACATTCATCTGATCAAATCAGCAGTCTTTGGGGTTAAAGGTGCCTCCAGACTCCTGTCTATCTGATTGTGTATGCAATCACTAAATTGTTGGCTGTTTTTAGTCTTAATAAAAACTGCTAGCAACCTCTATAGAGTGTGCTTTGAATAGGCTTCACCAGCATTCTGCACTGGGGCATCATATCTTGATATTTTCTGAGTTAATGTTCAGTACAAGTAAACTTATTCCCACACATTCTTAAATTTAATAGAAGTTATAAAGGAAAGAAAATCCACTCCCTTCCCTTGCTCTTATCCTCCCTTGTTCTGAACCATTCCCTGCCTGGAGAAAAACTGTACATGTCAATATATGTTGCTAGGCCACAATGCCACCAGACTGACCTGCAACAACTAATCTCTAATGAAATCTTCCACACCTCACTCTCAAGTAATAACAAGAGTAATGTGATTTATTTGGTTATCTCCACATGTGTTAACTTCCCTGGCCAAAAGGACTGGCATTTTGGTGATATCAATGTGGAAAGCAGTCTATTTTCTTTTATGAAACATAGCAGAATCAAGTCTTAAAATCTACTGAAGCTTTCTGGAGATGTTGGATCAAACCATCAGGAGGTCTGAGAATAATGTCTTGGGTCAAACCCATTTTCAGCATCAGTCACTGAGAAGGGCAGACTAATGGTCCAAGACAAGGGGCTGAGTGTTGAGTCCTTAAGGGTTGGGCTTGGAGGTGAGAAGGTTGGTAAAATAGCCTTGGTAGGGGTTGTGGGGCGATGGGTGGAGTTACCTGACATTTACTGCTACCATTTCATTTTGCCAATTGTGGGGCAGATGGTCCACCCACCAGGATCCCTAAGGAGCTGTTTTAGTGATAATGTTAGGACTTTGCTTGCCTCTACTGCCATTTTACCAGTGGTGGTAGGAACTGGGCACCTACAACATGGGCGGCACAGTGGTTAGCACTGTTGCCTCACAGCGCCAGGATCCTAGGTTTAATTTTAACCTCGGGCCACTATCTGTGTGGGGTTTGCACATTCTCCCCGTGTCTGTCTGGGTTTCCTCCAGGTGCTCCGGTTTCCTCCCACAGTCCCAAGATGTGCTAGTTAGGTTGATTGGCCATGTTAAACTGACCCTAGTATTAAGGGGATTAGCAGGGTAAATGCATGGGGTTATGGGAATAGGGCTTATACAGACTTGATGGGCCAAATGTCCTCCTTCTGCACTCTAGGGATTCTATGATTCTATTCTATTGTGTGAGAAGACTGCCATATAAATCCTGGTGGTCTTCCAGTGGGCTCCAGGGTTGCCGTGGTACCCTCCTTTTCAAATATTCGTTGGTCCATGAAGGTTACCCCCCCCCCCACCCTCCGCCCTTGCAATGCTGCTTAGCCCCAGTGACTCAGTCGCCACGCACCCCCACACTTACTTTTCTTGGGCCGGCCTCAACTCGAAGGAACAGTTTTGAGTTGAACACCACAGTTGGCCTCAGCTCCTCGGTATTTGGGAAGAGGAAACTTTAGTCCAAGTTTCTGCTTCTCATTGTGTTAAGCCAGTCCCTCCTGGATAATGTGCGATTATGCTGAACAAGGACAAGAGTTGGTTTTGTCATGGTGTGCCACACTGTCATTCAGCTTGTGGACAGCTTGGACTTGGTCATAAGGTAGTACTGGAGGCTTGCTGGCAGCTGTTGAACACTTAGCCCGTGCCTTTGTAAGAGGGGATGAAAAATATAAAAGAATAAGTGTTTTTGGCCAAAGAAAACCAATAAGAGCCCCCATTCACCGCAGACCTTTGCACAGGGCAGCTTTCTTTGGTCCAAAAGCATAAAAATAGCAGCTTAAATCCTTGTGTTCAACTCCCTTCCATGCCTCACAACTCTGTATATCTGTAAGGTCCTTCAGCCTTGTAGATCTTTGAGACTTCTGGCATCCACTTAGTCTGGTTTGTTGGACATCCATTGCTTCCTTCAAACCGATAGTTTATGCATGCAACTAAATTCAGGAATTCTGTCCCGAAACTCCCCCACTCTCCTATTACAATGCTACTATTTTACCAAGCTCCTATCCTAATGTCACCTTGTTTGGCTTGATGTCAATTTTTGCTTGCTTACGCTCTTATAAAGTGTTTTATGATGTTTAACTGGTCAAAGATGTTAATTTTTCAAATTCATTTACTGGATTTGAGCATCGTTGGCTAGGCCAGCATTTATTGCCCATCCCTAATTGCTCTTGAGAAAGTGATGGTGAGCTGCCGCCTTGAACTGCTGCCATCCCTGAAGTGTAGGTATACCTACAATTGTCAGGGATGGAGTTCCAGGATTTTGACCCAGCGACAGTGAAGGAGCAGCAATATAGTTCCAAGTCAGAATGGTTATTATGCTAGCATTTGTTCATTTTTCCTTTGTATATAAAACCAAGAACAATAGCGCAATGGGTATGTTACTGGGCTAGTGACATATGTGACTCCAGAACCACAGCAATATTAGTGACTCTTGACATCTCTCTGAAATGACCCAGCATTTAGTTGTACCAAAGTATAAGACAACACATAGTAAGAATAAAATGTATGGAACACTTGGCATTAACCTCAGCATTGGATCTGGACATGACAAAAGTGCACACAGCCCAATTGACCCTGCAATGTGCTCCTCGCTAACATCTGGGAACTTGTGCCAAAGTTAGGAGAGTTGTCTTGCAAATGAGTCAAGCAACAACTTGACATGGTTCTACTTACTGAACCATACCTTACAGCTAATGTCCCAAATTCCTCCATCGCTATCCCTGGGCATTTTCTGTCCCATCAACAGGACAAATCCACCAAAAGTGGCAGGACTGTGGGATAGAGTCCTTAACATTGACTCTGGACCCCAAGAAGTCTCATGGCAACAAGTTAAACAAAGGCTGGGAAGCTTCCTCTAATCACCATCTACTGCCCTTTTCTAAACGTGTTGTATCAATACTCCTCCATGTTGAACACCAGTTGGAAGAAGCGCTGAAGGTGGGAAGGACACCGAATGTACTCTGGGTGGCAATGTTGTTCATGGAGAGGGACTCAGTAGCACCATTATTGTCCAAGCTGATTGAATACTGAAGGACATAGCTGCCAGACTGGACCTGAATGGGTGGTGACAGAACCAACATGAGTGAAGAACTTAATTGACCTTGTTCTCACCAAACTGCCGTGGCACAGTGGTTAGCACTGCTGCCTATCAATGCCAGGGACCTGGGTTTGAATCCTGGCTCAGGTCACTGTCTGTGTAGAGTCTGCACGTTCTCCCTGTGTCTGCGTGGATTTCCTCCAGGTGCTCCGGTTTCCTCCCACAGTCCAAAAGGTGTGCTGATTAGGTGCATTGGCCATGCTAAATTCTCCCTCAGTGTATCCGGACAGGAGCTGGAGTGTGGCGACTCGGGGATTCTCACAGTAACTTCATTGTAGTGTTAATGTGACAACAATAAATAAACTAAAAGCTACTTGGTAGGTGCATCTGTCCATAGCAGTATTTGTAGAAGCTGCAGTATCCTTGTGGAGCCGAAGCCCTATCTTTCTGAATAGCCGCATAAATGCTGTAGCTACCAGACCAGGCAAGATGCTGGGAATTCTGTGGCAAGCGACTCACTGTACTGACTTCCCAAAGCCTTCCTACAATGTATAAAACACAAGTCAGAGAGTTTAATGGAATACTCTCCACTTATTAGGATGAGTGATGTTCCAATAACACTGAAAGCTCAATACTATCCAGGACAAAACACTCGCTTGACAATCCATCCACTACCTTAAGCACAGAGTCCCTCCACTAGCAATGCAACATTGCATTCCATCTACCAAATCACCAAAGTTTCTTTGATAGCAGCTCCCAAGCTCGTGACCTTTACCACCTTGGGCAAGGGCAATAGGCACCACCGAGCACCGTCACCTCCCAGCTTCCCCTACAAGTCGCACACTATCCCGTTTGGGGGCATAATGTCCTTCGTTGTCGCTGCATCAAAATCTTGGAATTTCCTACCTGACAGTTCAGTTGTAAGTACTTTCTCCACATGGACTGAAGCAGCTTAAGAAGATGGCACATCATCACCTTATCAAAAACAGTTCAGAAATAAATGCTGGCCTTGCCAGCAATGCTGACATCTCTTGAATGGATGGAAAACGTATGTTAATTTTGTTTTTTCCGTTTATGTCGCATTGCTTGCCTTTACTGTACTTCAGTTGTATTTCAATTATACACTATTCTTCATTTTTTTTGTTTGAATGAGGTTTTTATTTGAATGTTACAAAGCTGTGCCATTCTTAATGATTGTATTTGCAAAGATTATACCTGGTTCCCAGAGTACATCGAAGCAATGTTGGTTAAGGCAGTGGTAAAGGCACAAGCAGACCTTAATGTTGAGATTAAATAAATGGCAAAATGCAAGAGGCTAATTGAAATCCTTTAATCCAGTTGAAAGTGCGGCCTGGCACCAACAGATTGTTATTGCGGCTTGACTTTAAGCAACTCATCTAACTAATCTGGTATTTAAAAGATGGAGTAAGCTTCATTTTAAAAGAATAATGAGAGATTGTGTTAAGTTTTAGCTTGTAAAAGAAAATTTAAGCTGCTTCAGTCATTTTAGAAAACAGAATGCCTTTATAAATAAGATATTTATGGAAAGCACTATTTTTTTCTCTCGTGCATCTATTTTAAATTCATTTAAGTTTCAGTCCTGAATAGATAACTTGCTGAATTAATTGGCTCTGAAAAAATGGTAAATTCAATTTTTAAATTGATTTTTATTGTTGCAGTTACCACAGATCAGTTTTTACAAACTTGGTATCAATTTCTTTGCAATGTAAAATTGATATGTTGTCCATCCACCCAGGAGCACTGCATAGGCACACAGCAATAGCAGGGCAAAGCTTTAATAGAACAAGACCTGCATGGGTACAAGATTTGGCTTTGTTGAATATATTAATCGGTAAATTGAAGATCTTGTTGTTTTTATACATCATCTAGATTTGAATTTATTTGTTGCACAGTTTTGTCGAATTCCGAAATCCCCATGATATTTTGTCAGTCAATTCAATCGGGCTGATAAATAGTCCTTTATGCTTGAGCTCAGAGTCTAATTTCCTGCTCGTTTCTCTCTCCTCCTCTTCTGTTTCTCTTCTCTTTTATAGTTTACATTGTTCGAGTTTGATTGTATCCCCAAAGACTATTTTGAATAGAGCAGATCAAAGCTGTACAGCTGAACACCACAAATACTCAGGCTTATTTCTTAAAAATTAAACATGTTATGTTTGCTTGCACAGTGATCAGAGTGCTCTTTACGCTGATAACAATCAGTGTGAACTTTCTTGCTGCTGATGTAATGATGATGAATGCTGTGACACTGCTGTTTTGGACAGCTCTTCCCAGAGGAGGCAAAGCAGTTACTAATGAAATGAATAAAAGTAAGACTGCATGATGAAAAAAATAGGTGATGGAGAAAGAGAAACAAAGTGAGGATCAAGTCATGGTAGGAAATGAAAAAAACAAAGCATGGAGGAGATCCAAGAGAAGATGAGACATTACAGTGGGATTGCAAGTTAAAGGGCAGACAAAGTTTATCAATTAGTTTTGATAAATGGAAGGAAAAAGCAGACCATAAAGACTAGCTCACGTTACAGGTGGTATAAATAGTTTTCTTCAGGTTTTCACTGCGGCTGATGGCAGTCATGTAAAATCTCGGGGTTATTTTGCAAGGGTTTATACTAGACAATACTGGTGCATTCCTCAGAATGCACACCCGTTCGCTTTCAAAATCTGTACAATGACCATTTGGGAAGTCTGTGGCAATTGCAAACTTTTATTAAGATGCATAAATTATCATGATCGGATATACCGATTTGTTTTATGCATGGTTTTTGATAAATGCATTTGACTCCAATAAAATTTAGATTTCTGCCAGTTGCTGCAAATGTACCAAATGTCTGCTATACTTTGGGTATTGGGTATGTTTAATGTTTCTACTCCTTTTGGCAAAAATCCATAACTGGGCTTTAAGCAGAAAGGCACACCTGTGTTCTGATTGGTATTAGCAGGATTATGTTTTAGAAAAATAAGGTCTCGGGTACTCGCCTTTAAACTTGTTCACAAATACAAAAGGCGTGCAGCTGCCTTTGTCTAGACTCTGAAATGTTAGAAAGCTGCTTTTGCTACTGATTACCTGTGAGAGTTGATGTGTATTGACAAGTTTAAATTGCAATTTGCCGCAGCAATAATTGAAAAGTAGAACTTTATTTCATTGTTTGGTGGTGGGATGCAAATATTTTAAAATGAAACCATGAGGCAGGTTTTCAGGAAAGTTGTAGCTGTGCTGTTGCTTATTCCTACAGCTTCAATGATTTGAGAAACGTCTTCCTAAGTGTTAGATTGTAAGAGCACTGGAAAAGTTTGCTTAAATGTAATAGGTTCTTTAACATATTACCACAGCTCACTACAGACTTGTGAAGTTTTGTATACTGTGAAGATGTGGATTTCAGTTTAAGATATTGTTTCATTTCTTTGCCTTATAGCTGTGCTGGTGTTAAGATCTGAGGTAATGAAACATCACCATGGATGCCCAGTCACACACTACTACTGCAGCTGAGAAGAAAAAAGTGGAAAATTCCATTGTAAAGGGATCGTCTCGCACAGATGTCAGTGAAAAAGCCATAGCCTCCAGTACAACATCCAATGGTAAGTAGTGTAGTGTACGGGGATTTGCTCACAGTGAGAGCAGCAATTATTTTTTTTGTTCACGACATTCCTCATGAATGGATCAGCTGCACCTGGATTGCTGTTTGTTTTGGGAAAGTGTTGGTAGTGGGTGGAGGAAGAAGAATTTGGAATTAAAGTAATCCCTGTTATAAACCCAATGCAGAGTATTTTTTCTTTTATGTTGCTGAGTTCTGTTCCAGTTAAAACTGTTTTTTGTAATTTGAGATTTATCATTTTTTCCTCTCCTTTTCATGGGCTTTGCAAGAGTTGTTGCTAGTTGGCCATATGTGCAAATTGATTTTTCTTCCTAATTTAAATGTGCTCTGGAGTATTCTGCCTGTGTGGCGGAGCTGTCATTATTGAGGATGTGGTGCTTGGTTTTGCCGTATGTATATCGTTTCTGGTTTATGCGTGGGGAGAATGGGCATAGGGAGTACAGATGAGTGGAAAGTGATCCAAGTTGGAGTCCACTGATTGGAACCCTGACTTGCTGAGTTCTCTAATCTGCAAAGACAATATTAGGTTCAGACTGAGGCACAAAAGCAACACGTATCCTGGGGACCAACTTTCACATGCTGAGAGGATGAAAATTATGGTTTGGGTGCAGAGATGAGGAATGGGGAGGCGATGGCCTAGTAGTATTATTGCTAGACTATTAATCCAGAAACTCAGCTAATGTTCTGGGGACCTGGGTTCGAATCCCGCCACAGCAGATGGTGGAATTTGAATTTTAAAAAATATTTGGAATTAAGAATCTACTGATGACCATGAAACCATTGTCAATTGTCTGGTTCACTAATGTCCTTTCGGGAAGGAAATCTGCTGTCCTTACCTAGTCTGGCCTACATGTGATTCCAGAGCCACTGCAATGTGGTTGACTCTCAACTGCCCTCGAAACAAGGGCAACTAGGGATGGGCAATAAATGCTGGCCAGCCAGTGCCACCATGTCCCACAAATGAATAAAAGAAATGTCAGTTATGTGGAGAGTATGGGGAAACTGGAATTGTTCTCCTTCATGCTGGGAGGGTTAAGGGGGATTTAAAATTGTGCTTGTTTTGGAACAGTAAGTAAGGAGAAAGAGGCAGAAAGGTTGGTCACTTAAGGGCAGAATTAAGGTAAACTGGCAAAAGAACCAGAGGGGGTACGAGGATTTGTTTCATGAAGGCCCCGCCTTCTCAACCTTGCCTCTCGCCTGAGGTGTGGTGATCCCGAGGTTAAATTGCCAGCAGCCAGCTTTCCCCCTCAAAGGGGAGAGCAGCCCATGGTCACCTGGGATTATGGTGACTTTAAAGCTGGAATGTGCTGCTTGAAAGGATGGTGGAAGCATGGTAATTTTGAAACGTTATTGGGTATATACTTGAAGGGAGAATATTTTTATGGTTATTGTGAAAGAGCAGGGCAGTGGAACTAAAAATATAATTCTTAAGAGCTGGCAGAAGTATAATGGGTTGAATGGCATCTCTTTGTGGTACACGATTTCATGTAAATGTCCTTTTTTTTTCCATTCTGCCCTTGCTCCCTTCTCTTGTGTCTTCTGCTCTGAAACTGCACTTGGGTCCAGAGAAAATATTACCATGTGTGCAAACATATCTTCGGTTGCTTGGTGCAGATGATTTCCATCTACTCGAAAGGACAGCTACCCTTTATCATTTATGAAGGTTTTTAAAGTTTTGTTATTTGATGATGTTTGAACAGAACTCTGAACCTTGAAATGAGTTCTGCACAATCTGAATCTGAGACGGGCTTCTAGTGCGCAAGTTTTTAAAAAATTCATTCATGGGACATGAGCGTCGCTGGCTGGCCAGCATTTATTGCCCATCCCTATTGCCCTTGAGAAGTTGGTGGCGAGCTGCCTTCTTGAAAAACTGTTGTCCAGGTGCTATGGGTTGACCCACAATGCCATTAGGTAGGTTATTGTTATTGAGTACAGTGAGTTAATGAAAGTTGCGTTAATGTTAAGGATGTGGCTATTTTCTTTAACAGTGTGCCTCTTGCCGATGCAAAATGGCTGCCGATAACTGTCAAAAACTTGATTTTTTAAAAGTCTTTTTTAAAACACGGTAATAGAGCACACTTGGGGGAAAAAAGAGCCCAGATTATCATGGTACACAATCTCGTTGGATGACACTGCAGATCTGAAAATTAGATATGGAGGTCAGAGTAGCCGATTTTCTTTTTGTCCATTTAAAATAAAAAGTGCCAGGAGCGGTCTTGCTGTTTTGGAGCAATGTTGTAATTCATCTGCCGATTTTCACACAGGTTTTCGTATGATGCATCAAAAAATAAAACTGAGTTATTTTCTCCCCTCCACCAAGACCACCACCTTCAACTCTCTCCCCTTTTTTCCTCCTCCTTCTGCAGATGCTGCTGTTTATCAGATTTTATAAAACAGGGACAGTTCTCATTAGGATTGCTGTGAGTTTAAATTTTTATTTTGAACGAAATGAAGAGGGTAAGTATCACACTGAGGTTAGCGGAATGAGTAGAATTCTGATCTCTCTAACTCGCAATGATGTCACATCGTAGGTACCACTATGCATGCACCTCATTGGCAGCAAACACAGTCTTTCTTAAATCTGCTTGTTCTTTTGTTCCAAGGGCAGGTGGAAGTTCCTGGTTTTAATTGTGCAGTGTTGCAGAATTCGAAGTCTACCAGGAGGAACTAAAATTGTTGACACTTATTCCCATGTCCTCTTTCCCCCAGCCTGTCCCAGTCCTGAAAATGTGGCGACAGTGATGAATCCTGGCTTCGGCCCTCCCAAGTCTCCCCTAGACTTCCCCTTTAGTTTGGCATCTTTCATTTTGTAGAGTCTGGCAAGCGAGAACAACCAAAGAAATCTCATCCTGGGGTAGCAATGAAAAAAAGCAGTGGGGCTCTTACAAGGAACACTTCCTGTTGCAGCAGTAGCTCGTACTTTCCAGCCTGTGCTGCTGTAAAAGGAGTGTTAAAACTTTTTACCCATTTATGGCCTCATGGTCAGAATGAAGTAATACGTGACTCACGTTGTGTGGGTCAGAGTTGAAAAGAGGCAGTGAGCAATATGGAGAGCTTAGCCAGCATGTAACATTCTGAAAGGGGGGGGGGGGAGGGGGTGGACGGTGGTGTGTGGATTCTCACATCATGATAGAAGGCAGTGAGGAATGCCATGAAACCCAATCCACAGTTGCTGATAAGGATCTCTGACTCCCCTGGGACAGGGCAGATTTTAGCCCTATTATGAAAACCTTTCTTGCAACCCCCCCCCCCCCCCCCCAATCCACCCACCTACCAAAATGAAAAGGAAACATTCCAGGATTTGTAAAAATGTCACTTTTTTTTTTGTTAGGAGGATATAAAAGTTCCTGAGTTATAAATGAATATTACTTAAAAGTTTCTTTGCAGTTACCCTCTGGTTTCACAAAACCCCTGGCTATTATTTTTTAAAGTAGGGATTAAAATAATGCTGCATCATTTGAAAGAAAAAGTGCTGTTAATTTTGTTTTTGAAAAGCCAGCACAATTTATTTTTCTGACAGCTTAAGGTCTGCTAAGTGGATTTTACAAGCTTTAACTGTTCATCATTTGACTTCATCTAAAATGCCTGATTCAGAGAGTTGTTTAATAAAGGCTGGGGATTTTCCACTACCTTTCTCTTCTCTCTTGGTCAGGCTAGCTCATGCTGGGTTTTTTTAAAGTTTTTTTTTTAAAGAGTACCATCCCAATTATTAAATCTTAGGAGACCATTCCTGTATCTTTATATAAATGGTAGCTTCATCCCAAGTTCTTTCATCTCTTTTCCAACTCTCCTGGTTTGACAGTTGAAAAGGTCTGACTGTGCCACACAATGGTTTGATTGGTTTCTCTGGGGGATGCTTTTCCCTGCTTCATCATTCGCCAGGCAGGTGGACCAGAAAGTCTTCTGATTCTTTTGTTGTTTCTCAAAGTCTGGGGTCTTTGAGAGAATAAATCTACCGTCATGGGATAATTTGCGAAAGGAGACTGGAGGAGGTGAGAGAAAAGCCTCTCCACTTGGGTGCAGAATTAATGAAATACTGACGTTCCAGTCCTTGCAAATGAAAATCTCTGGGAATGCAGTGGGTGGAGACAGCACTTGTCATTAGATTTCTGAAGCTTAAACTAATGCAAAGTTCGCAAAATTAAAAAAAAAACACAGATCTTTAGCCGTGTATAATTTTGAGTTATTTAAAATTTGTGGGGAGGGAGCATATGTACAAAGGAAAGTTCATGCAGAAAAGATCAATGCTCACATACACTCCTTAAGCTTTTAGATTACCCACTAACAGCAAGTAGTAGGAATTCCATGTGACAGAAGTAAGCTTAAGTTAACACAGGATAAAAAGTAAATTACAGATAGGCTGTCCTCAGCCATCTTTGTGGCTACAGATAAGGTTTCATTTCAGAACGGACAGACGACTTTTCCACTTACAGACCCATTCTGCTGCACCTGTGATAACAACTCCTGGATTCTAATTGAAATTGGTTTGAAAATGGATTTTTAGTTTTCTGTGTCTGTGAAAATATTGAATGGAGTCGAGCTGCCAGTAAGTATCCTAGACTGTGGAAATGTGGCAGGAAACTGGAATCATCTTTCAAGCCTGTATCAATGATACGACAGTTTTGTGATCTGTCATATTAATGAAATCATTGATCACTTGATGGAGTGGGTAATAAACTGCTTTCTGAGAATACTGTTCAGAAAGGCTGATCAAAGTCTGTGGAGATGAAAAAGTATAAAGCTCGAAATTGTCGAGCCACCTACATTAATAGGTGGATGGCAGCTTTTGTTGTATGGGTTTTGAAACAACACATATCTATTGATTTTTGAATTTGGCTTCAAATATACTGTTGAGAGCACATTAATCAAATTGTGGATGTTAACCTGGGCATTTTAACTTGTGAGCATTTGAACGAGTGCCGCTTCATATTTCTTTCTGTGTCTCTGTGTCATCTTTCTTCAACGCAAGAGGGGAAAAAAATTCCTGGATTCTTTTCATTTATTTTTCTGTAGCTCTGTCCTCTTTTGCTGACTCTGCACCCTTTCCTTTCCAGACACTCTCAGCTCACTGATACACTTGCGTACATGTTATTGCAACTGTAAGCTTTTGCTTTTTTCTCCCCATTGCTGGTTGGATTGCGAGCACTTCATTTCTCTGTATATTATAGCAGTTAAATCCACCAATTTTGAAACCTGTATTAACTTGGTGTTTACTTGCAGATACAAACTTTTTTTTAAACCAGAGGTTACTTTTCTGAAACTGTTTAAAGATGCACTGATGATAATTTCGTTGATTAATACACAATGAGTTATTTTGATCTGTACTCCGGTTGGATTCCCTAATTAACTGCTCTTATTGAAGGATGTCAATAGTGCCCCTTAAATGTACCTGGGCTGGGGATAGGATTTCAGCCAGGATTCCGGCTGGCGGTGACTTCCTGTTGGAACTATACATGTGGGCATCATACATGGACAGGATCTGGATCATCTGATGCTATCCCCCTGAGTCTTAATAGCAAGTGTACAAAGGATCCTTAACTGAAGTAATGGAAGGTTATTGGTAACTTGGTACTGTAATGTTAATTCAGCAAGGCTGTATTTCAGAGGCATAGAATATTTTGATCAGATGGGAGTGTAGGTCAGAGTTTGGTTTCCAACCCTGTGACACTGATTCTCCAACCTACACTTGACTCGAAAGATGCTCCATTGTGGAAATGAGAGGTTGGCAAATTTTCCTTTGCGCTGTTTAATTTATACAGCAATTAAAATGAAGACGGTTAATTTTATTACTGTATTTACATTAAATATTCTTTTAAATATGCAAACACCTAAACTTGTCCAAAAAGCATTGTGTAGCATCGTGCATACAGAGCTTAATACAACAAAATATTATGAGATATTAATCTGTAGGCCGTGTGAGCTAAAATGGTGATAATTTCAGTCTATCATAAATATTTCATCCATTACCACCTGTTTGGCTCTAGTTCAATGACCAATGAGCAGAATTATATCACAAATCATTTTCCCCTCTATTTAGTGTTTCAGCATTTCCCTGCTCCTCCTGTTTCCCCTCACAAAAAACCATGTTTACTGCTTTGCTATGCTTCAGTCCGTGAATGGCTAATAAGATATGTATCTCTGACCTACGAAGGGGAGATAATCTTGCTTGTCCACACCTCAACCCCCCCCCCCCCCACCCCACCCCCCCGCCCCCATCACTTGTGTGGCCAGCAATTGAGGGGCAAATATCACAGGGAGGGCAAACTAGAATTGGAATCTTGTGAACTGGGGAACCCTAACGTGGATAATTCTAGACTAATTTAAACATGTCTTGTATTTGCATTTAAAGCCTTTACACAAACTGATCCATTTGCTTTGCTATACAATTCAGGTTGCTTACCACAGGACAGTGTTCCAACAAATATTTTTTTACTGTAACTAGTTGGGGATGGAGAGAGGGAATTTTATTTGTATATGATCTCTCTATGTTAGAGATTTGGCTCAGTTTGGTATTTTCAACCCTGAGTCATGGTTCTGGGTTCAAACTGACAACAAATTATCAGACTGCACTACTGAGGGAGTGCTCTCTTCTGAACAGGATGCAGTCAAAATTCTGTCTGCAGACCCCATCTGCTAGTTTTTGAAGAGGCGTCCAGGTTAATGTTAATCCCTCACCCAACACCACACCAGAAAAACCTATTTGTCTTGTTGCTAATCGTCCGCTGTTTGTAAATTATTGCAATATTGTTACATTTGCCGAAATAATCACTTCAAGTCCACAGATTCCAATGTGTTAACACACCAAGGAGATTTAAAAGGCACTACATAAACACGAGTTCTTTCTTTTTTGTGAATGAGTTGCCTAAAGACCCACTGAAGATTGCAGTTGCCTTAGTAATTCATTGTCCCTAGCAATCCAGTTGCTTTTCATGTAGATGGTTAGATACTTATTGATCCCTATTGTTAACTTGATGAAAGAGAGTTGAACTACATATGCTCATCGAGTGGACTTCACTAATTGTGAATCAGAGGTGACCTCATTGAAACGTATAAAATTCTGAAAGGGCTTGACAGGGTAGAAGCTGAGAGGCTATTTCCCCTAGCTGGAGAATATAGGGGGCATCATTTTAGGATAAGAGATTGGCCATTTAGAGCTGAGAAGGGAGAGATTTCTTCACTTGGAAAAGTTATCAAGGATTAGATAACAAGGACACCTATGTCAGACTCCTATTTATTGACTACAGCTCAGCCTTCAACACTATTATTCCTACGAAACTCATCTCCAAACTCTTTGGCCTGGGCCTCGGCTCCTCCCTCTGCGACTGGATCCTGAACTTCCTAACTCACAGGCCACAATCAGTAAGGATAGGCAACAACACCTCCACGATCGTCCTCAACACCGGTGCCTCACAAGACTGTGTTCTCAGCCCCCTACTATACTCCTTATACACCTATGACTGTGTAGCCAAATTCCCCTCCAATTCGATTTTCAAGTTTGCTGACGACACCACCATAGTCGGTCGGATCTCAAACAATGACGAGACAGAGTACAGGAATGAGATAGAGAAACTGGTGCAGCAACAATAATCTCTCCCCCAATGTCAACAAAACGAAGGAGATTGTCATCGACTTCAGGAAGCGTAAAGGAGAACATGCTCCCGTCTACATCAACGGGGACGAAGTAGAAAGGGTCAAGAGCTTCAAGTTTTTAGATCACCAACAATCTGTCCTGGTCCCTCCATGCCGACATTCTAGTTAAAAAAGTCCACCAACGCCTCTACTTTCTCAGAAGACTAAGGAAATTTGGCATGTCAGCTACGACTCCCACCAACCTTTACAGATGCACCAAAGAAAGCATTCTTTCCGGTTATATCACAGCTTGGTATGGCTCCTGCTCTGTCCAAGACCGCAAGGAACTACAAAAGGTCATGAATGTAGCCCAATCCATCACGCAAACCAGCCTCCCATCCATTGACTCTGTCTGCACTCCCTGTTCCCTCAGCAAAGCAGCCAGCATAATTAAGGACCCCACGCACCCTGGACATTCTCTCTTCCACCTTCTTCCTTTGGGGAAAAAGATACAAAAGTTTGAGGTCACAGACCAACCGACTCAAGAACAGCTTCTTCCCTGCTGCTGTCAGACTTTTGAATGAACTTACCTTGCATTGTGATCTTTCTGTACACCCTAGCTATGACTGTAACACTACATTCTGCACTCTTGTTTCCTTCTTTATGAACGGCATGTTTTGTCTGTATAGCGCAAGAAACAATACTTTTCACGGTATGTTAATTACGTGACAATAAATCAAATCAAATCAATTATCAATCTTTGAAATTCTCTAACCCAGAGGGCCGTGGATACTCAGTCATTGAGTATGTTCAAGGCTGAGTTTAATGTAGGGTTTTAGATTCCAACGGCATAAAGGGATGTGGATTGGGAAATTGGAGTTGAGGACAAAGATTAGCCTTATTGAATAATGGAGCAGGCTTGAGGGTATGTATAGTATATTCCTATTTCTTATGTTCTGATTGTGTCAGTTGTAAATGGTCCTGCCTCCTAACTGATATGTATTCTCTGCTTTCCTCTAGTGTTTTATTTGCAAGCATTTGTTTTTGGGAAAACATTACCACAGAGACATTGCTGCAATGTCAGCTCATGACCATTTTGAAGGTTGGGTGATAGCCAACATACTTATATTCTGACCTTAGTGAAGAAATAACCAACTTTAACTGGTTGTATTCCTTGCTGAGGCCACACGGGCATTAGATTGATAGCCGCTTTCCTCCTCTTTAACCAGGCAGCCCCATGGCTTCCCTGCCTTTGGCTGCTCATTCTACAGAGCGAGTCTCATGCTGACCCTCCAGTCAACAAGCAAGATCCCCGCCTCCTCAACAAGATTCTGCTCTGGGTTGTTTATATCCTCTGGTATTGGCTGGAAGTAGCCTCACTGTGAGCTTGAATCTTGAGAATTAAAGCTGTTTTTTACAATTTGTTTACAATTTACGTAGATGATTTGGAGTTGGGGACCAAATGTGTGTCAAAGTTCGCAGATGACACTAAGATGAGTGGTGGAGCAAAGTGTGCAGAGGACACAATGTCTGTAAAGGAATATAGATAGTTTAAGTGAATGGGTACAGGTCTGGCAGATGAAGTACAATGTTGGTAAATTTGAGGTCATCCATTTTGGTAGGAATAACAGCAAAATGGACTATTATTTAAATAGTAAAAAATTGCAGCATGCTGCTGTGCAGAGGGACCTTGTGCATGAATCACAAAGTTAGTTTGCAGGTGCAGCAGGTAATTAAGAAGGCAAATGGAATTTTGTCCTTCATTGCGAGAGGGATGGAGTTTTAAAAACAGCAAGATTATGTTGCAGCTGTATAAGGTGCTGGTGAGGTCACACCTGGAGTACTGTGTACAGTTTTGGTTTCCTTACTTGAGAAAGGATATACTGGCACTGGAGGGGGTGCAGAGGAGATTCACTAGGTTGATTCCGGAGTTGAGAGGGTTGGCTTATGGGGAGAGACAGTAGACTGGGACTATACTCATTGGAATTTAGAAGGATGAGGGGAGATCTTATGGAAACATGTAAGATTATGAAGGGAATAGATAAGATAGAAGCAGGGAAGTTGTTTCCACTGGCGGGTGAAACCAGAACTAGGGGGCATGGCCTCAAAATAAGGGGGAGCAGATTTAGGACTGAGTTGAGGAGGAACTTCTTCACCAAAGGGTTGTCAATCTGTGGAATTCCCTGCCCAGTGAAGCAGTTGAGGCTATCTCATTGAATGTTTTTAAGGCAAAGATACATTTTTGAACAGTAAAGGAATTGAGGGTTATGGTGAGTGGGTGGGGAAGTGGAGCTGAGTCCACGAATAGATCAGTCATTGAATGGCGGAGCAGACTCGAGGGGCCAAATGGCCTACTCCTGCTCCTAGTTCTTATGTTTCTAACTCTGTTTCTCTGTTAACTCTGTTTCTCTCTCCATACATGCTGTCCGACTTGCTGTTTTTATTTCTGTTACTATAACTCTTCTACATTCTTTCATGGGATGTGGGCATCACTGGCTAGGCAAGCATTTTATGCCCATCCCTAGATGTCCATGAAAAAGTGGTGGTGAGCCACTTTCTTGAACCTCTGCAGTCCATATGGTGCAGGTACACCCTGTATGCTGATGGGAAGGGGGGTTTCCAGGATTTTGACCCAGCTGCGGTTTAGTGGGCTGCTGCTTTCAAAACATGGTTGTCTCTAAGCTCTAAGGTGATAATGCAAGTAAGTATGTCTGATTGACTAAATCCTGTGCCTTTTTTTATTGGCTTTAATGACAGGTTTACCCTGGGATTGTAACTAGTTGTGGGAGACCCATAAGTTAGAATGGGTGGTATCTGCCTTCCTGCTAAACTGAAAAATGTGAAAGTGCTGCTACATTTAATCAGTGTTAATTTTCAAACCTATTTTTAACTGGTTTTAAATTTGTGACATTCATGTGATTTTTTTTGTTGCACAAATTATAAAACTTGTTACTGAGCTGTTAGGAGATGCCTTTATTTACTTTTATGCCATAGTGCACTTCAGATAGAACTGGTGGCCTTTGGTATGTTTGAGCTCAGTACTAGAGCAAGTGGTGACAAAAATGGAAATAAAAGAGAAGACCTTCATTTATACAATGCCCATCATGCTCCCAGGATGTTCCAAAGCACTTTCCGGCCAATTAAGTACTTTAAAAGCGTATTCACTGCTGTAATCCAGTTCAGTACAGCAGTCAAATTGCACACAATAAGGTTCCAGACACAGCAGTGAAATAAATGAGCAGATCATATGTTTTGAGGTGTTTTTTGTGAGATGAAATTTAGCCAGGACAGCAGCAGACAACCCAACTCTGCTTCAGTTAGAGCCATGGATCTTTTATATTCACCCAAGAGAACAGCCGGGCCTTTGTTAAGGCTTTAGGATGGATGTCCTCTCTCAGGAGGCGGTGGTGCAGTTGGACAAATAGGCTCTGCTTGCACTGGAATCAAAGCCCACAGTTGCACTTGCTGTGCCTGCGCAAATGGAAAATACAGTGAGAAGTTTAACAACACCAGGTTAAAGTCCAACAGGTTTATTTGGTAGCAAAAGCCACTAGCTTTCGGAGCACTGCCCCTTCGTCAGGTGGAGTGGAGATCTGCTCTCAAACCTGGCAGAGCAACTGGAACAGATTAAAAACAGAAAATGCTGGAAAATCTCAGCAGGTCTGACAGCTTCTGTGGAGAGAGAATAGAGCCAACGTTTCGAATCTGGATGGTAATTTTCTGTCTTTGTTTCAGATTCCAGCATCCGTAGTATTTTGCCTTTAAGTGGAACAGCTGCTTCAGTCCTTATTAGAGGAAGTGGGGGAAGTTTTCTACAATTTTATACAGAATGGCAGTTTATTTATGTTTGCCGTGGGATGTTAGTTGCTAAAATCACCATACGAATTAATGTCTTGGTGACCTTCCCGCTTTTTTAATTCAAACTGGAGTTTAATCAAAAGCACTAATCTATTTTGGTTCCTAAATTTGGGAAAAAAAACTGGCAGTTTTTGGAAAGGAATTTTATAAGCATTTCACGACAGGGTTTGGTAATGTAAGTTTGAAGTACTGTCAGGGTTAATTTAATGTGAGATTTGTATTTGAATGCTGTGCAGTATGAATTTATTTTACTGCTTTTATTGTGGAGTGTGTTTTGTATTCCTATAGGATACATCATTTCTTTTTCCTCCTTCCTGAGGAATGATTTGATGATTGCTCCGATTTCACTGTTTTGTCTCTGAGGTATTTTCTCCATTCTTTCTGAAAACCTAGGTCACTCCAACTGTGATTGTGAGCTTGAAAGAAGATCTGTGATCAAAGGCTTTAATGATATCATTGGTCTTTGGTGATTGATTAAGAATAGAAGTTCTGAAGCACTTTACATGCTTGACTTTTTCCTCATTACTCCAGGTTGAGCAAGCTTCTTTTAACCATTAGTAAAGTTTATGGTTTGTTTTGCGAACTGAAGCTCATTTGCTTACAATAAACACAACAGGAAGAATATCATCGCCATTCTTGCTCTGACAATAGTGTTTTTGATATGGAGCAGGATTACATGGGGTCAATCAGAAAGCAGTTGTGCATACACAGTTCAGGATAATCTTACTTGGAATTTTAAGGACAATTAAAATGCCTTTCAACCAAGAATTTGTAACTTTATACATGTATAAGTTAAATCACAGTAACATCTATGTGAGGGGCATGATGCAACCCTCTACCCCAGTATGTATATATCCTCCAGAACTGGCACCTGATGAAAATTAACTAAAAAGGCCGAGAGGCTCTCAAGTCTGTCCATGCTCAAACCTTTGCTTTATTTTTGTGATTGGATGACTGGATTCAACTGATGTGTTCTTTACAGGAGGTGATGAATCCCAAAGCTGCCAAATAAAAGTAATTGAAGAGAAAAAGTATGGTCCTTTTTTTAAATCTCTCACTCCTATACAGCCCATAAAAATTGCAGTAGAGACACTAAAGTGTTTTAATTTGATTACACTTGAAATAAGGAGTTACAGAAGTTGCAACTTCCCTCCCTCTTTGAAGAAGGCAAAATGTAGAATGAGCCATCAATCACCATTTCACTTACTTCCTATGTTTTACCATTTGCTAATGTGGAAGAATGCCTTGAGCTTGTTTATGGCTTATTCTCTCCAGTGTTGACTTAACTTTGTGGACGGGCCCTTGGAATTAATTGATATATTTGTCTGTAGAATTCAAAGTATCCAACGATAACCAAAAATACAGATGGATTATTTTGGTAAATCATTTATAGAGGTGGAGTTCTCCTATGCCTCCAGTGATGGGTACAATGGTGGGCGGGGGAGGGAGGTCGAGATTGGCCGGAGGTCCAAAAATCAGTTTTACACTGGTGCAAATTTCCCATGGGATCTTTTGCTGGTGCCCGTCATGGTGGATTGACAAACCCGCTGGAGGTCAGCGTGAAACTGATTTGCATCCCACTAAAGAGATGAAGGCTCAACCACCCACACCAATTCTCCAGCAGGAAAGCACGTCGGTGCAAAACACGTCTGAAACAATGTGGCATACAGATGTCAGCCTCACCTGAACAATGTCCGGGGCTGCTTCCAGAGTTCGTGATGAATGCCGCCTATTACCCTGGAACACTGCAGCAGTGGATGGGGTAGCAGCTACAGGTGGATCTTCCAGATTTGGTGTCCTGGAGGAGTTCCATCTTCCAACCGCAATGTTCCTGGAGATCCATCTTCATTTTCAGGAGGTCCATCTTCTTTCATCAATAGTGGGTCAGTGATGATAGGTGCCTTTTCAATATAGCACCCGAGTAAGACAGCAGATTATGCTTCATCAGGCCTGACCCCCCCACACAGAATACAACGCACAACCCCAGGGTGCATAATTAATGAAGTTGGGGCTGGGTGATCGGGGCGGCTCGGTGGCACGTGTTTTTTTTATTCATTCATGGGACATGGGCGTCGCTGGCTGGCCAGCATTTATTGCTCATTCCTAGTTGCCCTTGAGAAGGTGGTGGTGAGCTGCCTTCTTGAATCGCTGCAGTCTGCATTCTGAGAGTTGACCCATAATGCCGTTAGGGAGGGAATTTCAGGATTTTGATTCAGCAACTGCGAAGGAACAGCGATATATTTCCAAGTCAGTATGGTGAGTGGCTTGGAAGGAGAACTTGTAGGTGGTGGTGTTCCCATGTATCTGCTGCCCTTGTCCTTCTAGATGGAATTGGTCATGGGTTTAGAAGGTGCTGTCTAAGGATCTTTGGTGAATTGCTGCAGTGCATCTTGTAGATAGTACACACTGCTGCTACTGAGCATCGGTGGTGGAGGGAGTGGATGTTTGTAGATGTGGTGCCAATCAATCAGGCTGCTTTGTCCTGGATGGTGTCAAGCTTCTTAAATGTTGTTGGAGCTGCACCCATCCAGGCAAGTGGGGAGTATTCCATCACACTCCTGACTTGTGCCTTGTAGATGGTGGATAGGCTGTGGGGAGTCAGGAGGTGAGTTACTCGCTGCAGTATTCCGAGCCTCTGACCTGCTCGTGTAGCCACTGTGTTTATGTGGAGAGTCCAATGGAGTTTTTGGTCAATGGTAACCCCAAGGATGTTGACAGTGGGGGATTCAGTGATGGTAACACCATTGAATGTCAAGGGGTGCTGGTCGTGGTGTCTCTTATTGGTAATGGTCATTGCCTGGTATATGTGTGGCGCGAATGTTACTTGCACATGTTAGCCCAACATGGATCTTGTCCAGGTCTTGTTGCATTTGAAGATGTCCTGCTTCAGTATCTGAGGAGTCGCAAATGGTGCTAAACATTGTGCAATCATCGAACATCCCCACTTCTGATCTTATGACGGAGGGAAGGTCATTGATGAAGCAGCTGAAGATGGTTGGGCCTAGGACACTACCCTGAGGGACTCGTGTAGAAATGTCCTGGAGTTGAGATGACTGATCCTCCACAACTGCAACCATCTTCCTATGTGCCAGGTATGACTCCAACCAGCAGAGAGTTTGCCCTGTGATACCCATTGATTTCAGTTTTGCTAGGGCTCCTGGATGCCACACTTGGTCGAAATGCGGTCTTGATGTCAAGGGCTGTTACTCTCGCCTCACCTCAGGAATTCAGCTCTTCTGTCCATGTTTGAACCAAGGCTATAATGAGGTCAGGAGCTGAGTGACCCTGGAAAAACTCAAACTGGGCGTCACTGAGTAGGTTCTGCTTGATAGCATTGTTGATACCCCTTCCATCGCTTTATTGATGATTGAGAGTAAACTGATGGGGTGGTAATTGGCTGGAAGCATCATATGTGTTGGTTGGGTACTCTGGTCACAGAACAGGCAATGCCAGTTTTATAACATTTTATTTTTAGAAAACTATGAATTTACGTTTTTGCCATGACATGTTAAGTTGTAGAAAATTAATGAGCTTTCTCTTAATTAACCTTTTCATAGTAAAATGTTGTGTTTCCCCACAAGACTCCTGAATATTTGACTTATTTTAATAGCAGGTTGTAATCAGATCTGCATACACACATCCAACATTAAAGAAAAGATGTTTACTGTCGTGCAGCTATAGTAAAATGCGAGACACACTTCACACTAATAAAGGATTTCCTTTAGAAACTCTGCGGTTTTCTTTTCCTGAAGAATTTGTACCCTTTGGATTGGTTGAAGTAGTTCCTAATGGTTGACCTTCTTACCAGCTGCTAATGTAAACAAGAATTCATGTGCCTCCATTTTTTAAATGTCTCAGAGGAGTTGGTGGTATTGAATGGCTTTATTGTACCTTTAGAGGTTCTGTGTGTACTTAAGCCAAGCTACAGATGAGCAAAATGTCGATAGCTGTCTATGTAAACACTTTGTTTGGACAATATGCTCTTGGAAGACAGAATCTCTTTCATGAGAGTTTCTATTTTTGTATATGTCACTGGCTTTTGTTAAAAGTGGGAAATCGTGAGTTGTTAGGTTAATCTGAAGGAGCAGTCAGCAAAGAAAGTGGCAAATCCATTGTCACCTCTTCTAAGTAAATGATTAACATTTCACTGGTTTAGATAAAGACAGGCCATCTCAAAAAACAGCTAATAGGGACTAATTATGTTCTTTGCATAATGCTGCCACAATACACGTTGTTCTGCTGCTGCTGGACATTTTAACAAGTCGTCCTAAACAGAGATAAATACAATTTCTTTATAGGCTAACCGAGAGTTTGAAAATCTAATGTTGCTGCTCTTAACTCTTGTTGGAATTCCAGATTTCTACATTGTCTTTTAATTTCCTGAAGGGAAGTGGGATATATAGTGGGATATGCAGAGTATACCCTTTCACATATTTGGAGATAAAAGTATGTTCAACAACAACAGTGGCAGTCATACAGCACCCCTAACGTACTAAAATATCCAAAGCTACTTTTGCAGGAGTGCAACTGGATGATATCGACCCTGGGACAAAGGAGGAGGAGTTAGGGCTGGTGAGTAAAAGCAAATTTTAAGGAGGATCTTGAAGCAAGCGTTAGGTAGAGAGGCTTAGGGAGGATATTAAGAGTTTAGGGCCTAGATAGCTGATAACATCCTCACGACTATGAAGCATTTACTGATTTTTCATTTTGGGAGGTTAGGATGTTAATGGGGTTGGATTTCCACGAGGTTCTTCCAATTGTCAACTGTAATAGAGGTTCTGCGGAAACCCTGGAGAAGCGCAACAAATGAAGTTTACTCTGTTTCTACAGGATGTCAACTAAGATTTATAAAGAAAATAAGTACTTGAATTTATTTAAAGTCCTTCTCAAGCTGCCCAAAGCACTTTCCATCCAAGATGATACTTTTCCAGTTGTAGTCACTGTCGTAATTTAGGAAAAGCTGTAGCAAATCTGTGTGCAGCAGGGTTGCACGAACAACAATGCAATAGTGACCAGATAATATACAAAAACACAAACTACAGATGCTGGGAGTCTGAAATAATATAAGAACAAAAAAATGCTGGATGATTTCAACAGATCAGGCAGCATCTGTGGGGAAAAACAGAGCTAATGGACTGGATTTTCATCCTTGAGGTGGGTGATGGGAGTCGGAAAATTCCCTAGCTTTGTGCACCTGCCTCAGGAAAACATGGCTCTGGAGGCACGGTCTTTATTGCCGAGGGGTGGGTGCTGGCTGAAGTCGGGCCAGCTGACCCTGGAAACATTTTGGAGGCAGAGGTGGACCTGATACAGCAAGCGGGCTTCTCTCAACTGAGGGCCAAATGGAAGTCTTTCTGTATGACAGGAAGGACGTTATGAAGGGGCCACATGGCTGTGCGGGAGGATAATTCATTGTGTTGTCACACGAGTAAATGTTTTAAATGTTGGCCCACTGGTTAGTTTTGTTATAAGCTATGATCTTTTGTGTGCTTTCCATAGGAAACTTTAGATGCTGAAGTCTGCCGATTGCAAATCATAGAATCACTACAATGCAGAAGGAGGCCATTTGGCGCATTGATCCTGCAGCAATAACCATCCCATGCAGGCCCTATCCCCATAACCCATGCTAATACCCCTGACGCTAAGGGGCAATTTAGCATGGCCAATCATGTGGACCACCAGCAACGGCAGAATTGTACTCTATAACAATTTGTAACTTTATGGCCCAGCATGTCCCCCACTCTACCATTACCATCAAGCCAGATATTAAACCTGGTTCAGTGAAGAGTGCAGGAGGGCATGCCAGGAGCAACACCAGGCATTCCTAACAATAAGATGTCAACCTGGTGAAGCTACAACACCTAAGCAGCATGTAATAGACAAAGTTAAGCGATTCCACAACCAACAGATCAGACCTAAGCTCTGTAGTCCTGCAGCATCTAATTGTGAATGATGGTGGACGATGAAACAACTATCTGGAGGAGGAGGCTCCACAAATATCCCCATCCTCAATGATAGCGGAGCCCAGCACAGCAGTGCAAAAGATAAGACTGAAACATTCACAACAATCTTCAGCCAGAAGTGCTGAGTGGCTGATCAATCTTGACCTCCGAGGTGTTCCTAGCATTACAGATGCCACTAGATACTGCAATGGCCAAGTGATCTGACAATATTTCAGCAGTAGTACTAAAGATTTCTCCTGCACATCTTGCCGTGCTCCTAGCTAAGCTGTTCCGGTACGGCTACAACACTTGTATCTATTCAGCAATGTGGAAAATTTCCCAGCTATGTACTGTACACAAAAAGTACGACAAATCCAACCCAGCCAGTTACCACCCATCACATGACTTTCGATCATTAGTAAAGTAATAGAAGGGATCATCAACAGTGCTATCAAGTGGCACTTGCTTAGCAATAACCTGCTCATTGACACTCAGTTTGGGTTCCGCCAGGGTCACTCAGCTCCTGACCTGATTACAACCTTGGTTCAAATATGGAAAAAAAGAGCTAAACTCCAGAGATGAGGTGAGACTAACCACCCTTGACATCAAGGCAGCAGTTGACTGAACTGGATTAGCCATATAGATACCATAGTTACAAGAGCAGGTCAGAAGCCGGGAATCCTGTGGCAAGTAACTCACCTCCTGACCCCTGAAAGCCTGTCCACCATCGACAAGGCACAAGTCAGGATGTGATGGAATGTTCTCCACTTGCCTGGAAGAATATAGCTCCAACAACACTCAAGAAGCTCGCTACCATCCAGCACAAAGCATGCCGCTTGATTGCTACCCCTTTCACGAACATTAATTCCCTCAACCACCCATGAACTGTGGCAGATGTGTGTACCATCTGCAAGATGCACTTCAGGAACAAATCAAGGCTGTTTAGACAGCACCTTCCAAACCCACAACTGTTGTCATCTAGAGAAGGACAAGCAGATACATGGGAACACCAGCACTTGGAAACTCTCCGCCATGCCACCCACCTGACTTGGAATTATGTTGCCGCTCCTTCACTGTTACTGGGTCAAAGACCTGGAACTCCCTTGCTAACAGCACTGTGGATGTACCTACATCACATGACAGCAGTGGTTTAAGAAGGGAGCTCACTACCACCTTTTCAAGGGCAATAAGGGGTGGGCAATGAATGCTGGCTTAGCCAGCGAAGCCCATATCCCAAGAATGAATCTTAAAACTACTCAAGAAGAAGATTCCAGCAAGTGGCTGCACATGTGAATTGAGTAGCGTGACATAGGGAGAATCACGACTTATCCATGAAGAGCAACATGACTGAGTCTTATGGATTAAATGCCCCAGGTTCCTTAAACAGGACCTTCAGATCCTTCCGCAGGAGGTTGAATGCCAGAGGATACCCTACATCCAGCAGGTAGAAGGAATCCTCCTGCTGTCACAAAGAGAGCACGATGGGCAGTTGCTGCTGTGGTGAGCACATCAGGCGAATGTGATCTGAACATAGATTCAGTGCTGCAAGCAGTTTGAGCACCTATGCTCAGGCAAGGTGAGCTGTTTGACTGAAGCACACATTTGCCTCTGATTTGGGTCTTGGATGACAGAGGCAGATGGTCAGATGTCCCATATGTCATTATCAACAAAGATGATTGACTAGGCATGGCACTCTTGTATGTCCAAACGTAAATGGGGTGGCATCTGAATGCCCACTTTGCATGGTCACGTCGATCATACTCATACATGGATGCAGGATTCAGTGACCCTTCGTTTGTCTTGTTCACTTGTAGGAGCAGAGAGCCAAAAATATTAGTGCGAAGACCTGGACAGGGAGTGGGTGTACAAGCCTCGGGGCGATTCGTGCAGTGAGGAGAGGGCTATGCAGATGGTACGTGTGCCCTCAAAGTAGGAAATGATTAATTGCCTGCTACAGGTGTCAAAGGTGGTGTTAAAGGCACCTTCGAATATGGCTTCACTCGTGATGGTTGTTCACAAGGGAAGTGGATCAAGCAATGGACATTTAGAGCATGAGGGAAGAACCAAGGATTCTGCTCATATATAAGTTTTTACTTATGACCTGTATCTGCATGTGCATATGCACTGAGAAATGATCATATGTAGGAGTGTTTGAGCTTGAAAGGCACCATGGTGTTTCGATTACTCATGGGTTCACGTGCTGTTATACCTCACATTTTCTGCAAATACATCACACAAACCAGCGAATGGATGTATTGGTCTATATTTGCTGAGTGGCACATACAGAAACATGCAACTGCATGATTTTATCATGGAAGATTTCAGCCAGAAGACCACCCCTCAATCACTTGACAGTTGTGAAGATTGAAGCTATGCATATCAAATATAGTCAAGTCGGGTGCTTAGTTGGTAGTGGGAGATTTAGTGATGGTAATAATATTGAATGTCCAGGGCAGATGCTTAAGTTCTCTCATGCTGGAGGAGATCATTGCCAGGTGTTTGTTTGGTGCTCTGGTTAGTTCATGCTGCCCTGTCTCAAGTTATAGCATTTCTGTTGATGAATCCATCATATTGGCATGTCCTGAATCTCTCGCACTGCACAGGAGCACTCTTGGCTTAGGAGCCAAGCCTTGGTTTGTGACCAGGTGACTTCTTCATAGTCAATCTGACACCCTCTTTTCTTAAAAAAAAACACTTTTTTTCATGATCAGTCCCACAAGACAGCTTGATATTGACTTATGAAGGTGAAGATTTTAGCCATTGTGTTGCCAGAGGGCACAAGGGCCTTCAAGTTGCCACAAGGGTACTTGTGGGTTTTCTCACCTGTGGAGAAATGGGCATCTCCTGAGGCAGCAGTAATATCAAAGGCAATTATCTAGCAATGGCAGGACAACTGTTTGCTCCAAGGGTGCGTCTGTATCCTGTGTTGCTTTGGAGAAGTTCCTCGTAGTAGGTCCGCTCTGTTTACTATGGAGCCACGTGCTGAGTCAGGTCTAGGTACATGGGCATCCATCTTATCATTTTGGGGCGGCACGGTAGCACAGTGGTTAGCACTGCTGCTTTACAGCTCCAGGGTCCCGGGTTCGATTCCCGGCTCGGGTCACTGTCTGTGTGGAGTTTGCACATTCTCCTCGTGTCTGCGTGGGTTTCCTCCAGGTGCTCCGGTTTCCTCCCACAGTCCAAAGATATGCGGGTTAGGTTGATTGGCCAGGTTAAAAATTGCCCCTTAGAATCCTGAGATGCGTAGGTTAGAGGGCTTAGCGGGTAAATGTGTGGGGGTAGGGCCTGGGTGGGATTGTGGTCGGTGCAAACTCGATGGGCCGAATGGCCTCCTTCTGCACTGTAGGGTTTCTATGTTTCTATGATTTCCCCATCTGGCATGAGATGCCCTGTGACAGAGGGGCCTTCAAATGCTCTTATGCAGTGTAAGTGACTCAGGATGTGCATATGTGATTGATACACCAGCAGAAATACTGTAACTTGAATGTAGGCAGCATGAACTAACCTTAACACCATACAAGTGCCAGGCAATGATGATCTCCAACATGAGATGATCTTGCCATCTGTGCATTTTCTCCTGCATCCTAATGATCATCCTCCCCTGATTACATCTCCATCTGAGGCAGATAGATCCATCTTCTCCTTGACCTCTTCCTCCGTTAAGTGATCTAATTCACTGGGCTTTGGAACTTGCAGATGTACACCCCTTGACTTTGCCATATAGTGCAACATTCAACAGATCACCTCTATCCTTGACACCCTCTCAGAAGAGTGATGCAGTGCTTCACCCGAGCAGTCAAGGCATCAGAAGTGGATTTTTAAATGGCCTGTAGCATGTTTCATGGTTGCCCTGGTTTGTAGGTGACTGCTGTTAAAATACTGTTCTGGCACTGTGTCTGCTTGGCGCAATGGAGTAAGCAACCACCTCCTCAATGGGTAACCTTTGTTGTCCAGTAGTCAGGGTAGAGGCTTAGAATTCTTTCCCTCAGGCCTTCAGAGCTGTTCACCTCTCTTATATTAAGTTGTGAGACATGCACAACCATTTTCTTTTGTACCTATTCAGAGTGAAAATCACAACCTCCTGTTCTCTCTCATGCCTTTAAATGGCTTAAGTGACTTAACGTAAATGCTTCATGTGCACTATATGCCTTGTCCCCTTTCATACACTTAATTTATATCGGAAATGGCAAGAATGGGAGCTGAATTTCTGGATCTGGGTCCCGCCTGCATTTTGGACCCTCCAGCGAGTCCCCTCGACTCCATGAACATCCAAGCCAATGTTTCGGGTCGATAGTCTTCCATCAGAACTGTTCTGATGTGAGGTCATTAACCTGAAAGGTTAATACTATTTCTCTCCACAGATGCTACCTGTCCTGCTGAAATTCTCCAGCACGTTTGTTTTTAGATAAGATAATATATTTTGGTGATGTTGATTGAAGGATAAATACCAGGAAGATGAGAGGACTCCTCTTCAAACAGTGCCATGGATCTTTTACATCCAGCTGCAAAATGACTCCTCTGACAGTGCAGCATCCCTCCTGCACTGCACTGGAGTGTCAGCAACGATTTTATTCTTGGGTCCCTTGAATGGAGTTTGAATCCACAATCCTCTGACTCAGAGGCAGAAGTGTGACCATGACTTGGCAGAGGAGTGGGAGAACCCCTATTGAAAATAATTTCAAGTTTATTAAAGTTAGTCTTCACCAACATATCTTCCAGCAGGATGTTGCATGGGGGTCACATCTATGTTTAAATAGGAATAGCATTCAAAGGTCCATTTCTAATATTGCTAACACTTTCTAAGTTCAAAAAAGTTTATTGCTGTAGAAAGAAATGAGAGTCAAGAAGCAGATTGTGTTCATTATCTTATTAATAATTGAGGACTCCTAATAGTTTCCTATCCTAATTCGGATTTCTTTTTGTAGGAAGTAATATATATGTCAGGAAATATTTACATTACTCGAAAGGTCGACTCCAAATGCAACATCCATCAATTACACTGTCAAAAATATTTTTTTCTGGGGAATGCACCTTCAGGCTATCAGGGAAAAAAACTCTTGCAAGATGTACAGTTTGCTGGTTGTGGCTGAGTGGTAAAGGCGATGGACTAGAAATTGGGGTTTCCCCGCCCATGTTCAAATCCAGCTGACAACCTCAATTCAGTTTCAAGTTTCACCACTTTCCTTTGGAACGAATTGATGCGGAATGATATCCCACTTTGAATATAAGCACCTGTCCCACTGACCAGTGCTGGCAACTTTGTTGAATCAGATGCAAATGACAACTCCCTTTTCATGTGAATCGGGACAGTGTGTGGACACCATGGTGGGTTGGTGCATTATAGCCAAGGTAACCCTGTCAAAAACATAAGACCATAAGACATAGGAGCAGAATTAGGCCACTCGGCCCATCGAGTCTGCTGCGCCATTCAATCATGGCTGATATTTTTCTCATTCCCATTCTCCTGCCTTTTCCCCATAACTCCTGATCCCCTTATTAATCAAGAACCTATCTATCTCTGTGTTAAATGAACATGACCTTCCTACGCCCTTACATTCCATGAGAGTCACTGCATAGGAGTCAGGAGTGAGGGTCCTGGGCGGAATTAGCTTTTCCTCTTGACAGGGCAAATTCTTCAGCAGATGGCTGGACCTTACTGTCTTGAACGTTGAGTATCAGACATGTGAGGCGTCGATGTTGGTGACGTTGCTTGCAGGATATCATAAAATGAGCTTAGAAGAACTTCTGTTTTTTGTTTGTAATTAGCGAAGACACCATTAAAACGTGTAGCTCGGTGCTGAATAGAGAGCAGCTGTTCATTCTTGGAGATCAAAACATGCCACAAGCACCTCTGGGGTCTTTTAACATTTCTGAAGGTGTGACCATGCTCAGTACTCAGCAGGGAGCCTCTCTATCATTAACGCTGTATTTATACTGTTAACCAAAATGACTCCCAGTAGACCTTGAAACCATTTACACTGCTTTAGATATTGGACTTGGGAAATGTATTTTTTCTGGGGGTAGGCCACGAGTGGCTGCCTCAATTGAAGGGCAACACTGGCATGAAGTGAGGTACCTATTAACGTTGTGTAATTCAGTTAGGGAATGTGAGGTTTCCACCAGTGTTTTTTTTTAAGTCTGAGGAGGACAGAGTGGAAAAAAAGGCAAGTTACATACATACCAGATTTACTGTGTGATGAACTTGGCACTGTAAACAGGGTATTTGTTAGGTTTATGTTTCCTCAGATGACAAGCTATTGAAATTTTACTCCCTAACATGTTAATCTGACATTGTGCTAACCCAAATCTGTCTGCTCAGATGCTGCCTGGATATAAAGCAGCCAGACAGCTGGGTTTTGGTTACTGCACTTAACTGGTTAGAGGAGATTTACTTTTTTTCTAGCTGGGATTGTGACGAGCTCAAAACCAGACTAAATCAAGCCTTTAAAGGCTTTGAAATGTTGCCACTTAACACTGTTGGGCCAAACATCCATTCAATATATTTTAGTTACGAGGTTTAGAAGAGTGAATAAGAAGATTGATGTTGCTGTTTTTAAAATAACAATAGCGTGGCCCCCTGAAGACATTTATAGTGCAATTGGACAAATTTTACCTGGACCAAGTGAATCAAACAATGTGAAATTGGTGTGGTATTTATTTGAAGTAAAATGTCATGCCAATAACCCAATAATTTTTATCTTGTATTAAGTAGCAGTCAGATTTGGAGCAGGATTCTGGTAAATTTACAACGCCAGTAAATAGCTGTATTGGTGAATGTATGGACCATTGTGCGGGAAAGGAAAAAAAACACATAATAAAACACTGACACCGTCCACGAAAGGGGGCTTAGGACGATGTGCCATTCTTTCAGTTTCACTATTGCCGAGAGGTCTCAACACTGCGTTGTTGAGAATGCAGAGACACTATAGAAGTGCATGTGTTACTCACCAAACTCAAAGTTTAACAGTGAGCTTTAAAAAATAAAAGAATTAGCCCTGATCAACTTTAAAAAATATGACAGTGAAAAGAGCAATGGTTGCAGTGCTACTGACTTCAACTTTTTATGAATATTCAATGTGGTCTTGTGTCACTTCAGTGGCAGAAATGTTTTTACGCTCTGACTGGCTCATTAACTTCCTAGCACTTGGGAATTAATTTCTAAACTTTAGTCCCCAGCTGCTGTATTGTTTCCAATTTTAAGAAGGATGTCAAGGCCTTGGAGACGGTGAGCAGGAAATTTACTGGGCAGGTACCAGGAATTAAGACATGTGGAAAGACTAGAGAAGCTGGGGTTGTGTTCCACTTAGAGCAGTGAAAGTTAGGAGGAAACTTAATAGAAATGTTCAAATTCATGATTTGATGGTGTAAATGCGGAGAGACCGTTTCCAGTAACATAAGGGTGGGTAATCTGAATACACATATTTAAGGTAATTGGAAAAAGAGCCAAAGGCAAGGAGGGGAATATTCATTTTACACATGGAGTTCTTATGATCTGGAATGCACTGACTACAAGGGTGGTGGGAGCAGATTCACTGTAACTTTCACAAGGTGGTTGGCTAAATACCCGAACGGGAAATGTTTTCAGAGCTATGGTGAACGGGCAGGGGAGTGGGACTAATATATAATTCTTTCAGAGAGACAGCATGGGCACTTTCTATGATATTATAATTCAATGCTTCCGTGAGATGAATTAATAGTGCTGAGAACAGCATTAACCAGATGCAAAATTTGCTCCTTATCAAAAGCCTGTTAAACCTTAAAGGTGAATTTAACTGTAAGTTTGTAAGATTAGTAAATGTATGCTGAAAAGTATACAATTGATGGAAATAAGTGTTGACGAACATCCCCCACAAACATTGACGTTTTAAAATGTTGTGGTTGTGTGGTGAAGCTATTCCTACATAAATCTGGAATTAAAAGTCTAATGATGACCATGAAACTACTATCAATATAAAAATCCATCTGGTTCACGAATGTCCTTTAGGGAAGGAAGTCATAGAATCCCTACAGTGCAGAAGGGGGCCATTCGGTCCATCAAGCCTACACCAACAACAATCTCATCCAGGCCCAATTCCGTAGCCCCACATATTTACCCTGCTAATTCCTCAGACACTAAGGGGCAATTTAGCATGGCCACTCAACCTAATCTGCACATCTTTTGGCGTGTAGGAGGAAACCGTAACACCTGGAGGAAACCCATGCAGACACAGGGAGAACGTGCAAATTTCACATAGTCATCCGAAGCCAGAATTGAACCTGGGTTTCTCGTGCTGTGAGGCAGCAGTGCTAGCCACTGTGCTGCCAGAAATGTGCAGGTTAGGTTGATTGGCCATGCTAAATTGCCCCTTAGTGTCAGGGGGATTAGGGATGGTAAATATATGGAGTTACAGGAATAGCTCCTGGGTGGGATTTTTGTTGGTGCAGGCTCGATGGGCCAAATGGCCTCCTTCTGCACTGTAGGTTCTATGATTCTATAACATCTGTCCTTAGCTGGTGTGGCCTACTTGTGACCCCAGACCCACAGCAATGTGGTTCACTCTCAAATGCCCTCTGAAATGGAGGGCAGTTAGGGATGGGCAATAAATGTTGGCCCAGCCAGTGACAGTCACGTCCTATAAATAAATAGGGAGCTCCAGGATTTTGACCAAGTGACAGTGAAGAAATGGTGATATATTTCCAAGTCAGGATGATGTATGACTTGATGGGGAAATTTCAGATAGTGGTGTTCGTACACGGCTGATGCTCGTGTCCTGGGTGGTCGAGGTCATGCGTTCACGAGTTGCTGTGTCAGTAGCCTTGGAGCAATGATGCAGTGAATCTTGTGGATCGTACACACTGCAACCACCTTGTGTTGGTGGTGGAGGAATGATTGGTTATGGTGGTGGCTGGAGTGCCTGTCAACTGGGCTGGTTTGTCCTGGATTATGTTGAGTTTCTTCAGTGTTGTTGAACTGCACTTGCACAGGTGAATGGAGAGTATGCTATCACACTCCTATGCTGAGAGATAGTTCAAAGTGAAGATTTGTCCTTAGCCTTATGCTGAACATAGTTAGAAGAATGTTTATTAATAGGTAAAGTTTACCAATAGCTTTACCTCCTGCAGTCTCTCTTAATCCTGACCAAGGACAACATAAGGTAAGACCCAAAACGATGATAACAGATGCTGGCTGAGGAAAAGACAGTAGAAAATGCCCCAGTTAGAGTCCAGTGACTGGAAGAAGCAGCAAGAAAGACAACTGTGAGGAGAGGACAGTGTGGAAAATGCCCACAGAATGCAAAGAAAAATTAGAGTAATGAAAAGCCATGGAGGAAATTTTCCCCATACCAGAGTGCTTTGGACAAGAGAATTGCCTGAATCAAGCTGAGAAGTGGCAGAGCTGGGGTCGTAGGTTTACCTGGTGCAGAACTGTTTTCGGACTAGCTGAGAAGGTTGGCAAGGAACAGGTCACTACTCTTGTCTATGTCATAGGCAATAGTGCAGACAATTTAATGGTCAGACAGGACATTAATGAAGAAACAGTGACATATGTCGATACAATAAATGCTTTTGAAACATATTTCAGCCCTAGAGGATACACGTCAAACAAAGGGTAAAGTTCAATAGACATACCGAAGGACTGGGGGAAGGGTATAGATTCCATCATTAGTGATTTATATCAACTAGCTAAGAATTACAAATATGGAGCATTGAAAGGCTAACTAAATTGGGATGTATTGTCAGAAGGTGCACTTCCAACTCTGATGTGCACTCTCCAACTGAAATATTGTGCTAGTGCGCACTAATATCAGGATGCATGGCTGACCTCTTCTTGTGCATTTCAAGTGCTTCCGGGGGTTGAGCATAAGATTCAGGCCAATGTGTCATGCTAGAGTGAAAAATTTTGTTTGGTGGCCAGTTATCTCAAAATCATTAGAAGGAATGATTTCAAACTGCATCACCTCTGCAATCCATCATCAAGAGCAAAAGGAACTGTCGATGATTTCCTCATTTCCATCCGGACTGTGGGAATATCTCAGAATGGATCTTTTCGAGCTCAAAAGGAAGACTTTCCTCACATTTGTTCACTATTACTCCAGGTGGATTGTGGTTAAGTGTCTTATTGGTCCCACCTTGGAAGTTATCATTACTAAAATAAATTTTTGCCACACATGGCATTCCAGACTTAGTCACTTCAGACAATAGTTTATCTACAAATGTTTTAAGTTGTTCACAGAAGCTTATGATTACCGGACTACCTGGATCCACTACAGTTTGCCAACGCCGCAACAGGTCCACAGCAGACTATTTCCCTGGCCCTGCATTCAACCCTGGAACACCGAGATAAAAAGGACACCTATGTCAGACTTCTATTTATTGACCACAGCTCAGCGTTCAACACTATTATTCCCACAAAACTCATCTCCAAACTCTGTGGCCTGGGCCTCGACACCTCCCTCTGCGACTGGATCCTGAACTTCCTAACTCACAGACCGCAATCAGTAAGGCTAGGCAACAACACCTCCTCCACAATCATCCTCAACACCGGTGCCCCACAAGGCTGTGTTCTCAGCCCCCTACTATACTCCTTCTGCACCTATGACTGGCCAAATTCCCCCCCAATTCGATTTTCAAGTTTGCTGACGACACCACCATAGTGGGTTGGATCTCAAACGATAATGAGACAGAGTACAGGAATGAGATATAGAATCTGGTGAACTGGTGCAGCAACAATAATCTCTCCCTCAATGTCAACAAAACGAAGGAGATTGTCATTGACTTAGGAAGTGTAAAGGAGAACATGCCCCTGACTACATCAAAGGGGACGAAGTAGAAAGGGTCGAGAGCTTCAATTTTATAGGTGTCCAGATCGCCAACAACCTGTCC
The DNA here is from genome assembly GCF_964213995.1 of Mustelus asterias. Classification (NCBI taxonomy): domain Eukaryota; kingdom Metazoa; phylum Chordata; class Chondrichthyes; order Carcharhiniformes; family Triakidae; genus Mustelus; species Mustelus asterias. Next base: position 99,672,661 of record NC_135807.1, on the reverse strand, counting down.
TGGTGCCCCCATGCCGACACTATAGTTAAGAAAGCCCACCATCTACTTTCTCAGAAGACTAAGGAAATTTGGCACATCGGCTACGACTCTCACAGATGCACCATAGAAAGCATTCTTTCTGGTTGTATCACAGCTTGGTATGGCTCCTGCTCTGCCCAAGACCGCAAGGAACTACAAAAGGTCGTGAATGTAGCCCAATCCATCATGCAAACCAGCCTCCCATCCATTGACAATGTCTACACTTGCTGCTGCCTCGGCAAAGCAACCAGCATAATTAAGGACCCCACGCACCCCGGACATTCTCTCTTCCACCTTCTTCCTTTGGGGAAAAAGATACAAAAGTCTGAGGTCACGTACCAACCGACTCAAGAACAGCTTCTTCCCTGCTGCCGTCAGACTTTTGAATGGACTTACCTTGCATCAAGTTAATTTTTCTCTACACCCTAGCTATGACTGTAACACTACATTCTGCGCTCTCGTTTCCTCCTTAATGAATGGTATGTTTTGTCTGTATAGTGTGCTAGAAATAATACTTTTCACTGTATGTTAATAAATCAAATCAAATTTGTACACATGATTAACTAACCCAGATCCCACAAGTTGATGGAAAGACTGAACAATGGGTAAGGATGTTAAACACAGTAAGAAGTTTAACAACACCAGGTTAAAGTCCAACAGGTTTATTTGGTAGCAAAAGCCACACAAGCTTTCGGAGCTCTAAGCCCCTTCTTCAGGTGAGTGGGAATTCTGTTCACAAACAGAACTTATAAAGACACAGACTCAATTTACATGAATAATGGTTGGAATGCGAATACTTACAACTTGGATGTTAAAGACATTGTTGAAGAAAAATGACAATATCAATGTAACACTGTTGATCTACCATTCCACACCACTCCAGACTGGTCTGGCTTCTTTGGAACTTCTAATGGAAAGATGACTGAATTCAACTTCCTATTCTTCCTCATATGGCCATGCCATGGCTCAAAGCACAGTAAGAAGTCTCACAACACCAGGTTAAAGTCCATTTATTTGGTAGCAAATAAACATAAATAAGCATGGTATTTGCTACCAAATAAACCTGTTGGACTTTAACCTGGTGTTGTGAGACTTCTTACTGTGCTTACCCCAGTCCAACGCCGGCATCTCCACATCATGGCTCAAAGCAACAGATATGGAGAGAGTAAGGGAGAAGGAGGGTGAGTATCATGGAAATCAAACCAGAAACTATAATCAGTGCCGTAGACTGCACAGCAAGACTCCAGGGAGGCAAGTCAGTATGGATTCATGATCAAAATCATGGAGGCCAGGTTTTAGGGAAAAAAAGCAATTCCTGCAATCTTAACTTGTGGGAACTGGCAATGAAATAGTGAAAAGAAACGGAAGTGCGCTCATTTGTTTGAAATAAAGACCTTCAATGTAATGGACCAGTTATCCAGAAGATCAGGAAAATGACCTGCACTGAGCTGTTCTTCCCTGATGATTCATATACTATTTGAGTTTGAGAGAGAACATTGAGAACTTGACTCCTATTCAACCTCCAAGAGAGCTGAGAGCAAGGTCGGGAAGATAGATGAAACTACCACAGTGGTTATCTCAGTGGAAGGTGGTTTGGCCTATGGAACTGTATTGAGAAACTCGGGTAGTGATGTCCTGCGGCTGAAAAGATTGGCCCCCAATAACTACAACGCCTTCCTTTGCACTAGGTATGATTCAAGCCAGTGAAATAGAATATGATCATAGAAACCCTACAGTGCAGAAACAGGCCATTCGGCCCATCGAGTCTGCACCGACCACAATCCCACCCAGGCCCTACCCCCATATCCCTACACATTTACCTGCTAATCCCTCTAACCTACACATCTCAGGACACTAAGGGGCAATTTTAGCATGGCCAATCAACCTAACCCGCACATCTTTGGACTGTGGGAGGAAACCGGAGCACCCGAGGAAACCCACGCAGACACGAGGAGAATGTGCAAACTCCACACAGACAGCGACCCAAGCCGGGAATCGAACCCAGGTCCCTGGAGCTGTGAAGCAGCAGTGCTAACCACTGTGCTACCGTGCCGCCCCGTGTCTTGTCCCTGACATCCATTGAATTTACTCAGACTCCCTGATGCGACAGTTAATTTAATGCTGTCTTGCTGTTAAGGGTAGTCGCTGTCACCTCCTCTCTGGAGTTCAGTTCTTCTATTCTGTCCATATTTGGACCAAGATAATAATGAGGTCCAGAGCAGAGTGATCATGGTAGAACCCCAACTAAACATTGCTGTGCATGTTGTTGCTGAGTTGCTGCTTGTTTGCCATTTTGATGACACCTTCCATTACTTTGCTGATGATTGAGAGTAGACTGATGGGGTGGTAATTGGCTGGTTAGCTTTGTCCTGTTTTTGTTCTGGATAGGCTATATACCAGAACATTTTTCCACTTTTTCAGGCAGATACCAGTGTTGCAGCTGTACTGGAAGAGCTTGACTTGAAGTGTAACTTGTTCTGGAGCACAGATCTTCAGTACAGTTCTGAAGTTTTCAGTACTACAGCTGGGTTGTTGTCAGGGTCCAAAGCCTCTGCTGTGTCCAGTGCTTCCTAACAGCATGTGGGGTGAATTGAACTGGTTGAAAACTGGCATCTGCCCTGCTGAGAACCTCAGGAGAATTCTGATGAAGTCATCGACCAGTAATGTTAACTGTTTCTCCACCTGATCTGCTCAGTATTAAAAGCATTTACTGGTATTATTTCAGATTTCCAGCATCTGCAGTATTTTCCTTTTGTGATGTCCAAAAATATAGTTTGTTGGAATGCCATGGATCGGTACAGCAAATAATCAAAAAAGGCTAATGGGATACTCGCATTTATCTCTCTCTCTGTACCGGCACCATGACCTAAGAGGGCATTGGCAGCTATGGGCTTCTATGTATTGGTCCATTGTTATGCTTGGCAAAGTAATGTGATGCTGTTACTTTGCTGTTTCTTTCTGCAGGTTCTTGCTGACCAGAAGACTCACCCGCTCTTACCAACTCTAATAGGCACATTGAAAGAATCTGTAGTTTGAAAATCAACTGTTTGTCCATGTTCTGAACACACCCTCCATGGCCATCAAGTCTCAGAGTGGGACTTTAACTTGGAGCTTCTGGCTCCGAGAGAGGGATGCTACTGCTGCACCATGAGACCTCCATAGCTTTTAGGTCTAGAGGACTAGAATTACAATGGGGTAGAAGTTAAGTTGTACTATAGCAAATCAAAGCCTATGTTCGAGCATACTCTGTGCACAATGAGCAGTTCTGAACACCACACCCTAGGAAGAACATATTGGTCTTGGATTGAATGCAGTGTAGTTTTGTGAGACTGACACCAGGACTTCCGGGGTTGAATTACAAGAGGATATTGTTTTCCCTGGAAATTAGAATGTTTGGGGGTGTCTTGATTGAAGTTTTCAAGATACTAAGGGGAGAAGATAGGGTAATTGGAGAAAAACTATTGGAGATGGCTAGGGAGATTAGGATTTGAGGGCATAGTCTAAACGTTAGAACCACTCTTTGAGGAGTGAAGTTTGGAAACACAAATTCTAGCTGAAATTTTGAACTCTCATCTGCAAAGATCAGTTAATACAAGATCAGTTGTTAATTTGAACTCTTGAGTTTGATTGATCTTTGTTGACCAAGGGTATTAAGTGAAATGGGAAAAGGCAGGTATATAGAGTTAGGTTATATATCATCTCGTGATCTCACTGAATGGCAGGAAGAGCTTGGGGCCTGTTACTGTTCCTATGGTTTTGCTGGTCTTTATAGCATTGGTCGCTTTGGTTGCTCTATTGAATGAACCTGATATTTACTGGTAGTTAAGCCTTGTGGCAAGATTGATGTCCGTTAGGGGGATTAAGGAAACACAAAACTGGATGGATTAGAAGAGTAGTTTCAATGCTCAACTTTTAGATCTGATAATAGTTGAATGACAGTTTTGTGATTCCATACTGTTAAATCCCTTGGTAAAAATGCATAGGTTATGACCCCACTAAAAATATGGCCACAGTAATGCTTCTTGACTTCATTCTTTCATGAGACATAGAATCTTGTAGCACTCAAGGGGCCATTTGACCCATTACGTCTGTGCCAACTGTTGAAAGAGCAATCTAGTTAGTCTCGCTCCCCTACTTTTTCTCCATAGCCCTGCATTGTTTTCATTTTCAAATATATATCCAATTTCCTTTGAAAGTTGCTTTCACTGTCCTTTACTGCAGTACATTCCAAATTTGTAACTTGCTAAGTAAATTGTTTTTCCTCATCATTTGACAATTACCTTAAATCTACCTCTTCTAGTTATCAACTACTTACTGGTGAATTTGATTTCGTCCTCTCTGCTCTATCAAAACTCTTAAAATTTTTAGTACCTTTATTCCATTCCCCTTCTCCAAGGAGGATAAACTCAGGTTGTCCAATTTGTCCACACAACAGAAGTCCTCCATGCCTGGTATAATTCTAGTAAATCTCCACTACACCATCTCCAAGGTTTTGGTGTTCTCCCTAAAGTGTATTACCAGGCAATGTTTACAGTACTTTAGCTAAGGCCTGATTTTATACATGGTGCACATAACATGAACGACTTGGTGCCTTTGTAACTGTGTTCTGCACATCCCAGTATTCACTGGATGTTGCATGCTCAAAAGGTAGATATTGAAAAGGATTTTGGCCAATCTTCAATTGTATATATATTTGGTTTAATTCACGTAATGTTACATTTCTAGGCTGTCTTTGTCACATTCAGTCATGATGCTTCATTGAGATATATGCATTACCTTTGTGTTGGAAATGTTGCTACGATCTCTGTGGAGACAAGTTTTAAAAAGAGATGAATTTCACAGTGACTGATAATGGAAATAACCGAAGGGCAAGATTTCAATTTTTAAGACTTGTACTGTAACAAACAAACTGAAATCAACATAGACCAAACATTACTTAACAGGCAACCAAAACACCAAACTAAAACAGTTTTTGTGCATTAACTAACTAACATAATCAGGATATGTCTTCAAATCCCTTTTACTGTGTACTGCACTCCTGGCAGACATATAGCATTGTAAGAACAATTTCAAAGTTACTCCTGGTTGCCCAGCAAGCTTAGTTGTTGCATATTTTAATTACAGAAACTGTTACCCATTACATTAGCAATACTTCATTTCTCAGCAGTAATAAAAGTTCCAATTTTCTCTGCAAATGTTAACTTCTGCGGTTGAATTTAAAATATATTGTGAATTATTTTGTTATTACACAATAAGGATTCTGTATGAAATTCTAGTTAAAATTTCGTTTTATTTTGCAGAAATTCAGTTTACCCTACTCTAATCCACCTGTTGACTAGTTTAAAATTAATTTCAAGAAATGTTAGAAGTAGTTTCTGTTCTTGAATATTGATGAAGTAATTGAAAATATTTACGTCCGTTTGCAGCCAAGAACTTGAATAGCAAGTGGCTAGCTTCCAATAGCAATGTGTGATTGCATTCAATAATTTGAAATATGAATTGCGTGTAATCTTCTGCCATGATCTGCACTGCATTGTGCATTTAAGATGTTTGAGTCTAGACAGAACAAACATTGGTGTGAAGCAGCCCTTCAGCTGAACATCAGCTGGTTCAGTTACACCTTACTGCACAATAAGTCATACAAGTGAAGAGTGGGCAACTTACTCTGCCATCAGTGCTGTCAATTACTAGTGAATCCTGCCCATTTGGCTGTACTGATTTTCTTGTATATTTTGAGCATTTGAACTAATGTATTCACCTTTTTGTTTAAAATATTATGGAGAATATACAATAAATGGTTACTAGGCTTTAAGAGTGAACTATTTCCTTTCACAAATCTCATTCTTCCATCTACTCAATCATGCCTTTGACTGTTTCTAGATAAGAAGGGCTTGCATTTATATAGTGTCTTATATGATCTCATGCATTTTCAATATTTTGTTTTTATTTCCAGTAAATATTTGAGTCGTATTAAAATAGAATTTAAAAATGCTGTTTCAAATTATGGAAGTAAAGTTTTAAATGTTGGAACTGCACCATTTGTCTGTACTTGTGTCATATTATAGAATAATTCTCGAGGGAAGGATTTTCATTCATCTACCACCTTTCACAATCTTGGGTTGGAATGTTACCACAATTCATGCTGGCGGGATTTTCCCATCCTGCTGCAGTGAGCCTGGGGCACCAACTTCTCCGACCTTGTTGCAATGAGAGTGTGGCGTGAACGGCCGGCAAGGTCGCACCCTTTGGATGTCTCAAAGCATTTCATAGCCAATGCATGACTCATTAATGTGTTATGGGAAATGCGCCAACCAATTTGTACATAACAAGCTCCCAATAAAGCACTTGAATTAACAACCAGATAATCTGTTTTGGTGATGTTGGTCGAAGGTACATATTAGCCAGGAAATCGGGACTATCCATGCTTTTCCCTGAATAATACCATGGGATTTTTAATGTCCACCTGAAAATGCAGATGAAGCCTCAGTTTAATATCTCTTCTGAAAGATGGCACTGCCAACTGTACAGTAGCCTCTTGGCGACATGTTCACAAGCCTCTGGAGTTGTGAACCCACAACCTCCTGACTCTGAGGCAAAGGTGTTACCATTCATAGAAATCATAGAAACCCTGCAGTACAGAAAGAGGCCATTCGGCCCATCGAGTCTGCACCGACCATAATCCCACCCAGGCACTACCCCCATATCCCTACATATTTTACCCACTAATCCCTCTAACCTACACATCTCAGGACACTAAGGGGCAATTTTAGCATGGCCAATCAACCTAACCCGCACATCTTTGGACTGTGGGAGGAAACCGGAGCACCCGGAGGAAACCCACGCAGACACGAGGAGAATGTGCAAACTCCACACAGTGACCTAAGCCGGGAATCGAACCTAGGTCCCTGGAGCTGTGAAGCAGCAGTGCTAACCACTGTGCTACCGTGCCGCCCATTGAGCCAAGGCTGTTGGATTTTGCAACTTCTTTTCATCTGTTGGGCATCTTTATTGATGATGAACTACGTTGATTCATAGAATCATAGAAAGCAGAGAAGGAGTCCAGTCAGCCTGTCGTATCTGTCCTGGCTCTTTGGAAAAATAGTTATGCTTGGTCCCAGACTTTCTGCTTTTCTGTCCATAACCCTCATCCTCCAGTGCATGTTCAACTACCTTCTTAAATGATGTATAAATTTAGATTTCATCATCTCTTCAGATTGAGCATTCTAGATCCTAACAACTGAAAGTCGGGGGGAAAGCTCCTTGTATCCCAGTTGGGTTTTTTTTTGCCAATGATTTCGAATTTATGACCTCTGGTTATTGACTCACTTGCTAGAGGAAATAATTTTTCTCCATATAGTCTCAATACTACTCATCTTGAAAACCTCTATCAGGCTACCCTTCTCCTTTTCTGTTCCGTGGGAAAGAGTTCTAACTTTTCCAACTTCTCCTCATAACTGAAGTCCCTCATCCCTGCTGACATCCTGTTAAATCACCTCTGTTTTTTAGTGAGGTGGCAAAGACAGGGAAAGATAACATTTTAGTAAAAGTAATGTTGTCTCCCAGTTGGGCCAATTGATCATAAAACAATAATCCTACTTTCACAAAATTTAAGTAACTCCTTCAAACTAACATTTTATGAAAAATTAGGTGACTTGGCACCAAGCTTCATCCTACAGATGGGAAGGTGAGATGCTTTCATCACCGTTAATTGTGCTATTTGACTTCAGTACAAATTCAATTTAAAGTGGACTCATCTGATCTGTGTCAGTTCTCTCCTGCCAGTTGCAACAGCTCGTTTCTGTTGGCACTTTGTTCAGTGACCTGGTGGCATTGGGCACATTTTGCATTCTTTCAAATTCCCCTGATTTCTTCCAGAAAGAAAGACTTTCATTTATCCTATACATTTTACCTTTTCAGGATTTCCCAAAGCACTTTCAAAAAGTGCTTTTAAAATGTAATGCAGGATTTTTAAATTTCAACATATATAGTAGGTTTAACCCTGAAAAACTGTGTAGTTGCTTCTTTAAGAATTTGTATTGAAAATCTCTTGGGTAATACTTCAGTTCTGTGTTTCAATCAGTTTGACTTCATCTCTCATCACAAGCGCAGACCTCTCGGTTCCATTACTGCCCAGTCAGATTCTTTGAAGTCAATTCGACAACACTGAACCAGTGCAGTTGCTGTAAGCTTTCAGACACTTCCATTACTTTATTTTTCAGAAGTTTCAGTACACAATAGTATAACTCTTTACATCATATTACATCAAAGAATATTGGAAATTAATCATTAATTCCAGGAATAAAATCAACTTTAATACTTGAAATTTGTGCTTCCCAAATTAGATGGGTATAATTAGAGAGCCCACTGTCTCGGGCTGTAACCTATAGCAACATTTTGCTTCCACTGCTGTGCCTTTCAAAGTTGAAAGAGAAAGGAATGAGCAAAATACTTCATTGAGGTTACACAACATTCATGCCAAACCCAGCATGTTTGATTTTCTGTCCTCTTTCCGCACATCATCCCCTCTCTCTTTCTCTCTCTTCCCCCCCCCCCCCCCACAGCCCCCTGTCCCCCCTGCCCAGAACCCCTCTCCTCTACTCCCTCTCTCCCCGCCGCCGCCGCCCCGTCAAAATTGATAGTGTTTGCCATGGGAACTCCTTTAGGTCCAGCACTCACGAACAGCTTTATTGGATCCCATGTTGTAGTGAAACAAAATAAGTGACAGCCATTTGTTGATTCATTTCCCAGGGCAATGCCATGACCAGTCAGGGTCAAACTGTCTGCTTTAAATTCCAAACAGTGCTTGACAGTTATCTGTCAGTCAGTATCAACTGGTGCATTCTCCATGGCAATTTCTCTACCAATTGGAGTCCACTGGCCAACCAATCAGCATTCTGTTCTCAGACAGCATAAATTATTGGTTTCTCCTTGTATTTGTATTCTTGAGAAGTGTCCTGATGAGTGCAGGATGAAAAGCTTCGACATGTCTCTTTTCTTCAGCAATACAGACCTCATTAAGAACTTGTCTGCCCAAGCAAGTTGCCTGTTTTGCCTGTAATTAGTCCTACTTTTTCCTTAGTTATCCTCTTGCTCTTTATGTACTTATAAAAAATCTTTGGTTCCCTTGATTTTCTTTATCAGCATTTTTTATGTCCTTTTTTTGTCGTCTTAGCTTTCTTTTTAATTTTGCCTCTGCACTGGCTTTCTAGGCTTTCTGCTGTAATGAGCTTTTGGCATCTGGCGTTAACTTTTTAAATTATCCTGCTCCGCATACACTTTGGCGTGACTTAGATTTGTGTTCCAACCCCACCCCCCTCCTTTGTGGGAATATAATTGTTTTGAAGTTTCTTTGTCCCTTTCTTGAATACCTCCCACTGTCTGATATAACTTCAAGTAGCTGTTTTCAGTCAACTTTTGTCAGTTACCGTGGAATTGAGGATTAGATTGGACATGTCTTTTACAGCTAGCATGGATATGATGGGCCAAATGGCTTCCTTCTGTGGATTATATCTTTCTGGTTTCAATACTCATCTCCAATTATTATCACTTAGACAGATTACCTGATGGTTATCATGATGCACATGAGGTCTCACAAACAGCCGCTTACCTATGTTACAGCAGTGACTACACTTCAGAAGGACTTAATTGGCTGTGAAAGAGGAAATGAAAGGTGCAAATCTTTTGTTTTTGTTTGACTATGTGAAGCAGGGTAAGAAGTCTCACAGCACCAGGTTAAAGTCCAACAGGTTTATTTGATATCACGAGCTTTCGGAAAGCTCTTGATACCAAATAGACCTGTTGGACTTGAACCTGGTGTTGTGAGACTTCCTACTGTGCCCACCCCAGTCCAATGCCGGCATCTACACATTATGTGAAGCAAATTTTAGAAAGCATTCTCTAAGTGATCATTTGCTTTTAATGGGGATCACATGATAAGTAACTTCATTTTTAGATGAAGGCTAAATGATAAATTCAACTCTCCGATCTTCTGCCATTGGTTGAGAGTCCAGGTTGGTGAATTGCCATGTTAGCCTTGCGGTCAATTTCTCTGACCTCCGCTCCTGTTGAGCAAGGCTTTCTGCTTGGAATACAGAATCACTCAACATGCCTATTAAATGTCTGGCAGAATTCATTTTCCATTGATCTTGCAGGCAAACTCCACCAGGAGCTGCCAGAAGATAATGTGTTTCAGCATTGACATTTTTGTCAACCTGTTTTTGATCAGTCTATTTTGAAGGTATTCACAAAGGTGCTGGTTACTCCTAAGAGAGCGGCGATTTGGTGGAGCAGCAGGTCTTCAGTGATGGTACGTGGGGGGAAAAAATGTACTTTTCAGTTGAACAGGTCTGCACACTTTGGTGCAGGGAGCTGGAAGATGACTTTAAAAAAATGAACCACAAGCTTCACCTAGTCAATTATTCTTATCTGATGCCCTGCTTGCAGCTGCCATCCTTCCTCAAACCCCCTCAGCAGCCCAGGTAGTTAAAATCGAAACTACTTCAGTGGGAATCACCTTTTTCTTCTAAGCTGACTGAAAGAAGGGAATGAATGCAAATCAATTATTGAGTATAACGGAGTTTTACCTCACTTGACAAAGACTCAAAACATTAGCTTTATTCTCTCTCCACAGATGCTATCAGACCTACTGAGAATTTCCAGCATTTTCTTTACATGTACTGTTTTAAAACTTTAAAAGCAATGTAGCTTGTTATGACCTGAGGGGGACCATTAACATTTTAAAAATTCAAAATCCCAGTTATTAACTGTATGAAATATACTACATGATTTCACATTTTAACAAAAACTTTTAATGTATGTGAGTTAAACAAAGCAAGTACTACTAACTTAACACTATATTTCATAAACACTTATTCTTTAGGCCAGAAAATCTTTAAGTTTTTTTTAAACAGTTTCTTACCAGGGGTTTTCATTTTTCTTGCATTTGAATTTCAACTACCACTAAAAATATATATTAATTATGAAATTAGACATTTTTAGACCAGCTACGTTCGTGAAGTACCAAATCGGTTTGTTTTACGAACTCTTTTCAAATTCTTCTATATCTGCTGTCAGATGTGCCAAATTGACAGTAATTTCTTGCAGAGGTGAATGAAAGCACAACATCAATCGTGAACCCCGATAGCAAGTTTTCTTTGGGTGTTCCACATACAGATGCTTCGTGATTTAAGTCTATGTAGCAGAAGCTAAATTCTCCCCTTCTGCTTGCGTATTCCTAAAGCGGCATGTAAATGTGTTCTCCTGATCTTAATGTGCTGACTCATGATTAGTCCTTTGATATGTTAAGCGACCTTTGTTTAGAGAATGGTACTCAACTAATTGAATTTTCCTGTACACTCTCTGATACTATATTTTTATGCCGGTGTGCACTTTTCTTCTTGTCATGTTCAGACTACTTTCTGAGTGATTATACAGAAACATGCAGGGGCAGGATACTGCACAGAAGTTACATGAACTTCTCCAAAAGTGGATTGTTCATTACCCCCTTAAGAACCAAGATGAAATGAACACAGTCAATACATTAACAGATTTGTCTTTTTTCACAGCTGGAATGTTATGACAAAAAGCATGTATTCCCCCTGGTTCATGTTGGAAACTTTAACAAAGCTTGTCCTTCAGAGGGAATTTTAAACTGACCGAATAATGCAAACATTTTTTTTTAAAAAGCAGTTTATAAATGGGTTTCTGCAGAGGGGTTGGCAGAATAGTCTTTAAAATGAACTTGTCCTTCAGAATGTTACGTAGTGAATGGAACCTTGTTTATGGACACAGAAATGTTTTCAGAAGAAGTAATTATACTGCCTCCCACTGCAAATAAAAGTGATTTAATTCAAAAACCCAAAGCAAAAAGTGTGTTACTCTTTACTCATTTGATTTCACTTAATCTTGTGTGTCTTTGTGTACGAAGCACAATTTTTCTTACCTATCTTGTAAGCTTCAAATAAAAAGGATAAATTCAATTTGACAGGGTCATAGAACAAGACACAGAATTCTTTATATCAAAACACTCAGCTGAGCATTGCAGGAGAAATGAGAAAAAAATGACCCTCCTTGTAAGACCTTTAACCTGAAACCAGATGGCATAATTGGTCGGTGTGTATATTTATTAAAGTGGAGGTCAGTGGAGCAGCAGGGTGTTTCCGCTTTAAGGGATGTTTAAAGGAAGTTCCGAGGACGAGAGGAAAAAATGAAAGTAGTATTTCACATATTGGTTCTGCTATCCACAGAGAGTCTGAAATGAGAACCAGTGCATTTCCCAAATGAAATGGGCCAATACCCTGGAATTAAGGATTGCTTAACTGGCTTTACAATCTGGGAAAATCTTGGTTGTTGTTGTACAAAATTCTCTTTTGTTTTAAAGTTCCATGCTCCACTTTTTTGAAGTTTTTGAAGGTATGCAAATAGAAAAACACAGAAACAAATGTAGGCCCCTTGCAGTCAGAAACGGGAGAATTCATAATGGAGAGCTAAGAAATTGCTGAGGAACTAAATTCGTACTTTGCTCTGACTTCACAAAGGAAGACAAGAATAATGTACCAGAAGCACAAGTTTTAGCGAAGAGCTGAAGGAAACCAGTATTAGGAGAGAAATGATTTGAGGGAAATTAATTGGATTGAAGGCGGATAAATCTCCAGGGCCTAATAATCTTCATCTCAGAGTACTTGAGGAAGTTTCTCGAGAAATAGTGGTGGTCATTTTCCAAAATTCTTGGACTCTAGAATGGTTCCTACAAATTAAAGCCTTCTATTCAAAAAGGGAGGTAGAAAGAAAATAGGGAACAATAGACCAGTGCTCCTAACGTCAGTAGTAGGGAAGTTGCTAGACTCCATTATCAGGGATTTCAAAGCACAGCATTTGGAAAGTAGTGGCATAATCAGGCAAAGTCAGCTTGGATTTACGAAAGAAAAATCATACTTGACAAATCTACTGGAATTCTTTGAGGATGAAACTAGTAGAATTGACTAGGGAGAACCAGTGGATGTGGTTTAGACTTTCAGAAGGCTTTCAACAAGGTTTCACATAGCAATCTGCTTTGTAAAGTTAAAGCGCATGGGATTGAGGGTAGTTTCTTGAGATAGATAGAAAGCTGGTTAGCAGATAGGAAGCAAAGAGTTGGCATAAATGGATCTTTTTCTGATTGGCAGGCAGTGATTGGTGGGTTACCGCAATGTTCTGTGCTAGGATCCCAACTGTTCACATATATTAATGATTTGGAAGAGGGAACTGAATGTATTATCCAAATTTGCAGATGATACGAAGTAGGGTGGAAGGATGAGCTGTGAGGAGGATGCAGAGATGTTTCAGCACTATTTGGACAGGCTGAGTGAATGGGCAAATGCATGTCCAAAAGACGTGCTGGTTCGGTGCATTGGCCATGCTAAATTCTCTCTGTGTACCCGAACAGGCGCCAGAGTGTGGCGACTAGGGGATTTTCACAGTAACTTCATTGCAATATTAATGCAAGCCTATTTGTGACACTAACAAACTCTTTAAAAAAAAACTTTTAAATATGTGGTGGTTACCATTTTGTAATGTCATCGGCATCTGTTGTAAAGAGTGCCGTGTCTTAAATTTCCATGCACCTTCACCACACAAACCATGATGCCTGCTTGATCCCTTGCATTCAGTTATCAGAATCTGGTGCATAAACATGCATTTGTGGGTGTATTATTGAGGCTAACCACTAATGCATATATAACATGTTTTGGCTGAAAAGGAGATCAATTTGTATGCTGAACATATGCAAAAACTTGAGGCTGGAAAAGTAAGGCTACTTGTAGGGCAGGTTGATTTATATGCTGCGATCAATGGTAGGATCAGACAGCACAAATGGAGGTAAAGCTCCCTTTGAAATGTCATTACCGTGCAAGGTGCTCCGTTGCTTTAAATGTTTTGGCTGCAGATATCCAGTATTCCGAAAGGGTGGTTCTAGGCACTGGTGTCTCATTCGTGGATAAGTCTGAAGTCAGAACACCAAGATGTGTTAATACCTGCAACTTGAGCTTAATACTAATAACATGGATTTAGACTCGGTACATATCCCTGAGGCTCTGCAGAATGCACCCACTTGGCTCACGAACAGTGTATGTTGTTTCTTTTGCCACACAGACTGGTCTTTTGACTCTTTAGCTTGAGGGATGATTTTGCTCATTTGAAGATGATTTAGACATTACAGAAGTAAACTGCAACATTTTTTTTTCAGTATATTAAATCCCAAATTCATACCACATGATTTCTGTGCCAAAGCACAGGGGAGAACATTTTTCCGATACAGGTATTTACATACCACTTGGTTCGCTCAATGTCACTTCCCCACCTCTTCCAATCTCCTGTGCCCTCCTTCCTCTACCAGCCCAATAAAATATACCTTCTGCCCCTGGAATGACTTTCAAACAACCTACTGGGAAGTTTAACAGAACCCTTATGCTTTGTTGTAGTGACTTGCAAACATTACAAGGTACTTTGAGTGGTTAGATGAAAGGCCTGTCTAGGTAGTATGTAGGGGTGGGAAGGATTAGCTCTCAGTTTGGGTCAAAATGACAAAGTGATGGTTATGGGACAGGAGAAATGCTGACAGTGGTTTTTCATCTGCTTCCCTTTTGATTGTGGTGTGGGCTCTGTGGGTAGATTACTGTGTATCAAAAGGAGGAGTGTAGATGAAAGCATTTTCTGTTGTATGAATGCAGATATTTGTAAAATAAATTTGTACAGTTATGTTGAAATAATTTTGGTATTTTTTGAAAACTATTTAGAATTTTTCCCACTGTTAACTAATGCACCTTCTAAGCTGGAATGTGAGATTCCTTTTGAGTTATATTCCCCCATGCCTTACATATGTATCTGCAAAAAAATCTAATGACAGAAAATATACATTTATGTAGTGCTATTAATGCATTAAGATGTCAAAAGATATTTCATCGGAGCATAATCAGACAAAAACTTACACCAAAGCAAAAAATGAGATAAAATATATTGATTTTAATGAGCATCTTAACAGAGGAGAGAGAGATTGACAGGTAGAGGGAAGGCCTAGACAGGTGAAGTCATGGCCATCAATGGTAAGTTGAAGGAAATGGGGGTGCACTAAATTCCTTTTATAGGATGAACCAAGATTTACAATAATAGTATTGAGGGACAAACTGTTAGTTCCTGCTTTCTTGTAGTCATGTTTATTTCACTTGTGTCTACACTTCTGTAAAAATAAACAAAGGAAAATATGCATTGACACTTTTGCTATTGTGACTTTAGTGTATCTTTAAGAAGTGTTTTTTTAAAATCATGTTCTCTGCAGTTGTAAGCAGGCCTTTTGGTTTCATTGTTGCTGGGTTATCTGGCTAGAAGTCCTGTTATTGTTGCTTCAGTGGTTTAAATGGGATTTTGTTTATTTTTACTCTAGGCCTCAGATATTTTTTGGGATCTTTTATGACCCTGCATTGTAAGGGGGAAGATTGATTGATTGCCAAGTCAATGCCAGATGGTTTCTCCCCAGAAGAATTCAAGGACTTACTTTCAGTTTTGGTTTTAGAGTCAGAAGCTGCCCTGGTTGTCAAGTGGCAGGCAGTTTTTCTCCCTCTCCCTGGTGTTTTGGGGAGCTGTTCTGACTTCAAGCTGGTCTGTGTGTATATCAAAAGGGCTGCTAGAAGTTACAAGATTGGGGAGTCAGAGATTCAAT
Source organism: Mustelus asterias (assembly GCF_964213995.1). Lineage (NCBI taxonomy): Eukaryota > Metazoa > Chordata > Chondrichthyes > Carcharhiniformes > Triakidae > Mustelus > Mustelus asterias. The sequence continues at coordinate 99,656,952 of NC_135807.1, read as the reverse complement.
TCTCCACCCAAAGGACTAAGTTCCAGCATCACGTGAGCATTTGTATTTCCTGTGCTAAACCTGTGGCAAGGGAAGTTTGTTTGATTGGAACATCTTGTATACTTGTTAAGGGTTATACAATATCATTTTTTTGTTTGTAATTGGTAAAAGTTATTGCTAGTTTTCTTTCCATACATGTTAACTGTATACTTAAATAAACTTTGTTGGATAAAAGCTCCTTAGTGGGTCAGTTGAATCATACCAGAAGTGAAGCATCTCATCCTCACCCCAGCCAAAAACAAATTGCAAAACATATGATCCAGGTGGGCTTCTTAAAACACTTTGGAGTATCTGACCTGAATTATAACACTATCAATCTTAGTAATCTTGCATGCGTAACATAGAGATACTGTTCCAGAGTATTCAGACATAGCTTACATTAGAAATTATGGAAATTGTTGGGAGCATACTGGTAGGTACAATCAAATCGGCATTGATGTCTTTTATCACCCTGACATGTCTGGTTTTGTGTAGCACTATTTTTAGCTATGGTGGGGAGGCTTCTGTTAAACTTTTCAGGGTCAGAGTGAGCCAGGCCTTGATATCACATGGTGATGCCATGAAGGTGATTTGCTGGCTGGATTTCCTTTGGAAAGAGCTGTTCAACACACCATCAATCAACATGATACTACTCTGCAGATGTGGGCCTAGTCTATTACTGAGACGGGCTTCATATCGCAGATTTTATGAACTGAATTTCAATTTGACCAGCTGCTGTGGTGGGATTTGAACCTCTGCTCCCAGAGCATTACCCTGGGCTTCTGGATTACCAGTTCAGTGGCATTGCCACTACAACACCATCTCCTCATGGTGGGCTGAGATGAGGGGGGAATACTTCACGCGAAGGATTCTGAATCTTTGGAATTCTCTACCTCAGAGGTTTATGGATGATCCATCACTGAATATATTTAAGGCTGAGATAGTCAGGTTTTTTGAGGAATCAATGGACGTTCGGAATGGGCAGTTAAACCCAAGATCAGCCGTGATCGTATTGAATGGCAGAACAGGCTCGACAGGCCATATGTTCTAATCTTGCTCTTAAGTCTTGTGTTCTTAGGTTACTCACCATTTAAATGGACTTTTATTGGGATTATTATTATTTTTAATCAGGTAAAAAAGATTATCTCCTATTCTTGATTGCCTGATCATGATGTCCTGGTCTGTACATACATTGTTATGAAGGTACGATTGTACTACACATATATAAAACAAAAGGACATCTGTCATGAGCCAGTCAGGTCATATATCATTTTCCTTGGCCTTCAACAACTACATTGAATAAGATTCTCTGAAAAGCCATGAGATCGCTGTGTGCAAGTGCTTGCAGCGTGGTGCAAGGCAATAAAAAAATGCACAGGTCTGGAAAAAGGCAATAAATCTTCATTCCAAGATTGGGCATCCAAAAGTTCAATTTATAAGTGATCACAGATGATCTTTTACCTGAGCTTGAAGGTGACTTATCAACTGCAGGTTTTCACTAAATATTGTTGTTTTCTCTCATGTGCTGGTAAAACAGTAATTTCTTCTGTCTGACAGGAGCTCCATTGTAAGGTGGGGAACTTGAGACTTGATGAGAGGATTCCTTCATTAACAAATTGGTATTGTTATTTTAGTAGGTTCCTGAGAGTTCATCTGGCATTTCACTCTTTCATTTCTGATTCATACTTTTAACAATCTTATTGTTGAATGAGTCTTGGTTTTGTTGGTTGCTTATGGTAAATATAAAATTGATCTCCTGTCGGTAATTAAGATAAGTTAGTATTTTTCAAGTCAAACAAGGGAATGGAGAACAGGGGAGCCACTGGGAGAAAGGAGGGAATCTGGAGAAATGGAAAGAGAAAACAAGAAAGAAGACGGGATGAGTGAGGGGGAAGGGCAGAAGAGGAGAGGGAGACGTTTTGGGAGCAGGAGAAGAGGAAGAAGACCGGAGAAGAGGGGAGGTAAAAGACAATGGGTAAGGAGAGTCATAACTACAAACCCTGTTCCTTAGCCACCAACTCCATCCACCTCCCAAGGGTCTGAGGCTGAACTAGATCATTTGCAACCTGGGCATCATATTGGAACTTGAGATGAGTTAATGATAACATATTAACGGGTGATGAAAAGGGAGAGGATAGGAATTGCTGAGGTGGGAATTCACATTAGCAGGAGTAGGCAGATTGTGGCTCGAGGCTTGTGATGGCCAATTATGATAGGGGAAATGAAGCTTGTGCTTGGAAAGTGAAGTCTGGTAGGAGAATGACAATGTGAAAGGAGAAATGATGTCTGGTAGGAATAATCTGCGAGGAGAAACTATCAAAAGATAAAAGCAAATTACTGCAAATGCTGGAATCTGAAACCAAAAGAGAAAATGCTGGAAAATCTCAGCAGGTCTGGCAGCATCTGTAAGGAGAGAAAAGAGCTGATGTTTCGAGTCCAGATGACCCTTTGTCAAAGCTAAAAGGGGGTAAGAAGTTTAACAACACCAGGTTAAAGTCCAACAGGTTTATTTGGTAGTAAAAACCACACAAGCTTTCGGAGCTCCAAGCCCCTTCTTCAGGTGAGTGGGAATTCTGAAGAAGGGGCTTGGAGCTCCGAAAGCTTGTGTGGTTTTTACTACCAAATAAACCTGTTGGACTTTAACCTGGTGTTGTTAAACGTCTTACTGTGTTTACCCCAGTCCAACGCCGGCATCTCCACATCAAAGCTAAAAGGCACAGAAAGTGGGAGATATTTATACTGTAAGGTGAGGGAATGAAAGATGAGTCATAGCCACAGAAACAAGGGGAAAGGCTGCTAATGGCAGCCCATAGAGAGAATAAAAGGTGTGAATGGCCAAACGGCAGAGAAGCTGAAATCAGAGGGTAAACTGAGACAGATGAAGATGTTTGGGTGGGAGAGAGGTAAAATAGAGAAAAGGGGGGAAAGGGGAAGCAAAGAGGGAGAAAAGGTAAGGAAAGGGGGGATACAATAGGGAAAGAGTCGGGGGGTGGGGGGAGGAAACTACTGCCGGGGTATGTGGGGCAGAGCTATTTTGGATTTTATATACATGCTGGACCTCTCTTGACTGTTCTATTGGGAGCCATCACTTAAGTTGTGCAGAACAAATGAACATCACTCATATTCCCAAGATGTACTCGCATTGTGTGTAACTCTAAACCAGGAATTCAAATTCATAACATACATACATCTTTTCATCTTGTATATGATCAAAAAAATCCAAGTGATTTTATATTTTCAAGTATTGGTGTAAAATGCATAATGAATTTATATGAATTATTTCACTTGCTATCTCCTAACTGAGACACAAACTGACAGGTTGGAAGATGTCAAAGAGCCTTAACGATGACATTACAAAAAAGATTTTCTGCATGTACTCGAAGATCATTCTAGATTTATAACAGTAAAAGAATGGTGGGACTTGTGCAATTCTACAAGGTAAAAGTGGGGTGGAAAATGAAGATAAAATATTAAGAATAATAAATAAACATTTCCTAGAGATACATCCCTACCACCCCCCCTCATACAAACTCCTCCAAGGTACTCCTCCAACCCCCAACAGTAGAGTCCCAAAAGCATTCCTGTTCTGTTTCCTCGCACAATGAAGATGAAAATGAAATACATTTAAAATACAGCTTGATGTTAAAGTGTAATAGTTTGGATTTGAGAAGAAGGCATTTTGATGGGCCAGATGCCTGTGCTTGTCCTTGACTGTTATATGTATTATGTGGCTAATTTATCCTTAGTCTTTGTTTCTTCAACCTCCGCTTAATGTGGGAGTGCATCAAAGTAAAATGGAATTTTTCCAAGTCCCATTTTTTTTGGTCCAACTTGGAGAAATGTGTCAAAGCACTTTTCATCTTGGGCTGCCAAGTCAAAACCGTAAGAGCTGACATCTCTGTTCTTGCAATTGACCTCCTGAGGATCCCTCTCTGTGATGGACCAAGAAGCGGGTACTGTGTAAGTAGGACTTGCTCCAACATTCCTCACTGGTTCCCACGCCCCTCTGAAAATAACATAAGGAGATGCACTCTGCTACCTACTTCACAAATTGCTCCCAAAAGACTCGTACAACTGTGGAAATTTATAAAAAAGTTTTTTTTGCCCGTATGTCGAAGAAGGGCTGGGACGTTCTGGTGTAAAACGGTTGGAAGCTTTTTCTCATTTTATGAATCCTCACGGTTTGAGCATGTCTGAAAATCAAACCAAAAAATGCTTTATTGCGATAGATCAAATGAACGCAGCAAACTATTCATCCACCCAAGGACAAGATAAAGGAAAAGCTCCATACTCCATTAGCTATTGGGGAAAATGATACTAGCGTCTCAATTTAGTTTGTTTATATTTCCCAATAGAAAAATGGTAGAAAAAAAACCTGAAATGTGCAAGTACGCTTTGTCAAAGAAAAAAATGGTGAAGTAATGGAAGTGCGATTTAGGAAGATGAAGCTATTCAGGATTAAGAAAACTCCTGAGACCTATTGCAGAGAATGGGCGTTTAAAGAAATGAAAGTAAATACTAGACTAAAGCTGTAAGTAGGCGGGGAGGGGGGGTGGGTGGAGGAGAATCACCTAATCTCTTTGAAAAGGGAAGTATCCCTAGGGCAGATTTCCCTGTGGGTGACAGGAATATCCAGATGGTTTGAGTGAATGCAGAGAAAACAATGGTTGATTGGACCGTAAACAGCCATCGTCATTTAGTTTTGGATCAGGTGAGAGGGCGTATGTCCTACTTACCAATTATAAACTGGCCTAGATTGGTTCACTTGCCTGCTAGCTGCAGAACGGTTTGTCCACAAATTCCCAGAGATCCCACTTTACAAAGTAATCATAAACACGATTAAGAAATAAAAAGTAGTTTTGATAAAGCCAATTACAGAAAGAATAAATCCAGAAAATGTTGGAAATACTTTGCAGGTCGGGTAGCATCTGGGGAGACAGAAACAGCATTTCAGGATGATGACCTTTCACCAGAAAAAAAGAATTATGTTTATAATGTTACAGGAAGATATCAACTTGTAAGCTAAACAAAGGAGAGCTGGTAACTCATAAGTGTGATTTGTGAACATCCTCTGAATTCCCAAGATTATTCTAATCTAAAGTTCCCCCCCAGCAGATCACAACTTACAGAAATAAATGTTGTGCAATTAGCAGTTTAGAATTGTCTACAGAATCTTAAGATTTAAAAATAGCTTTTAACATACCATCTATTTGTTCTCTTCCCCCTCTGTTTCTCCATGCCTGTGTCTCAATCGCTCTTTCCACTTTTCTCTTTTTCTATTTAAATCGCTGTTTCTTCCTTTATTGAACTATTTTTAAATAAACCAAGGATTTGACTTTTCATGTTAAAATCATGTTAGAATCTTTCATGCTGAGCTTGTCAAATGGTTAGATCTTTCCCTGTTTTTTTATTAGGTAACTTTTTACAGTTATCGTTTCTCAACTTTTCCCCCTACTGCAGTGTTTTCTCTGACTTTGTAAAGCATGGCCTATGGGAATCTGCGTACATAGCATTCCACAGCCAGAGATTGATATGAAACCATTGGTAAAATCTCTCTATGCAATTGTTAACTAGGATGCAAGCTAGTCTTCTCCTTTCACTTTCCCAAAGGAGAGAATACTTGCTTCCACCTCGCACTTGTTTGGGTGGCTTGACTGAAATAAGATATGGTGATCCCAGCTCATAACTCATAGTCACACTGTGCATTGGTTACAGAGTTAGATTTTTCCTTTTGCTTTAATTCGTGGATAGTTTATGCAGGTCTGTCTGATAATTTAATTTCCACTCAAGACATAACTTTGAGTCATTAATTTATGGTCAGTGTGACAAATAGAACCCAGAAATCTACTACACAGTCGTCAAGCATTCTGCTTGGAACAGTTGCACTATGCAAATATCACAATAATTGAAATATTGCACACTGGATACTCGTCCATGAATCAGAGTGTGAAACAGATCATTTGATTATTTTTTGACTGATTAAACCGCCTTGATTCAACCCTTACTTTAAGTCCTTTTAAAATAATGATGCATAAATCCTACACTTGCACATTATGTTAGTTACAGGACCCTTGAGAGTAGGCAGTAAAAATTACACGTTGGATATGCTCATCACTGGTGATTTATTTTTCTGTGTGTACCTGTTTCTAGATAATTTGCTTTCTTGCATGGAAGTCAGGAGGTCATTCAGACAGCTGAGGCACTTGGTATGCTTAGAGAAAGTTGTATTTGCAACTTTGCTGGAATCTGCATTTCACATTGATCCAATTTCACTGATTGGGCTGGTTACCCTGCCTGAGAAATATTCTTCTTGAAATCTTACTCTGTAGGCAGCCTTCATTGTTAGCAGCAGTATGAGGGAGTGGTTTTATCGAAGATCTGGGGATTGTGATTGTGTTTGCGTATGCTTTCTCATATCACCTGCATGACATTCATCAAATTCAACTTCTGGTTATTAACTTGAAAAAAATAGGTTGCATTTTAAACCAGCCAATACGAGTGATAGTTGTGGGAGGGAGACAGACATGACACAAAGAGTGAGGACTTATGATGATGAAATGGAGACTGAGGATGACTGAAGGTGCAAGAGGTTGGGAGCTTGTGTAGGTGTGAGAAGGATGAGAGCATAGAGGAAAAAATAAGAGCATAAGAATGCACTCTGTAAATCCATAGAATCCTTACAATGCTGAAGGAGGCCCATTGGCCCATTGAGTCTGTCCCGACACACTGAAAGATCATCTTATCCATGATCCTCAGTAAAAACCCTTTATTGCTTGTGGTAAGACATAAATGATGCTGCACATGACCAAGGAGTATCCCTTCTGCAGACTAACTCGTGGACTAATCATCTTAAACTCAGCAGATGAGGAACTTATTGCTTGGCTTCAGGGATTTGCATTCACTAAATAAATAAAACAAATACTATGCTCATTCCTGACCATTTTAAATCTGCATTTAAGTTGTTGCGGCTACATCATATTCCCAAGCAGCTCTTTGTACCTGTAGCTCAGCAACCAGTTGGTATTTAATTGTCCACCATCTTTCATGACTTGCTGTAGCAGGACTGCAGAACTTGGATCTATTGGATGTGGGATTGTTTTGCTCTGTTACAGTGAGGCAGAACATAAGAGGAAAGCAGGAGATCAAGTGAGTATTTGCTTGAGGAGCTCGAAGCTGAGCAAAGGCATATAAAAATGATGCAATTGTAAGGTTGAAGGTGCTCAAATCTGAAAAGTCTCCTTACTCCAGTTGGGATGCATCCCAAATAGTTGAAGGAATTGGATGGAAATTGCAGAGGTTCTGTCACAATCTTCCAATGCTCCTTGAACATGAGGGTAATTCTGGAGTAAACATGATTGCCACAGGCCAGTTAGCCTAATGTCAATAGTAGGAATACTGTTAAATGCAGTAATCTGGGACATATTAGTTGACGTTTTGAAATTATTGATCAATAAATTAAAGTCAGCATGGATTTGTTAAAGTTTTTTCACTAACCTGAATGCGTTTTTGATGAAGTAATGGAAAGGGTTGATGAGGATAGTGCAGTTGATACTTTGTCCATGGACTTTCAAAAATATCATATAGTAGATTTGTTAGCAAAATTCAAGACCATGGGATTAAATGGACAGTGCCAACATGGATACACAATGTTCTAAGGGACATAAAGCAGAGAATGGCGGTGAATGTTTTTAGACTGTAGGGATGTACATAATAGTCTTCCCCAGGGTCCAGTAATAGGACCACTGATCTTTTTGATCTATACTAATCTTGGATTTAGGTTTAAAGGGCATAATTTCAAAGTTTGCAAATGAAACACAACTTAGAAATGCAGTAAACAATATGGAGGATAGCAACAGGCTTAAGGAGGACTGAGACAAAACTAGTATAATAGGCAAAGACAGGGCAAATGAAATTTCACACATCGAGTGGGAATTAATATATTTTGGTTGGAAGAATGAGGAGAGGCAATAGCAATTAAATGGCACCGTTTTAGAGAGGTTTTGGAGCAGAGAGACCTGAGGACATATGTACTTAAATTTTTTTAAAGAACAGCTCATGGGATCCATGGTTTCAATACTAGAGGAATAGCGTACAAAAGCAAGGAAGTTATGTTAAAAACTTTATAGTCAGGCTGCAGCTGGCTATTGTGTTCAATTTTGAGCACACTTATTATCAAGACTGGCTGCAGAAGAGATTTACTGGAATAATATCAGGGGTCAGGGACCTCAGTTACATTAAGAGACTACGGAAGTTGAGCTGGTTCTCTTTGGAGGAGAGAAGGTTAAAGGCAGGTTTGATAGAAATGTTCAAAACCATGCGAGAATAAATAAGGATAAACTGTTTCCAATGACATAAGAGTCAGTAACAGGTGAACACAGATTTAAGGCGATTAGCAAAAGAACCAGAAGTGATAAGTGGCAACTTTAATTTTTACGCAAGAGTTGTTGTGGGTGAAGAATTGGTAATGCTTCAAAATGGGTAATTAACTTGCTCCCATTTGTTTTGATGCAGCCAATATGCAAATTTAGCTGATAGTAGCATACAACCCAGTACTGAAGGCACTGCTGAGTGGTTCCATGTTTCAGCAGAGGGGCAAAAGAGTACTTAAGGAAGTGGCTCCAGAAATTGTGGATGCATTGGTGGTCATCTTCCAGGATTCTGTAGACTCTGGAACAGTCCCTGCAGATTGGAGGGTAGCTAATGTCACTCCAATATTCAAAAAGGGAGGTAGAGAAAAACGGGGAATTATTGACCAGTCGGCCTAACATCGGTAGTGAGGAAAGTTCTCAAATCCATTATCAAGAACTTTATAGCAGAGTATTTAGAAAGCAGTGGCAGGGTCAGGCAGAGTCAGCATGGATTAATGAAGGAGAAATCATGCTTGACAAATCTGTTGGAATTCTTTGAAAATGTAACTAGTAGAGTTGACAAGGTGGAGCCAATCGATGTGGTATATTTGGACTTTCAGAAAGCGTTTGACAAAGTCCCGCATAAGAGATTATCGTGCAAGATTAAAGCACATGGGATTGGGGGAACTGAATTGAGATGGATAGAAAACTGGTTGGCAGCGAGGAAACAAAGAGTAGGAATTAATGGGTGCTTTTCAAATTGGCAGGCAGTAACCAGTGGGGTGCCACAGGGATCGGTGCTGGGACTCCAGCTATTCACAATACATATTAATGATTTGGATGAGGGAACAAAATGTAACATCTCAAAGTTTGCAGATGATATCAAGTTGGGTGGGAGGGTGAACTGTGAGGAGGATGCAGAGATCTTTCAGAATGATCTAGACCGGTTGGGTGAGTGGGCAAATCAATGGCAGATGCAGTATAATTTGGATAAATGTGAGGTTATTCACTTTGGAAGCAAAAACAAGGCTGCAGATTACTACCTGAATGGCTGTAAATTGGGAGAGGGGAGTGTGCAGTGGGACCTGGGTGTCCTTGTGCACCAGTTGCTGAAGGTAAGCATGCAAGTGCAGCAGGCGGTAAAGAAGGCAAATGGTATGTTGGCCTTCATTGCAAGAGGTTTCGAGTATAGGAGCAGGGATGTGTTGTTGCAATTACACAAGGCCTTGGTGAGGCCACACCTAGAATATTGTGTGCAGTTTTGGTCTCCTTTTCTGAGGAAAGATTTTCTTGCTCTCGAGGGAGTGCAGCGAAGGTTTACCAGGCTGATTCCGGGGATGGCAGGACTGATGCATGAGGACAGATTGACTAGGCTAGGATTGTTTTCTCTGGAGTTCAGACAAATGAGGGGGATCTCATAGAGACTTATAAAATTCTAACAGGACTAGACAGGGTAGATGCAGGGAGGATATTCCCGATGGTGGAGGAATCCAGAACCAGGGGTCACAGTCTGAGGATTCGGGGTGGGCCATTTAGGACGGAGGTGAGGAGACATTTCTTCACCCAAAGGAGTGGTGAACCTGTGGAATTCATTACCACAGGAAGTAGTTGATGCCAAAACATTGAATGTATTCAAGAAGCTGGTTGGCAGCGAGGAAACAAAGAGTAGGAATTAATGGGTCCTTTTCAAATTGGCAGGCAGTAACGAGTGGGGTGCCACAGGGATCGGTGCTGGGACCCCAGCTATTCACAATATATATTAATGATTTGGATGAGGGAACAAAATGTAACATCTCAAAGTTTGCAGATGATACCAAGTTCGGTGGGAGGGTGAACTGTGAGGAGGATGCAGAGATCCTTCAGAATGATCTAGACCAGTTGGGTGAGTGGGCACATCAATGGCAGATGCAGTATAATAGATGTAGCACTTGGAGCGAATGGGATCAAAGATTATGGGGAGAAAGCAGGATTAGGCTATTGAGTTGGACAACCAGTCATGGCAGAGCAGGCTCGAAGGACCAAATGTACTCCGCCTGCTCCTATCTTCTATGTTTATTTGTAATAGGAATGCAATGCTAGCATCACTAAAAGCCAAACTGCACTATGTAAAGCCAGCCACAACTCTTAAAGGGGAGGTGTGTTCTTTCTGCAGCAGGTGCAAGAACTCATTGCAGAAGATAGTGCGAGCAAGAAGATGAATGAAAATGGTAGAACAGGCCAGAGAGTATGCTTCAAAGTTCTCTGATTCAGCACTTGGGACCTTGGTGTAGGATGTGGACAGGTGGAGAGTGATCCTCTATCCACGGGCGACCAGGAGGTTCTTTGAACAGGCACAGAGAAGGCGGTGAGAACTGATAACTACCACTGTCTTTGATGCCCTGAGGACCTGGCTGCAGTGCCAAAAGAAATTCCGTGACTTCACATGAGTGGTCATGGTCAATGAATCCATCTTCAAATGCCTAACTTTACAGATGGACCACTAACCTCGCATACTGTCCCATTCCCCAAATTGCCTTCACCTAGCCTATGAACAAAGCCAGGCACACCTTCCTCCTGCTTCTCTCAGGTCAGAGGGAACATGATGTACTTGTCTCCCCGGACACCAGTCACCTTCCTTATGCAGCAATGGACACAACTAGGGAGATGTTACTCTTCAGCCCGGAAGGATCCCACATCCAAAGGGAGCACTGTCTTTGCCCTACTCTGAAGCTTTAGGTCTGCTTAAGTGTTGGTGGATTTCTATGAACACTCCTTCATAAAATGGAGATGTCACACACACTTTATAAAAGCAAATTACTGTGGATGCTGGAATCTGAAACCAAAAAAGAAAATGCTGGAAAATCTCAGCAGGTCTGGCAGCATCTGTAAGGAAAGAAAATAGCTGACGTTTCGAGTCCAGTGACAAAAGATCATCTGGACTCAATGTCAGCTCTTTTCACTCCTTACAGATGCTGCCAGACCCGCTGAGATTTTCCAGCATTTTCTCTTTTTATGTCATGCACACTTTTCCTGGTTTAAGTTGAGCGAAGGGAAATGCTTCTCAAAAGACCCTGCTGAGGGCTCTTCTGCTCCTCCTCCTTCCTCTGTGAGAAGTGTGTCAACTATGCTCGATCACAGTTGCTGCAGACCAATGGGGTAACTAGAATGTCCATGTCAGGGAGCACATGGTTGGACCAGAACCCTGGAAGGCCTTCATCAAATGCAGCCCCATTTCTCATTGATTTCCTCAACTTTAAACAACAGCAGAAAACTCGCAGCACTTCAACCTAAATTTCTATAACTCTATGGGAAAGATGGGTACATAGGGATATGGGCCAAATGCGGGCAATTGGGACTAGCTTAGTGATAAAAACTGGGTGGGGCATGGACAAGTTGGGCCGAAGGGCCTGTTTCCATGCTGTAAACCTCTATGACTCTATGATTCTCAGATTGATTTTATTGTTTTTATCAGCAGCTAACCTGAAAGTAGATCAGGCCCCATGGGAAGGATCTGTCCTGCTGCTTAGTGCATGTTCAGTTGTGTATGTTTGAGAGAACTTTAAGCAGAAAAGTTGCAACTGGCAGCGTTAATTCAAATCAGCATGTAAGGCTGTTTGTCACCATGATCTGCCTAATCTGTATAATTCTGATGTACACTCCGAACACCCTCACCAAAATGTGCAGCATGGATACCTGTTTGGCGCCCGTAATGCCTACAATCATTACAGAGCCAAATCTGGTGGCTGTGATCTGGAATGCCTGAAAATGTGGTGAAAGTGGACTGAATAATGCATTCAAAAGTGAAAAATAAAACTACATGGCCATGGGAGTAGGTGTTAACCTGGTGTTGTTAAAACTCTTACTGTGTTTACCCCAGTCCAACGCCGGCATCTCCACATCATGGGAGTAGGGTCAGACTAATTGAATTGCTCTATCAAAGTACCTGCACAACTATAATGAGCACAATGACTTCTTGGCTGCATTGTTCTATGATTTAGCTTTTGTAAAATTCAGGTAGGTTCGAAGTTGCATTTCCAGGTGAGTGTCTGTCCATCTGAGGATTGGAAGCTGCAAGAGTGTATGGTTTCAGGCTGTGAGATATTGAGGATGGGACTCGAGCCTATGAAGTATTGAAGGTAGGGCTAGAGGGGTGCGAAATATTCTGGGTGGGGTTCGAGGGGTGTGAAGTATTGAGGGTGGGGCTCGAGGGGTGTGAAGTATTGAGGGTGGGGCTCGAGGGGTGTGAAGTATTGAGGGTGGGGCTCGAGGGGTGTGAAGTATTGAGGGTGGGGCTCAAGGGGTGTAAAGAATTGAGGGTGGGGCTCGAAGCCAGGAGGCAGCAAATGCAGGTGACAACCAATTATAACTGAGGCTTCAACTGTAGCAAGATCATTGCTAAAGAAAATAAAATTGGTGTTTATACTCATTTCCATTTTCCTTTTGATAACGATTAATTTTAAAAGAAACTCCAATAACTCACTGAATAGTTAAAAAATTGTACTTTGTCCTGTAGCTCACTGTCCTGTCGCCAGGCGATGGAGGATGGAAATGGAGCCAGACTTTACATACTTTCATAAGCATTTATTTACCTCTTTACCCAACAATCATAGTTTCAGTCTCTCCCTATTTCTGGTGGCACAAATGAATCTCTAATTAATGCCCACCACCTGTATGTAATTAAATATAATAAATAAGGAAGACCTGGAATTAAAGACGAAAGGCTGCCTGGAAGTAAACTTAATCCTGCCTTTTAGTTTGGCTTTCTACAGGTTGAACTTGGCTTTATTTCTTTCCCTATGGCTGCCGCAGGCATCTCCCAAATACATTCTGAAAATGAGGCTGCGGGACAAAATCTTTCTTAAAAATTGCAGCAGCCAAGAGTGAAATTTCATAAGAAGTAAGATTTTGCCAAGCTTAAAATGACAGTCTTCTAACTATACTTACCATCACTTAAAATGTTCATGTGTAAAACAGACAGATGCTTATATCAACCAGAAGACAAATAACTTTTTGAATTAAAGTCAATTTTATGAGCTAGGCAAGTTTCCAATGGCAGTATTTCCAAAAGGTTTTAGATTGTCCCCGTACAGCTCTATTTACATGAGGACATGAGTGTCCTGGCCTGCATGAATAAGTAAGATCTTCAGTCACTGAATATTCAGCTCACTTGCAACTATCAATATGTATGTAATTATCAATAGTGATGCAAGCCTGTGCTTCCCCAGCAATTGGCTCAATAGATTTTGCGGCACTTTGCCATTAATACGTGACTCTCAAAAGTAATCTACAGAATGCAGTTGGATAATCAAGCTAATTTCTTCAGCCACAGATCGTAATATCGAAGAACATCAGATCAACTGGGTATAAGAAGGTGCATGCAATCGTCAAGAGTTATCAGTTGGCATGTTGAATATTTGGACACATCTTCCAAATGCCTTGGTAAGGGTTCAAGGACTGTGATAATTCTTCCCATCTCTCCATAATTATGCCTCCACTCACAGTGCATTAAATCTTGCAGGCAACTCACAAACCTCCAAATCACGGCACAAACTGAAATCCATTCTCAGGAACTTGCCAGAAAACTGTGCAAGTTTCAGTGCAGTCAAATTCTGGATGGCCAACATGATGAATGTATATGCTGACTGTTTGCTTCTCTGATGCTTTCCTTTGGTGACTGTGAAATGTACAATTTCTTAAAATTATTCCTGCTTGCTATTTAGATGCTACTACAGTCTCATATCTGAATGTATACCCCCCCCCCCCCCCCCCACCGACCACTACCACCCGGCCCCTGTGTGTGCAGTAAATGTCAAAAAAAACTACAGAAGTTTCCAGGATGTTACAATTAAAACCCTTTTTTCCAATTGCAGATTCTATGTGTATGTTTTTACTTCAGAAATTACTAATTAATTATAGCCTGAAAATGACCGGGTATTCAGCTTCTAATAAGCTTTCACAGTTATACCAGTTTTCATCCACTGATAAGCAGCTCAGTGGCAGGCAAATTACTCAATCTTACCAGCTTGAAAACACTCATTTTGGGAGGGTTTTTAATCTTATTTTCAGCCAACTCATTAATCCCTCTGATTTTATGAATCCACAGATGTGCAAAGTTCATAATAGCTACTGTCCATAGATTTCAGTATATGTACTATTAAACAGCGGAAAATAATTTTTACTCTCTTGGGAGTTTGTTTTAGCTTCTTTGAAGTGGGTAATTAGCTTGCTCAAAGTAAGTGGTGACTAACAGCTTAATAGAAGCTCCATAAAATTCTCTTACAGTACAATATGCAAATTATTAATCAGGGAAAGCTTTTTGCATGAAATGAGGAGCTTTTCTTCATTTTGAAAAGCTGTGCTCCGTGGCCGCTGTACTCATTTTCACAAGGATCTCCTGAGGATCATCACATTTGGTGAGGGGAACAGCATGCACTTGGCTCCTGGAAGTTGCCACAACTGTTCTTGACAAAGTCAGAACAAATATTTTAGTTTGCTGCCTCAATCCAGTCTCTGTACATTTGCTGCTGCAACTGGTTTAACATTAAACATGTATTTAGCCTCTTGGTTATGTGGGTTAAAATGATTGCTTCTGTTCATAAAGGAGGACTCGCTTCAAAACAATTTTTTTCTTTTTTCTTCAGAGGTTGTGTAATTATGTTCTGTAACTGATTGCCATGCGTATGAAAGCATGGGAAAGCATGGGAAGGCGATGGCCAAGTGGTATTATCGCTTGATTATTAATCCAGAAACTCAGCTAATGTTCTGGGGACCCGGGTTCGAATCCCGCCATGACAAATGGTGAAATTTGAATTCAATAAAAAATATCTGATGACCATGAAATCACTGTTGAGTGAACCCACCTGGTTCGCTAATGTCCTTGAGGGAAGGAAATCTGCTGTCCTTGCCTGGTCTGGCCTACATGTGACTCCAGAGCCACAGCAATGTGGTTTACTCTCAACTGCCCTCTGGCAACTAGGGATGGTCAATAAATGCTGGCCAGCCAGTGACGCCCCTGTCCCACGAATGAATAACAAAAAAGGTGCCATTGCATTGAGGTGACTCTTCTCCTGTAACATTGAGGTTTGTTTTCTGGTAAAGATGTCCTCTTATCCTTTCATCTTGTCCAGTATTTTTTTAAAGTTCAGGCTGAGGGAACACTTTCAGGGAGAAAGCTATTCTGAAGTTTAAAACACTGGGAGAAATTAAATTCTCTCCCTAATCCGTCAAGCAACTGCAGTTTGGCTAAGGGCAGTGTTATTCTTAACTTGAGATTTAGATTACATTATGTAAACATTGTTCAGTTGTTTGCACCTGCTTTTACATATTCTGCACTCCCCCTCACAAAGTACTGCCTAATTCTATTATTTGGTATTAACTAAATCCACTTTCATCAGGTAAGTGATCATCTTACAGTTCAATATTAAGACTGCTAGACATTTGGTTGCAGGGAGGTTGGGGGTGGGGGGCATAAACTTAAACCTTTGTTGAAAATTACTTTTCGGAAAAGTATTCCAAAATCATTATCTAATGTTGAGCATTAAGAAGTGATGATGTTAGCCACGTTGATGCAGCATTTCTTTGCAGTTAAGTATGAAATTCTCAATTTTGGCCAGAAAAGGATAGATCCAAGTATTTGTTGAATGGTGGAGAGCTGAGAACCGTGGATGTCCAATCCAATGTCATGGATTGCTACACTTGCAAGGTTGTTGATGATAAACTGATTTTTTCCATTAACAATTAAACAAACTTAAGCAAGAGAAATAAGTGACAGAAGATTAAACTGTAGTAATTAGGTACAAAATAGAAACAAAATTGGTAATAGAATGTTAGCCTTCATAACTAGAGGGCTAGGATCTAAAGGAAAGAGAATTTTACTACAGTTATACAAAGCCTTGATTCGATCACATTTGGAGTACCATGTACATTTCAAGGCACTGCACCTTAGAAAAAATATGTTGCCTTTAGAGTGTAGTGCAGATTCATCAGAATGTTACTGGGGGGCCAGGAAATAGATTACGAAGGGAGATGGATAAAGTAGGCTTGTATTCTCTGGAATAGAGAAGGTAAAGGAGGACTACAATTGTGAATTTTGAAAGGAATTGATAGGGTAGGCATATAGATGGGCCGAATGGCCCTCCTTCTGCACTGTATGGATTCAGTGAACACAACCTTTTATTTTGCTTGCAGAACAGTCTAGGATAATGGGGCATAAATTTAAAATCAGAGCCAGGCCATTCAGGAGGGAAGTTATGGTTTGTGTGTTCGAAGTGTATCTCTCTCCGAGAAATAAATACAATTAATTTTAAATCTAAGGTTGATAGATGTTTGGTAGCTAAAGGTATTAATATGGAACCAAGATGGGTGGATGCAGTTTGACAAGAGATCAGCCATGCAAATGGCAGAACAGACTTCAGGGACTGAATGGCCTACTCCTGTTCTTCTGTTCCTAAAACCATTGCATCACTCCCGTGTTTCAATCATGGCAAAAATGCACTCTTATCCTTCATAGTTCCCCCTCCCCAGTGACCAAAATAGTGCCTCTGCAAATTTGCAGTATAATCAGTATAAACCTTATTTAATGAGATTTAACAAATGTGTTCACTTGGGTGCTGTTTATCTTGTCATGTAACGCAGATTTAGAATATTGCTTGGTTGTGGAGGCCTCTCTGCATCCATGGGACTGAAGAAAATATCTGTTTTCCTAGATTACTAAATCTGCTTTACAGCACATTAATTGATGTGTGCAGATCACTCAAATGGTGTTTTGAAGAACATTTTCTTCCAACACAAAGAAATCAAGATACTCTTGAGTATTCATATTTAAATATACCTATAACTTTGGAAGTTCCAGTGGCTCTAGCCTCCTGCTCTGGTTAGTGTCCCTCTCCATTCTTGGAGGAGTAATTGTTGATGCAGACTGAGAACTGATAGCTTGGTATAGCACAGAGCTGTTGAGAATTATTGAGCGGGCCGATTCTGTGAGTTTCCCAAGTCTTTGGTGGTTTTGGCAAGCTATATTGATGACATGGAGATGGATTTGAGACAACCTAGTGTAGAAACATGCAGCCTCAATTGAACTTGATGTCTGTTCACTTCTGTAGGAAACATATTTGACTTGCTTGGCTCTTCGGAAATCTGCCAAGCCTAAATATAACTGATAAAGTTCCTTTTTTGTTGAGGGGTATCCTCAAACCAGAAGGAAAAGTACTAATACTCTAGTGCACCAGCAAGAATTAATGGGAGATTTGTGGTATCCTTTGTACTGTCACTCAAATTAGTTCAATAAATTTGATGGTGATCTACGCACTGTATGAACACATGATCAGTCTCAATTTGCTTAGTGGTCAGTACTTTGAAACAATTCCTTTCAAGCACATTCAAATTAATTTGTAGCTCACTCTAGGAAAAAAGTTGCAACGCTTCTTGTCACATAAGCTAGCTGAAGAACTTGTCATTTACTGAACAGGATGATACTGAGAACTTTGTCATACCTTGAAAGATGTCTAGGATCCTACACATTCTGCATAACTCCCTCAACTGTCACAGTGACTAATCTGGTTCATGGATAACAATGGCATCTGCAATCAATATGTAGAGTATTTCATTAAAAAAAACTCCGACAACAACTTATACATACAACTCACGATCTCCTGCCAAGTTCTTTACTAGGTTCATCGAACCAGAAAACAGTTAAAGAATGGGAAGACCTCGGGCAAATGTGGGGATCCCATATAAAACCGCAATATGGTTTTCCTTCTCTCGCACTGCTTAATATAAATCAACCGTCTAACCTGGCAGGTGGGGGAGGAAGAACATTTTTCAGAATTACTGAAGAAGATCTCCATCTCAATGTTCTGCAAGCCTGAATAATTGGATTGTGGCCACGAGGCAATTTGTGTTTGGTAGCTAAGTGGTTATGGTACTGGGCTAGCAACTCTGAGATTGTGAGTTCAGATATCAGTATGGGCAGTTGTGATTCATTTCAATAAATGCAGTAATTTGTGGTATCCGAGAAATAACTTAAACTCAACTTGGTTGATATCCTTTTACATGTATTAGAAAGCCACCCAGTCCTAAACAATAAGAATCAACATCACCAAGAAGTTCCCCACTTGGTCTGAGTATTTGCTTTTAAATGTACCTATGCCAAAAATGCCTACATCTCAGGAATGAATTAAAAAAAACACACTCCTGCCATCTTTTCCGTCCCTATTGCAGGTAAAATCCTAGCATTTGCTCTTTTTGCTGACAATCTGCTGATTTAATTGTAATATGGGTTTTGCTTGGATTTCTTTTGCGCGGCAGATCCAAGTACTGTGAACCTTGTGGTCTTTACATATCTAAGTTTTCCGTCACTGAGTTGGAGCAGTTTTTAGTAACTCCTATTCACAATGGATATTGTGTGTTAACTGTATGGTGGGATGATGGGAATAGAATTTGGTGGCATTGTTGTCCTTCAGGAAATGTCAAAGAGGTTAGAGGAGATGGCAGGCACTTCAGTATAATTTGACTCCAGATTTAGACTGATGTCAGTGGTGGTTCAGTATTTGCGCTCTTGGTGCTGTCAGAAAGTTGTTGAGTTCAAGCACCGTTCAAGAGACATGAGAATGTGACACTGTAGCCCTATACTGAGGGAGCTTTATACTGGTCGAGGTTCTACCTTCTGGATGAGTTGCCTCGACTGCTTTCTCAGGTTTATCCAAAAGATCTCCGACCACTATTTCAAAGAGCAGGAGAATTCTTCTCCATATCCTGGCCAAAGATCACTGAGATATTCTGTCTGGTTATGATCTCATAGCTGTTTGTGGGATCTTGCTGAGTGCAAATGGCTGCCAGTTGCTGATGTCTATAACAGTTGTGTGCATGTGCAGAATGACATCATCGGTAGTGCAGGTTTAACAGGTTTAGTCTTCCATAAGGGACCTGCGTACTAGCTGCTGCTGCTGGTGCTGAGTTCATGCTGTATTATGTTTCGATATTTCTTTGTATATAAAGCAGTTTTTAATTTATTAATGCCTTCGACTGTCTTTGTGGCTGAAGTTGCAATAGCCCTCAGGCTTGTGTTAACCAAGTGAAATAGCAAGCACTGATTTTTTTTAAACTGCAGATCTTTTATATAAAAAACATTAAAGAGCAAGAGATTTAAATGCCTTGCCAATTTAATGAGTTTATCTATTTTTTATGCACATTCATTTCTGCTTTTAACAATTCAAAAGGGCACTTGACCTCTCCCAGAAGTGTCTGTGAACCTATCCAAAATGGCCCCTTAACTTTCCAAAGAACTCTCCCTCCTGGAAAAGTATACAGCAGACAAGTCATATAGTGGACATCCCAGACATGAAAATTAGATGTATTTAAAATGAACCATGGATATGGAAACTACAATCTGGCCTTATCTTCCTACCACCCTCCACCCCT
Organism: Mustelus asterias; assembly: GCF_964213995.1. Taxonomy (NCBI): domain Eukaryota; kingdom Metazoa; phylum Chordata; class Chondrichthyes; order Carcharhiniformes; family Triakidae; genus Mustelus; species Mustelus asterias. Next base: position 99,637,189 of record NC_135807.1, on the reverse strand, counting down.
GCGAAAATGGCCGGGTTTGGGGCGGGATTCCAGAATCTGAGTTATGGTATTATATTGGTTAAGTTGGAGACCACCTCCATCCCTGTGGAAATTCAGGCCTATGTCTATTGGTTCCTCTTTATCTCCTCTGCTTGTTCCATTCTCAAACATGAACACAATTTCTCTTTGACAAAACTGTCTGATTGTATATGATTTTAAGTGTCAGATACTACTTTTTTAACAATGGATACTTGCATTTTCCCAATAATGGCCATTAGGTTCCTTGGCCTATAGTTTCTTGCTTTCTGTCTCCTTCCTTTCCGGAATAGAGGTGTTACATTTGTAGTTTTCCAATCTGCTATTTTTTTACAATCTAGGGAAGTTTTAAAGATTATAACCAATGCTTCTATTATCTCTGCAACCACTTCTAGACCCTGGCATACAGGCTATCAGGTCCATGGGGCTTATCATCCTCAAGTCTGATTAGTATTGCCATTACTTTTCCTCCAGTGATAGTGACTGTTTTAAGTTCCTCCCTCCATTTGCCTCTTATTATTCTACTATTCTTGGGATGCTTGTTGTATCTTTTGTGAAGAAGGATGCAAAATGCTAATTTAAAACTTCTGCCATTTCCTAGTTTCCCATTATTAATTCCCAGTCTCGCCCCCTAAGGGACCAATGTTCACTATAGCTACTCTTTTCCTTTGTACATACTTGTAGAAGTTTTTAACTGGCTGTTTTTATGTTGCTTGCTGGTTTTCTCTCGTACTCTAATTTCTCCCTCTTTTTGTTTTCATCATCCTTTGGTGGTTTCTATCTTCGCAGCATTGTACATCTTTCAATTTGATACCACCTTTTAACTTCTTTACTTAGCCACAGATTGTATGTCCTTCTAGTAGTCTTTCTTCCTCAATCAAATATGTCTTTGCTACCTCCTTAAATGTTTCCCATTGCTTCACTACTGTCTTGCCTTTTAACCTATTTACCTGGTCCACTTTAGCCAATTCCATTTCATTCTTTTGTAATTGCCTTTATTTAATTTTAAGACACTAGTCACGGACTCCTATTTCTTGCATGCAAACTGAATGTGAAGTTCTATAATGTTATGATCACTCTTGCCTCGAGCATTCTTTACATTAATCCTATTTCATTACCTCATCCCAGGTCCAAACTAGCCTGGTTAATTACACACCAAATCGTTCTAAGAAACTGTTGTAAGTGCACTCCATGAACGCGTCCTCCATGCTCCCTTTGTCAATTTAATTTGTCCAATTATTATTAAGATTATAGTCACCTACAATTATTGCAGTATTTTTCTTGTAAGACCCATTATTTATTGATGTATTATGACCAAGTGAGGACTGGTAGAATGGTTCCCCTCTCTTGATTGACCATAGCAAGTTTTTGAATTTGATTACCAATTTAGTTAGTGTTCAACTGTCTAAGTACTATGACTATAAAAGATACTCAGACAGGCAGAAAATAATGTTTATTGTCCTTCACACAAAAAAAAACCAAAAAAAGCTCCACTTCACATACCTGCCTGTAGGAGATTCTCTCACGCACACAGGATGGTTGCAAGATGGGAGGGTAGGTAAAATTGTTTGAGTGTCCAAAATAAGTCAATCATATATGGTTCTTGGAGATTGACCTGTTGGATGGTTTCAAGTCATGTTTGGTGATTTTCTGGATTTTGTGTTGAGTCTACTTAACTTGATGGAAGATTGTGGTCATTCCTCTGAAGTCAGAGGCTGCCTAAGGTGTTCAGTTAGTGAAATACAGACCGGGCATATGCTCTCTGGAGAGGGAGAGAGAGACTGAGTTCCCTCCTCACTTATGCACACATGGTCTTTCTACTCCTGTCTCTCTGACCCTGGAGAAGCATGGGGCGGGTTCGGTTACAGGAGCAGAAAATATCACAAGATCTGCAAAGTTGTGTTTTACGTTGACGTAAACACATAATACAATTGTCCCCTCCCGCTGCAGTGATGTTCAACTATAGGATCATCATCATAATGAATTAACAAATGATTATCTAGCCCCCACACCGGGATCATTTCTCTGATACTTCCAGGACACTACCCCTTTCTGTGTCACTCTGGTGTCATTACCTTTATTATTACCCTTCTCTCTAACATTCTAAATTTGCCCTTGCGTGATTCCTTTGCCCACAGTTCAGTTTAACACCCTCTCTCCAGCCCATGTTACTACAATTCACCAGGACACTAGTCCCAACATGATTCAGTTGAAGGCCATCCCAGTGGTACAACTCCCACATTCCCCGATACCCCATGAATCAAAACACATTTATCCCACACCAATCTTTGAAACATGTGTTTAACACTTAGCTTGTTTACCTTATGCCAATTATGCCACTCCTTCTCTTGTAAACACTCAGAATAGCACTACCTCCTTGAATTACCAATTTCCCAAACTCTCACTCTTGTCTTAAGCTGCCCTCAGTTGCAAATTGCTATCTTCATGCTTGCTCCCTGTGTGTGCTTTGCAAGATCACATGCCTTTATACCAGGTGAAGCTTTACAGAGCTGAGTCAAGTGGCGCTGACGAGTGAAACTAATTTGAACCAGCTACCTAATTAACTAGCTGCAGCTGCCCCTCCGATAGGTTGCTTGTTATCCCTAACTAAGACTGAAAGATGCTTTAACAGAAAATTGTAGTTAAATGCTAAATACAAACTTGACTAGATTTTAGAAAGAGCTTAAGCCTCAAAAGTAACCCTTAATAAACCCTTAATTCCCTCTTGCCAAATTCCTAAACTCACACTATGTCTTGAACTGTACTCAGTCAAGAGGCTACCTCCATGCTTGCTTATTTAAAATTGATCTGGTATATTTACAATAGAATATTTTTACTTAATGCTTTGAACAAATATATAGGAAAAGTTTCAATCCAATATTAAGCCTTTGTATTTTATTAAGGCACATTCTTTTCCTTTGCACCATCTTCTGTCTACAGAGTTATCTGGTCTACCGTATCCTGTTCTACAGAGTTTCCAGTCAGTTTGCCTACCTTCTGATATCCTAACTCAGTGCAGTTCAATTTAAATACCTTTGGTTATGGTGTATTTTTTCATAACTGACAGATTCAGAATAATTGGTTGTCATGCATTTAGCTGAACATGTCACGCTGTTCAAAGTAGCTTGGCTCCTCCCTTCAACTACAGTTTGACACCCAGTTTAAACCAACCTTGCAACAAGCGTATAAAAATAAGCTGGGCACAGAAATCTAAACTGTACTGGTATCTTTTAAGCTGCTTATGTAGAGTGACTGGATTTAAGCAGAGAGTGGATAACTAAAACTAGACAAAAATGTTCAATTCATATCACAGCCACCCGTTGCATCGAAGTGACTTTGGATCCATTTCCCACACCAGCTATCCGTGATATCTCTGCCAGTTTGTTCAGAATTATGGGCAGGTTGGTATTTTGGGCCCTTTAGACTGCACAAACGGTTTAATGCCGGACCCTTGCAGCCAGCAGGGAAAGGAAGCATTCATCCCATCATTTTGGGCTGAATTCAAACTCCGGATCCAGTGGTGAAAGGACTCTATTAAATTACTGGGTGCGAAATCCAGGCTCCTGAATTGGTAAACCAAAATCACTGCCCCTGCACTTTTGAAGTGAAGAATCCCAGTTTCTTTGGACTTTGTTCAAGCCTCAGTTCACTGACTATAGGAATCAGCTTTGTGCCTTTTATCTACACATCTGGGATTTAAGTGTCTCGCTGGTGTCTAACTCACTAAAAATGGATCCAGTACTCAAGGTATTGTCTAACTGCAGCACTCTATGGTTTTAGAATGACATTGCCCAATATACCTCTTTAGTAACGTAAATGAGCATTTGATTTTCTTGCTGTGATCAGTACGCATAAATACTAAACTTAATGTTTCAGTAGCCCACTGAACTTCCCATTAGCTATGTTGACAGCATTTATTGCAGTTACTTATATTGCCTGTATTTTCTTCCAGAGTATAGCACTACCCACTTATTTATACTGAATGTTATCTACCGCTTACAGGTCCTATCCAGTTGATTGGACACATCTTTCAACTGCTCCTCCCCTCAGTTTATTTTCATTTGTTAATGTGACCAGTTTGTATTTAGTTTCTGAATCCAACTCGTTGATGCTTATTAGAAATAGCAGTAGCTGTGACAAACATCAATCCCTGGAGCACTTCACCCGGTACTCCGCTTCCTCCCCACCATCATCACCGCCTGATGTCACTCTAATGAGTGCTTGCCGTTTCCTTCCTAGCCAATTTACTGCACAAATTCAAGTTTTATCTTGAACTCTCACCAGTTTGAAGTCTTTTGTCAAAGGCGTTCTTGAAGTCTGGATACATAACATCATAAGACTGTTCCATTTAGAATGTCTGTTCCACACAATAGCCAAGACCACTCCAGCACTCTGTGGCACACTGAGTATTATGATGTTTTACAAGTGAGTGTTGTTATGTAGAATATTGCAGCCAAGCTAGGCCCAAAGAAGGTTTAATACCTTCTGTCAACTGAATTTTGATACTTTTTAGAATGAGCTGAGTTGATATAATGAATGGGCATATCTTAAGAAAACTAGATCTCCAGCTCTAACTTGGAATTTCAAACTAGTTCCACAGGAGCAAATTTATTTGGCATTGACTAACAACTTAATGTGGTGATTTCTCATTTCCAACACACATGCAAAGGAACAAAGTGATTAGTTCTGACAAAATCGCCAATCATTGTTTGATTTTGTACTTGGAAAGGTGACGTTAGCCCTTGCCTAATATCCTATACAGCCAGGTTCTCTTTCCTCCCAAAGTGGTATTGATGTAATAAAATTATTCATGGTATCTGGAGACTACATATGGAGAAAAGTGTGCCCTTTGTCAGGTATAGTACTGTAGTCCTCAGTGTTCTGATTGAAGTTACCCTACTCTGCGTTCGGGCTGCAAAAGTTGTGTAGTAAAAACAATTATTATTATAATTGCTAATTATTGCAATAACTTAATTTGGTTAAAATTGATGTTGAACAAAACAAGGTAAGTTCATCAAGAAATTCCTTGCGTAACTTATTGCCACATAAAGTAGTAGTTTTTAGAAACACAATCAAAGACAGCTAAATAATGTTTTGAGAAGATACTTTGATAGTGACCTGCTACAATCACTGATTTGAATTGGATATCTTAGAACAGAGACTAAATGGTTCTATGTTTGTCACACCTGGAGAGGACGTAGGCCAGAATTTTCAGGCTGTTCATACCAGTGGGATCTTCTGGTCCTGAAAGGTCGCGCCCCCACCACGTGTTTCCCAGTGGTGCAGATGCAGTCAATGGGAAATCCCACTGACAGTGGCGGGACCAGAAGATCCCGATGCGCTGTCTCCCATCACAAGAAACGCACTGTGGGGGGGCCAGAAAAATCCCCCCCCCCCCCCCCCCCCATCGTCTTTACTCTAAGAGCCACTTGTGGTAAAGCATTCCAAGGCATAATAAATTGTGTGGGGAAAAAAGTACTCTCACTTTCCCTTTCATTCTCCCTGTGATAATCCCCTTGTTACTGAATCATTTACGATGATTATTTTAACCAATTCCAATCTTTTAACTGCTTTTCAGGTTTGACTTTTAACGTTTTTGGCGGTGTGATGAAACCTTGAGGCTCTCGTCGCTGTTTGGAGCTTTGAAACTGAAAATTATTTATGCATTTACTGCAGCTTTTATTAGTGGTCCACTCCCTTACTGTAATACAGCGTTTGACACAATTCATTGCTCCCCAAAAAACAAGAAACTTGTGTGCCAACTACAGTAAAATCCTCGTTATAAATGACCTCTTCCTTTAATTGAATGATTGCTCATTAAACCAGTTCTATCAGATGCAAGTATGAAGATCTTTTCAGTGAAGGTAGGATCTTGAGATGCTTGTGCCATGTATAGCATCCATGACAAATTCACCTTTTTTGTTGCCTTTTGTAAGTTTTGGAAGTTTCACAGAAACAAGCGTACGCACTTCTGGGAAAGTATTTGATCATTGAGCTCAATACATTTTCTTATATTTGCTTTTCAAAATTGGCTCATGAATAGTTTTTTTTGCGAATGCTAACCTACACTCCAAACACATAAAAGGCATTTAGAGCAACAATTGTTCATTTAATTAGTAATTGGACAGTGCAGGATGGATAAGGCATTGAGAAACGTGCACTATTATTGGGAGACGAACAGTGAAATACCAGAAATAGAACATAAGCTCTGATCAGGGAGGCTGTGAGCACAATTACTTTTTCTCAAATCCTTCTGTGACACTGCAGGGGGAAAAAGGACTTTGAAACTTGAAAGGCTAGGGTTTGCTTTCAACCTCAAAAGCAAGGAGGAAAGGGCTCTGAAATTTGCTCAGTACTCCCAATTCACCATTAGCCTGTTTCTTCCTTTAGCCTCAAGGCATTCTCCACCATTTGAAAAGACGTTAAGAAATTCAATCACAATAGAAGGCCCAGTTTTGAACATGTTTCAGTTGGTGCAAAGAGGTTTGGTCTTCAGGCTTTGTGTGGGGTGAATTGAACTGAGCAACCATTGGAAAGAGGGAAAAATGGTGAATGAACAGCCTATATGCAGACACAAATCCTGGCAGAGCAAAGGCTGCTCTTCCTTGATCTTTGCATATGCAGCATATGGGGGTCTGCTTGTGGCAGTGTGTGAAGCACAGCCCATACTAAAGTCAATACAGAGCACTTGGTTTATCACAAGATTCTCGTTGAGTTTGTCTTGTAATTGAATCTGCTGTTGACCCTGTCTTGGGGACCATTTTGTAAAACCATTATTCTGCATAAACTGAAATAATAAACCTTCTTTCTGTTAGGCTGATTGTGATGGTGTGACACTAGTTTGATTTAATGATTACCCGCCTGACCCCCTGAGCTCCAGAGAGCTGTTTAAATAGAGAATAAGTTCACTAGGAGGCACACCGGTAGAATACTAATGAGCTGGTTAAACTTTGCATGGCACCAATCAGTTTTTTTTCTGAATTATCCTAATGGGAGAGGCTTTGTATGTGAGAGAGATTACTGAGGATTGCCCTCATGGCCGGATATTTTCAAATGAGATTGTGACTTGCTCAGAGCTAGTGAGCTGCAGGTTTTTATGAACTGAGTTGTTAGCATTGCTGAAGCCTGTCTCCAGGTCTAGCTGCTCTGTACGTGTGCAGGACTGTTGCAAACCAATGCCATTGTTTTAATTTGTGAAATTCAAAGGCGCTTTCAGCAACAATAGAAGTATACTCCCCTTTAGACGTGTAAGTTCTAGGAATATATATATTTTTTCCTCCGAGTTTGATTTTTGAGGTGTTTTTTACTGTTACATGATTAATGGTGTTCAGCAAATTGCTAATCCATGTTGAAATTTTAGAGATTTAAAGTTTCTTGTCCTTTATGAAATAAATTCTTATGCCCTCTTAACTTATGATGGTCTTTTTTCCACCTCTTGAGTAATAGCAGTTGTTCACTGTTTGTATGTTTAAGTCAGATGTCAGATGCTACTGGAGGAGCGGCTTATATTTCTGCAGTAGAATCACTTGTTGCCATGCCATGTAGTTTGTTTCTCTCACAAAGTTGGTTTGGTTCAGACTGCCAATGTTTATTTCTAAATGTGTTGAACATTGTGGTTCAACAAAATAGTGTGGATGATGCACCTGTGCTCTGTTGTTAAATACTGCATGGTGTAGATTTTTGTGGCAGAAGATATTTGAGTATTGCACAAGATTACTGAGTGCCTACATTTACACACAAAATAAGTTATTTCAGTCAACCGTTTGGATGTAAAGTTTTGTTTATGCGAGCCTCAAGGCATTGGACAGAGAATTATTTTGTGATTTTAATTTACCTTCGGAAGGTGAGAACTGCCTAATTAATCAAGGAAAGTGCTATTCAAAAAGGGGAAAATGGATTTAAAAAGAGGCCAGCAACTTATTAATAAGAGTAGTTAGTGCAGCAGGAAATGGCATTGATATATGATTGGACTTGCGTTTTGGTTCTAATCAAACCCCCGCTCCCTCTTGTTACTCTCTCATTACAGCTTTTAGCATCAGAGGTTGCTTTTTAGCCTTACTCTACCTTTAGTTTTCTCTGCCCCTTCTCTTCTACCTATTACTTTCTCTTCTCCCTATTACTTTCTCTTCTCTGCGTTTTCACCCGAAAAAGATAGTGGTAAGACTCTTGTTCCTGGTGAGTTGCTATTGAAGTGGAGCAGATGGGCTCCATACTGAGCCAGTGTCATTCATATTAGATCTGGTTCCTGACTTGTCTACAAAGACAAATATGGTCACTTTTAGTGGTATTCCTCGTCATTAAAATCTAAACTTTGTGCCTTAATAGATGTGTGTATTGTACTTAATAAAAAATTGGAACAAATGCTTCACTATGATGTGTTAATAGAACAAATGATGAGGATACTTTGCAGTGCAAAAATCACTATCCAACTAGTTGAATCAGTTCATCATTATTTCATCGTAATTTACACATGTTCTCCTGCACAGGAGTGAGAGAAGAAACCTTGCAGCAATGAAAAGTGATCCTAATCTTAAAAATTGTTGTCCTCAACCTTTTGTGATGTTCTGAGTAAAGTTTGATTGCAAATTGATGTAACCCTCTCACCTGCCACATTAAATGTTGTTGGAGTTCAGGTGCCTGCGGACACACAAATACACAGGTCTCCACAGATGGACCTGCAGAAATGCAGATTCATGTTCACACAATCAAACACACAGTAAGATCACAGAGGCTGCACAGATGCACACACATGCATAGCCAGGTGTTTGCACACAAGGCATGCACAATTAGGTCTGTGTGCATGTTTTGTCAGATGCACACATGTAAACACACTCAGGCACACACACATGTTCATTGACACACACAATCAAACATGCAGTTGTAAACGGTGCACGCACAGACATGTGTCCAAGACATTCATGCACAGGCACACAGTAATCAGTTATACTGAGAAATCGCGGTTCATGCTTCATTGTGACACATTTTAAATATGATAGTATTCAGAGCCCTTCAAATCTAATGCAAATTACCTAAACTGGTGATCTGACCTTTTGCTGAAATAGAATTTCATTTTCTATTGAGAGGAATACAATTTGCTAAAAAATTGGTTCAATCATTGAATCTCTACAGCGCAGAAGAGGCCATTTGGCCCATCAAGTCTGCATCAACTCTCTGACAGAGTATCTGACCCAGGCCTTCTCCCCTGCCCTATCCCTGTAACCCCACACATTTCCCATGGCTAATCCATCTAACCTACACATCTTGGGACACTAAGGGGCAATTTATCATGGCCAATTAACCTAACCTGCACAACAGTTTCAACTTGGTCTGAATACAGTGAAACATTTCTCTTTTCTGTCTCTAATTCAATGCTAGCTGTGGCTTGGTTGGTAGCACACTTGCCTCTGAAGGTTTCAGGTTCAAGTCCAACTCCAGGGCTTGAGCACCAGAATCAACACTACCATCCCAGTGCAGTACTGAGGGAGCATTGCATTGTTGCAAGTACCGTTTTTCAGATGAGATGGTTAACTGCGGCCCCTTCTGCTGCTTTGGCGGGTGTAAAAAATCCAATGGCAATATTTTGAAGAGGAGGGAGGGAAATTATCCCTGTTCTAGCCTATATTTACCCCTCAATCAATATCACAAAAATGGACTATCTAGTCATTATCATTTTGTTGTTTGCCTCCACAGTTCCTACATTACAATAGTAACTACACTTCAAAAAGTACTTCTTCAGCTGTAAAGTGCTTTGAGACACCCAGTGGTTGTGAAAAATATTATATAAATGCAAGCCTTTTTAATTCATTTTAAGGGGAGACAGAGGCATAGTGGTAATGTTACTGAACAAGTAAATCAGAGGCCCAAGCTAATGCCCTGGGAACACTGTTCAAATTCCACTATGGCAGTGGTGGAACTTAAAATCAATTAATAAATCAGGAATTGAAAGTTAGTTTCATGGTCCCTATTAAGAGGACTATCACCAATTGTTGTAAAAACTCATCTGGTTCACTAATGTCCTTCAGGGACGGAAATCTGCCATCTTTACCCAGACTGGCCTACATGCAACTCCAGACCCACAGCAATGTGGTTGACTCTTAACTGACCTTTCAAGGGTACTAGTGATGGGCAACAAATGCTACCTTGCCAATGATACCCACATCCCATAAAAGAATAAAAAAACAAAAGTTAAGAATACGCTGATGTTGCTTCACAACTCTGGGTCAGCAATAATAAAAACAGTTTTTGCTTCAGTATATACAGTGGTATCTGCTTTGCTGCTGATTCTGATTTGAAGTCTGCTTCCTTCTTCTAGAGGATGAAATTCCTGGCGCCTATCACAGAGAGAGAAGAAACGCAATTGCAATGCAGCCACACGCTGGTGGGCAAAGCCTGAGTAAAATTGGTGAAGAACCATCAACTTCCAGTGAAGACAGAGCTTCTCTAATAAAGAAGGAGATCCATGGATCTTTGTCACATATACCAGAACCTTCCATCCCCTACCGTGGGGCACTTTTTGCTATGGATCCAAGGAATGGCTACATGGACCCACATTATCGTAAGTACTGGTACAATTCACTTCAATTTTAAAGAACAATAAAACAAAGTAGATGTCCTCTACTTAAAATGATGTTAGCTTGGAATCCATCTCATGGGTATTTCTAACTGCTAAGTTAGTCTATTTGGATTGGTCCTGGTGATGGTGTTGCTGCATGGGTTGCTTAATTCACAAAGGAGGTGTTTTCAGGTATTAAGATCATTTTCTGCTGGGACAACTACAGAAAATGCTGGAAAATCGCAGCAGGTCTGACGGCATCTGTGGAGAGAGAATAGAGCCAATGTTTCAAGTAGGGATGACCGTTCAGACGATGACCCTTTCAGGTCATCCAAACTCAAAACGTTACCTCTATTCTCTCTTCACAGATGCTGTCAGACCCACTGAGATTTTACAGCATTTTTTTGTTTTTGTTTCAGATTCCAGCATCCGCAGTAATTTGCTTTTATCAATGTGTGTTGGATTTGGCCTGCACCAATCCCACCATCTCTCTTTTAATGCACAAATCTTGTCTCGGTGTCCAGGAAACCTGAGGAAATGTGATCGAAGCAGGTGCTGCAGATGTAACAATTTTACTTTTTGATTTATTTTTCTCTGTTAAAATACTTAGTGTGATTTGGAATATGTTTTCTAAATTAAATTTTGTCAAATGAAGCCAGTCGAATGCACATTGAGGGAGTGTTTCATTTAAGTGTCAGTTTTGCTCAAAGTAACCAACTACCTGTTGGAATTGGAATCAACAGATTAGATTTCTGCATGTAACAAATAGGATTGTATAAAGCTGAAATCATGCTGGTTGCAATTTAAGTATGAAATTAATATTTATAACTATGGCAACAAAAAAAATCAGAAATTGGGTTGAGCAGAAGATTCTTGCTGCTATTTTAAGATGAATTATAGTTAAGGAAATATTCCTGGTAAGCGAGTGCAGCTTTAAGGCAGAGATGCCACCCATTTAATAAGAATTCTCACTGTAAATAGATGAGGGAGCAGGAGGGCATCAATGTGATTTGCTGAGATTTGAATGTTGAAGTGAAGTGTAGGTAGCTTGTGATGGACATGTTAATTTGTGAGCATGGAAGAATTCTGATGTTTGACACAATAACAAGGTGCTTTTCTACTTGGAATGTGGTATATAATGTACAGATTATACTAATGTGCAGTTTATACATATTAGAAGCCATATTAGATTTAATCGCATTTCGGTCAATTGTCATCCCCTTTTTAAATACTAACGTAGTTTATGTAGTTGGTGCACTCAAATTCAGTTTGATTTGAAACTGTTACAGTACATTTTTCTTCTGCACTAATTGCAGTTTTAATTTTCATCTTATGCATTGTGAAAATGGGCACAAGCAGTGACATATCCCCACATCCCCTGACGCCTGCTTTTTTCTTTTCCTTGTTGTATCCGTTTTTGCAAGATGCATGGTACTTTGGATTTGTAAAACCAAACTAAGTCATTAATTACAGCTACGGGAAGTGGTACCTAAAGCAAGGTATCTATTCAGGAAGGGAAAAGTAGAAACTTTGAACTGTAAATGCAAAACTTTATTTCATATGTGTGCCTTGTGGCAAACAACCAATAGTGTTATGGGAATTCTGGCCTAATGCCTATACTTAATGTGAACATTTCAAAAGAACACTGGATAGTGAACATGTGTACAACCCAGATCATCAGGTTAATCCTTTAATAGTGCTGCTGATTGGACAGTATAAAATTACAGTAGTTAAATTAGCTTATAGGTCATTCAAGTTTACAGCTCAGAATGAGGCCATTCAGCCCAACATGACTGTGTGAGCTTCCTTACTAACCTATCTCAGAGGGATCTGTGAGCTAATGATGAAATGGTGATTTGAGGTCCAATGGTATGAATTAGTTTACCCTGAGTGGGTGAGATTGTATCACTGCTGGCTGGCTGCCTATTTTGGAGTCGCATGATGATATTGTAATGAAGTAATTTCTACATCTTGAGAGTTAAATCACTTGACTTCAGACTTTTGATGTCAAAACTGAATGTGAGGTAATCATGCTTTTAAGTCTGTCCAGACTGTGTTTCTAATCAACACGTTGAGCCTCACAGAGGGGACTGATCTGGTGCTTTCTACATTAGCCAGAAGGTTTAGTATCTTGAGTTGAAAGGTCATTGGACAGATGACTGATTAGCCAAAGCAGCTGATTAGCGCGGGTTTTAGCATGAGAAATGCCAGGGATGAAAGCAGTTTTGATTGTCTTATTAGTTTGGCAGTGCAGGGGACTGTACGCTTTATAGGGCTTGATCAAAGAGATTCTAAATCTCAAGTCTGGACATTGGTTTTGTAGGTCTGGGTACTAAGATTAGGGTGTGGAGCCATTTTATTCTCTTATTGACCCATTATGTATTACTGTTGCTTGTGAAGCTATTATCCTGCAGTGGAATTTTATAACTGGGATTCCAGTAATTTAGAAGGTGTTGTATGTGGGCTTTCTTAAATGAATTATTGGGAGTACATGTACTAAAAAGATCCTTTTAGAACAGTAAATACTCTCACTATTTCAAAAATATTATGGTCAATCTTGTGTGCTAATGCTGCTGACGCAGTGTTTAATTTTAAGTCATGGTAAAACCTGTGGCGTGTGCTGACCTTTATGTCTGAATAGCTCATGTGTTCCTATCCAGTAAAGTTCTGTGCCAGATAGTAAATTAAGATTTTGCTTTGAAAATGTTGTTCTTATTGGGACAAAAGCACTGCATCAGCACCTTGCCCAAGGGACAGGTCTCTACTTTGGAGCTAAACCAGTGAATGGTTGCAGACTCTTTAACAATAGCCAGCATCGCAGTCCATTTCACCATTCAATAGAGGCCCATGGACTTCTCAGCAGAGGTTCAATGACTTGCTTTCTCATTTCCTAGTCTAGGAACATGTGAGTAATTCTCTTGATTTGATCCCATCCCTTCTCCCACCATCCCATCAAAGATAAAGAATCTCTGGCCAGATGAATTATCATTATGACTTGAGTGGAATGAATGGGTCAGCAGCAGTGAGCCACTGTATGGATAGGGTCTTTTTCAAATGTTCTTTCACTCTCGATGAACTGACTGGAGTCAGCCAAATACAAAGTGACTAACTTATTCAGAACCATTGTTTAATGGATTTTCCTTGTTTCCAGTAGAATATACTTTCATAGTCAGAGCAGGATGAACCTTAGTGAGAGGAATCCCTAAATGACTATTTCACAATTTATGGTAAGTCATAATGAGATTAGAATGTACCCTCGTCTGCTCAGATTCAGGTAGGAGCAGCAATGATGGTGAAACTGTGGTACCTGCTCCTGCCTTGCACGGTGGCCATGCCAGGACAAAGCAATTGGTGCAAGGAAATATGTGCAGGTGGTACTTGTGTATCTATGCTTGCCCTTTTAAAGGTGGTGTTTGCATGCACTCAGTGTGCTTATCGAGGTGTTATTTGTGTATTTACCCATATCCTTTGAAGGTATTATTTGAGTACCAGCACACCCATTTTAAGGTAGCATTTGTGTATCCTTGTGCAAGGATACACTTGAAGGTGTATCCTTGCATCTTGCTCTTTTTAAGGTGTTATTTGTATACCCACATCTCTGCTCTTTTTAAGTTAACAAGTAAATAAGGAGCATTGCTCATCTACACATGAGTACTCAATAATTGTTTTATTGCAACACTAATCCTGGCATTTATTCCAAACTGTGACAATGCAGTAATAATCTCGCTTGTGCAAAAAAAAAGCAGACAGAAATGTTGTTATTTTGGCAATGTGTGTTCTGAATGAAGTCCCATTCCTGATAGGTTAGGTTATATTTCATTGCCTTCAGTGCCCTAAATGTTTTGGAGAGAGATTAGATGCTTCTGTTTTCCAAAGTCAAATATCCCAGTCTTGACAGGTTAAAAAGGGACATTTTATGTGAAGCAGATTCTTTGCTTTATGACATATTTAGTAAAATAGCTGCTGTTTTATTACTCTCTGATATCAGTCATGAAGTATATTGCCCGCTGGCATTGATTAGTGGGTATTAGTGAAAGCCCTTCCCACATGTGACTGGTCTTAAGCCAGTCATGTATAGCTAAGGATATAATGCAGTGTTCACTCTTGTTCAAACAGGCCAACATATTTTGTGGATTAGGTTTAGTAAAATAACTCTTGAGCAGGCAGCATCTCACATAAGGGTTTGGTTTCACGCCTGTCGACCTCGCGCTGTTTCGAAAGAGAGTGAGAGTGTGAAAGATCAGAAGAGGAAGGGTGACATTTTGAAAGACAAATGCATGGGTGACCTTAACTTTCTGCAACACCTCTTAAATCTGTCACAGGTGTGTATTATGCCATCCAGACAATTTGCAAAGAACATTCTCAAATCAGTGAAGGGGGGGGCGGGGGGGGGGGGGGGGTGATTCTCTTCCCCCCCCCACCCTCTTACATAGTCAGTGTTTGTAACTAAGATGCTAACACCTGCAGGTACAACCACCTGGCTGTCAGTCCCCTGATATAGTGCTATTTAGAATCTGTTGTCGCAGAATTTTGTTGCCAGCTACAGTAAAAATAAATATGAAAGTAAAGGCACTTTTATATATAACTTGGAGTCCCTTAGGAGCTATGCTCAAATGGAGACCAACAGCCTCCATGTTCCCTGTTCTAAATCAGGGCTCATTGATTGATGGCTAAGAAGGAGGTTATTGGCTCCACTTTTGAGTGGAGATCCAATGACAGCTCACAAGACCTACAAAACTCTTGATTTCTATTATCTGCACTCTAGAGTCCAGTTTATTTTCAAGTGTGTAATCAATGTGGGGACCAATATATACACTCGCTGCCAACAACACTCTTTCTCTATAAAATGCCTTAAGTGTACCATTTAATGAGCCCACTCTGCAGATCCGAGGGCAAACTCACTGCAAAGGGCATTGTGGTGCTGATTTACAAAACTGTTTCTTCACAGCTGCTTCTAATTGTTGCGCACAGCATAACTAGACCTTAACAAACAATCATCTCTCAACATCAATAATCTCCTTCCAACTGACTGTCACAGTCTCACCAGTCTTTTTGTTTCATTTTAGTATGTTATCTTATCTTGTCCATGAAATCTCTCTTTATTTCCCTGTCTTTGAAAATTTTGAAGTAACTGAAGGTCTTGACTGAGACTGGTCGAATTCCCAGTGACTCACTGGAGGAGGGCAAACAGAATGACCCTTTAGACAAAGTGAAACAAGCAGTTTTTGCAGTTAAATTGCAATTGAGTCGGAGTGGAGACTGCTTCGAAAAGAAACTCGTCTACTCAGAAATGAGACTTCAATGAAGAGAGTTTAAATGCTGACAAAAAGGCATCGGGTGCTATGTTTTAATTGTCGATAAGTTTATGTATTAGCAAAGCTTTTTCAAATGTCTTCCTATGACATTTCTGCAATAGACTTCATTGAAATGTTTGGGTGTTGTGTATTGAAAAATGAGTTTTGATTGTAATGGCACAGGATTTTCAGGGTTCTTGACAAGTGGAAGGATTGTTACTCATCCAGATGAAAGGTCAACTTAGTTTGTAGCAGGAGTACTGCTTTATAAACTAATATCAACTATCAAAAGGAAATTCAACAGACTCAACTATCTGGATGTGTGTTTTAATGTGAATTATGCATGATTGTTGGTGGTATAAGAAAACTCTGTACCTCTATCTTGGGTTGATGAATACGTTTGAAGTGTTTCGTCCCATATGGCTGAAAATTCCAACTTCTATTTTGTGCTCTTTTCATATTTAACTTGCACTTGCAGGTTCTTTCTGATTTACATTCCTAAGGAGCACGGCGCTGAGCACAACAATCAGTGCTGGTAGTATTGTGGAAGATAAGGAATGAATTGGTTTTCTATATGTTCAAAGATGTATAGGTTAGGTGGATTAGCCATGGTAAATGCATGGGGTTATGGGGATAGGGTGGACGTTGGGCCTGGATATGAGGCTCTTTTGGAGAGTTGGTGCAAATGTGATGGGCTGAATGGCCTCCTTCTGCACAGTAGTGATTCTGTAGTACCAAAAGCAGAAAATGCTGGAAAATCTCAGCAGGTCTGACAGCATCTGTGGAGAGAGAATAGAGGTTTACAGCATGGAAACAGGCCCTTCTGCCCAACTTGTCCATGCCGCCCTTTTTTTAAAAACCTCTAAACTAATCCCAATTGCCCGCATTTGGCCCATATCCCTTTATACCCATCTTATCCATGTAACTATCTAAATGCTTTTTAAAAGACAAAATTGTACCCGCCTCTACTACTACCTCTGGCAGCTTGTTCCAGACACTCAACACCCTCTGTGTGAAAAAGTTCTCCCTCTGGACACTTTTTGTATCTCTCCCCTCTCACCTTCAACCTATGCCCTCTAGTTTTAGATTCCTCTACCTTTGGGAAAAGATATTGACTATCTACCTTATCTATGCCCCTCATTATTTTATAGACCTCTATAAGGTCACCCCTCAGCCTCCTACGCTCCAGAGAAAAAAGTCCCAGTCTATCCAGCCTCTCCTTATAACTCAAACCATCAAGTCCCGGTAGCATCCTAGTAAATCTTTTCTGCACTCTTTCTAGTTTAATAATATCCTTTCTATAATGGGGTGACCAAAACTGCACACAGTATTCCAAATGTGACCTTACCAATGTCTTGTACAACTTCAACAAGACGTCCCAACTCCTGTATTCAATGTTCTGACCAATGAAACCAAGCATGCTGAATGCCTTCTTCACCACTCTGTCCACCTGTGACTCCACTTTCAAGGAGCTATGAACATGTACCCAGAGATCTCTTTGTTCTGTAACTCTTCCCAGTGCCCCACCATTAACTGAGTAAGTCCTACCCTGGTTCGATCAACCAAAATGCATCACCTCGCATTTGTCTAAATTAAACTCCATCTGCCATTCGTCAGCCCACTGGCTCAATTGATCAAGATCCTGTCGCAATCGGAGATAACTTTCTTCACTGTCCACTATGCCACCAATCTTGGTGTCATCTGCAAAATTACTAACCATGCCTCCTATATTCTCATCCAAATCATTAATATAAATGACAAATAACAGTGGACCCCGTACTGATCCCTGAGGCACACCGCTGGTCACAGGCTTCCAGTTTGAAAAACAACCCTCTACAACCACCCTCTTTTGTATTCATTTTGATACCTCGCCCTGGATCCCATGAGATTTAACCTTAGGCAACAACCTACCATGCGGTACCTTGTCAAAGGCCTTGCTGAAGTCCATGTAGACAACATCAACTGCACTGCCCTCATTTGCCTTCTTGGTTACCCCTTCAAAAAACTCAATCAAATTTGTGAGACATGATTTTCCACTCACAAAGCCATGCTGACTGTCCCTAATCAGTCCTTGCATCTCTAAATGACTGTAGATCTGTCTCTCAAAATACCTTCCAACAACTTACCCAGCACAGATGTGAGGCTCACTGGCCTGTAGTTCCCAGGCTTTTCCCTGCAGCCCTTTTTAAACAAAGGCACAACATTTGCCACCCTCCAATCTTCAGCCACCTCACCTGTGACTATCGATGATTCAAATATCTCGGCTGGGGACCCGCAATTTCCTCCCTAGTCTCCCACAATGTCCTGGGATACACTTCATCAGGTCCCGGGGATTTATCTACCTTGATGCGCTTTCAGACTTCCAGAGCTCCTTTTCTGTAATATGTGCACTCCTCAAGACATCACTATTTATTTCCCCAAGTTCCCTAACATCCATGCTTTTCTCAACAGTAAATGCTGATGAGAAATATATGATGACCCTTCGTCAGAGCAGGATTCTGTGGTTCTATGTTGCACAAACACCTCCTTTATTTAGTAATTCCTCGACAGAGCTCCCAAGCAGCGAAAAATGTGGGATTCATTCACAGCATAATTGTGTTGTATTTGCATCAAAATCCAGCGCGTAACTTGATCTCTGGATTTGTTATGCTGGTTGCAGATTGCATTTGCAGTTGTTGCTGTTAAAGTGGTACACCATCAGTTGGGCAGATCTGCATGGTGCTGGTTGAGGTATTACAATCTGCAGTGTACATACCGAACAGACGTGTGTGTGCATGCTTGTGCAGTGCTTTTAATTTAAAGAAGTTGGCACCAAGAATGCCCCTGGAAGCTGGGTAATCAGGTAGAAATCCATGCTCTGATTTTCATTTGAGATCATCACCTTATTGTTTGTAATTATCATTTGCTCCTTTGCTCCCCATTCCCTCCCTCCCTTCCCACAAATGTTTCAGTTCCACTGCTGCTGTGTGAGTTACTCTTTCTAAATGTATTTATTTCTTCACACAAGTATCTGAGCAACTTTTTTCTATCTGAAAACATCCGAGCTTGGGATCTTTCATTACTTCCAATGTTGGTTAGCAGGAGGCTTTCTTTGTAGAAAAAGGTAAATAGAGTCTCAGTTTTCTTTAATGGAGTGTCCCATCTGACAGTTACTTAGAGAAGTGAGTGAACTGCTGTGTTAGTTTGAAGGGTGCTTCAAAGTCTCAGAACTTTGGTGAGGTCAGATGAGATCATCAGTTGCACTACTTTTGATGCCTGTGCAAACTGACTCTGGAAAGGCCAAGTCTGCCAAAAGTGCTACCTATGAAGTTGTCCCTTGTCAGTGATGCTGGGTGATCCCTGCTGACACCTTGTTTGCAGAGTTGGTATCTGCTTTGGACTTTCTGAAAACACATGCTGTGGTGGTGGCAAACCTCTGCCCAAAGCTGGTGTTGCCATTGCATCAATTAATTGATGTTGAGGGCTTTTGTGTCTCTTTGGACAGCATCGTTGAATCAGAGTTTTAGGTGTCCTGTTGGTCTCTTGGCATGGGCTACCTCTGTGAACACCATTCTCTTGGGAATGTGGCTATCTTGGCAAGCAAGCAAAGCCTTCTTTGCTTGATTAGCGCTAGCATGCTTGGCATGTTTTCCCTAGAAAGGGCTGTTTCGTTGGTGACTTTGTCCTTCTATGTGATGTAGAAACAGGAGATGAAAGTTGTTGAGACTTTTTCTTGGGAACTGTGTCCAGCTTTACAGCCATCTAGCAACTTGCTGAAGATACAGGCCTTAGAAATAAGTATCTTGGTCCTGCAGGTCAATTTGTTGTTCTTCCATGCTCGTTTTGTCAGTCAGCAGAAGTTGGTGGCTGCTTTGACAATATATGTGTTGAGCTCTTCATCAAGGGACAGGTTGTCTGTCACTGTCGATCCAAGGTAGCAGAATTTGCTGACTGTTTCCAGTGGTGTGTGGTTGAATCTGATCTCAGGTGAGACATAACATTTTGTGCCACAGCTACAATTTCCTTGATGATAGAAATCATAGAAACCCTACAGTGCATGAGGAGGCCATTCGGCCCATCAAGCCTGTACCAACAACAATCCTACCCAGGCCCTAACCCAGTAACCCCACATATTTACCCACTAATCCCTTTAGCCTACACATCCCAGGACACTAAGGGGCAATTTAGCGTGGCCAATGCACCTAATCCGCACATCTTTGGACTGTGGGAGGAAACTGGAGCACCCGGAGGAAACCCACGCAGACACTGGAACAACGTGCAAACTTCACATAGACAGTGACCCAAGCTGGGAATCGAACCCAAGTCCCTGGACCTGTGAGGCGGCAGTGCTAGCTACTGTGCCACTAATATTGAGGAAGAACATGACACAAGCATGGAAATGATGATCCATGAGCCTTTGGAATTGATTTTCTGTTCGGACAACTCGTACAGTATCATCAGCATACAGAGGTTCTCTGATCAGAGCAGCTGCATTGTGAAGAGAGACTGAAGAACTGAATGGTGCTGTGCATGTTATCATGGAAAGAACAGATGAGACTACAATGCTGATTCTCTCTAGTATTTGGTAGAGGCCTGTCGTACTCTTGGTATCAAAAGATTCACAAAATTCACACAATGTGAGTGGTGTTTGCTGCTGTCAGCACTTCTCTTGAACTGATGTAGAGAGAATATCATGTCTACCGTGGATTTCCCTATCTGGAGCCGTGTTGTGCTTCTGCATATATTCTGTTGGTTAATCAATAGAGTACAGTTAGAATGACTCTGGCATTGGCTTTCCCAGTGACACTGAAGGGTAAGATGTCCTGTTAGTTGTTGCAATCCTTTCGATCGTCTCTGTTCGTGTATAATGTGATGATGTTTGCGTCACGCGTAAGCTGTGGGACAGAGCCTTCTTTCCAGCAGAGAACAAAGAGGTGGTCAAAGTACATTAGCTGGTGGGGCTTTCTATAATTGAGTAGTTTGTCATTTGCAGGTGCTAGGGAGTCAGTGGCCTTTTCAAGCTCAAATAATGAGTTCCGCATCTAGCTCATACATGACCAGTAGCTGCAGAAGATCATCAAGCACAGGGAGAGGGATAACAGTCTCATGATAGTACAGCTTGGAGTTGTGCTCTATCCAACTGGTCATTTACTTGTCCCTGTCAGTGAGTACTTCCTCATCTGCGGATTTCAAAGGGGCAACTTTGGTGATAAGGGGTCAAGTGCTCTTTTGATACCACACGGTGTACGAAGGTATGAGGGTTCATGTGGGACAAGCGAAGCAGAACTGTCCACATAATGATGTAGCAATTCACATGGGAGTAGTAGAATATTGTGGTGAGTCTGGTAGAAGTCGGCATGAAGATAGCTCTTCATTGGGACTGTATCCTGTATATATGTATATAGTTATGTGTTATTAAGGAACAGTTATTGTTCAACCAGCCAAGCCTTAGACATCTTCATGAGATGATATAGAGCCATGCAAAACACAGAGCAAAGTTTACCATTGTCACTTGCAGTTTTTATTTATTTGCATAGATTGATCCAACACTCGTTCTGTCTTCTGCAAAACTGCCTTGGCTAGCGTGAGATTGTCAAGTGCTTTAGGATTAGGAGACGGGTTGTAAACCAGGTGAATTTTGCTCTTCACTTCAATGATCGGAGTCATTTTCAATGTCTTTCTTTGTTCCTGTTTCTGCCTTTGTTGGCATCTCTTGTACATGGAATGTTGATGCGTGACAAGCCATTGTGTTTGCACTTTAGTATTTTCTGTGTCCTCCTCCTCCTCCCCCCAAAGAAATAATTTTTCTTTGTGGCAGAGGCTCCAGAATATTGGCCAGAGCAGGCCTGGCTAACCTTTTTCACTTCCAGGGGCCACACTTACATTTTATTCTTACTTGAGGGCCGATGGGCAAATTTTGGAAAGATAAGATTTGGCAAAACAATAATCTGAATTTCAGAAAAAGTTGAGGTTTAAAGGAAAGAAACAATTGCTAAACCAATGTAAAGTAATGTCAAAGGAATATATTAGAGTTAAACAAAAGAGTAGGGAATAAAAATTACCAGAATGTTGGAGGGTCTGTGTATATGGATGGGAGTATGTGGATGCATGAGCATGTGTATGGCAGTGAGTGAGTGAGAAAAGTATGCATGGGCATAAGGTAGAATCTCACTCACCCTCGCACACACTCTATATATACAAGCACACACTCCATACGCATACACACACTTGCTCACTCACTCCATACGCACACATGTCGCTCACTTACTCCTATGCTCACATGTTGCTTACTCACTCCCACACATGTACACACAGTCCCTCACTGCCCCACACACAGTCACTCACTCACTCCCATACACATGTACACGTACACACTCAATTGCTCCCTCCCACGTGCACACAGCCATTCGGGCACAATTTCCTCACCCGGTCCCGCCAAAATGACAAATATGCAACCTCGCTGGGCCCAATGTGACTTTGCCTTCCCTGGCTTGCCAAGACCTTGCCCTCCCCAGCCCTACGTAAATGTCCCTAAGCTCCATCCCCCATGTGGGTTGGCTCCCCAATGCTCTGGCCCCTCGTACCTGGCTCACTGGGCTCCAGCCATGCCATGCTAGACTCCCTGGGCTCCAGTCCACTATAGCTTGATCCATGGGTTCTAGCCCTGCCTTTGCTTGGCTTTAAGTAAACAGGACTCGAGAGAAGCCCTGGAGATCAAAGAAGGCTTTGAGAACTCCTGAAGGTAGCCCATGGAGCAGTTGGATTCTGCTTGGCATGGCCAAAGAGCTAAAATTGTGCTTGTGAGTTTGTGTCCATGTGCAGACCCAGAGGAACAGAATATTGGGAGATGAAATTGGAATTCTGCGAGCTGAGCTGTTGTTGAGGCTGTCCAAGTTGGAGTGATGTTTGGAGAGAATTCCAAGGTTAGATTTTCAAAGGTGAAAATTGTAATCCCTCATGAGAAAGGCAGAGTTTCAGTGAGATTGGTTGACTTGGTGTTATTGACATCTGGGTGGGTTGTAGGGAAGTCCATCAGGATAGATTTAAAATAACTAATAGAAGAATTATGAGGAGGTAACATTTTCACCTTGAGGGTGATGGGAGTTTGGAACTCACTGCCTGAATGGGTGGAAATGACAGAAACCCTCATTGCACTAAAAGGTGCATTTGGATATGCATTTGACATACTATAATATATAGGACTATGGAACAAGAGCTGGATGGTGGGATTAGATGGGATCGATCTTTTTCGGCTAGTTATGTAGAAGATGGTTCAAATGGCCACCACCCCTGCTATACCTCTTTCTATGGTTCGATATCTGCCCTCAATCAATCTCGCCAATGCCAATTATCTGGACATCATCGTATTGCTGTTTGTGGCAGCTGGCTGTGCGCAAACTGACTTTCTTTTCTACATTCCAACAGTGACTACACCTCAAAAATATGTTTGTCCTTCTACCTCTTGCTCACTCTCACCTGCTCTTTTCGCCCCACACTCTTTTCCACTATGATTTATTCAATATTTATTTTCTTTCCTCTTACTATTTATGAATTTATCTGCATTGCCTATGACTGTTCATATGTTTGTGTCCTTCTTTCTGATTTTGACTGTTTCTGTCTTCTCCTATTTTTTCGTGTGTGTGTGTGTGTGTACATGTGTACATGCTTTTGCAATAAGCGGCAATGGGCGTTCGCCGCTGACCTCAAAGGGAGCTGCCCGAGACGATGTCATGATATCTGTGATGTGGTTTGCCCTTCCTGACAGCAGTTTCCATCTGATGTCAGATGGAGGAGAGGGCTTTGCCTGCAGAAAGCCGGTGAGGAGCCGATCGCATTGAAGTATTTATCCACACAGGGCAAACCAGCATGTTAAAAGCACTTGATATCCTTCAACTGAACTGCAAATTTTCAGACCATGAAAAGAATGTTCAGATTAAGATGGAAACTAAAATAAAGATAGCAAGTGGGCAGGATTAGAAATCAGGGTAGGCGACCAGAGAAGAACAGGGAGGATCCGGGTGCAGAGGTGGGCTGGGCAAAAGGCCCACCTCTGAGCTCCAGCATTGAGACCAAAAGTTTAAAAATAAAGATTTAACCAGTTGATTTGATTTGATTTATAATTGTCACATGTATTAGTATACAGTTAAAAGTATTGTTTCTTGTGTGCTATACAAAACATACCGACATACAGAAGGAAAGGAGAGAGTGCAGAATGTAGTGTTATATTCATAGCTAGGGTGTAGAGAAAGATCAACTTAATGCAAGGTAAGTCCATTCAAAAGTCTGACGACAGCAGGGAAGAAGCTGTTCTTGAGTCGATTGGTACGTGACCTCAGACTTCTGTATCTTTTTCCCGAAGGAAGAAGGTGGAAGAGAGAATGTCCGGGGTGCATGGGGTCCTTGATTATGCTGGCTGCTTTGCCAAGGCAGTGGGAAGTGTAGACAGAGTCAATGGATGGGAGGCTGGTTTGCGTGATGGATTGGGCCACATTCACGACCTTTTGTAGTTTCTTGCGGTCTTGGGCAGAGCAGGAGCCATACCAAGCTGTGATACAACCAGAAAGAATGCTTTCTATGGTGCATCTGTAAAAGTTGGTGAGATTCGTAGCTGACAGGTCAAATTTCCTTAGTTTTCTGAGAAAGTAGAGGCATTGGTGGGCTTTCTTAACTATAGTGTTGGCACGGGGGCCCTGGACGCCTAAAAACTTGAAACTTTCAGCCATTCCTACTTTGTCCCCGTTGATGTAGACAGGTGCATGTTCTCCTTTACGCTTCCTGAAGTTGATGACAATCTCCTTCGTTTTGTTGACATTGAGGGAGAGATTATTGTTGCCGCACCAGTTCACCAGATTCTCTATCTTATTCCTGTACTCTGTCTCGTCATTGTTTGAGATCCGACCCACTACGGTGGTGTCATCAGCAAACTTGAAAATCGAGTTGGAGGGGAATTTGGCCACACAGTCATAGGTGTATAAGGAGTATAGTACGAGGCTGAGAACGTAGCTGGGAAGCTGGAACTGATTCATGGAATATCCCACCAGCCCCACTTTGCCAGGTGCCTTTGCCAGTTCCATTTGACAAGTGTTTATGACAGTTTTGACAGTACATTTCAACAGACCGGTTGGCAGTTCCAATTAGTTTGACTGTAATAACTTTGTGTACCTTTTATGCACATTTATGCCTACTTTTAACAATTCCAAAGGACACTTAGTCTCTCCCAAAGATGTCATGGAACCAGATCCAAAGAGGTACTCTGGCTATCAACATAAATTCACAGACTTGCTCTTACCTGGTCTAATCTGAACACTTTGAATTTCATGCTCCTGGCCTACCAAAATCGCATTTCATTGGAGGTGGCTGATGATTGAAATGGCCAGATGTCTCCATAAACTTTACTTGCACAAAATGAGCCTCACCTTCATTCCCACTCTTTCAAAAATGGGAAATGCCATATTCAGGTGCAAGACTTAGATTTTCAGCAATTCCACCGTCTTCCCCACGATGGAGTGGCTCTCTGTCATGGCAAAACTATAGGCCTAGGTGTTCTGGAAAGATACGAGACGAAGACAATGGGGATGAGTAGCGGTATTGATTAAGGACGGCATTGCAGTGCTGGGGCAAGAGGATGTCCCAGCAGGGTGAAGGACAGAGTCTGTTTGGCTTAAGCTAAGAAAATAAATATGCAATTACATTGTCCGGTATAGTCTATCAGCGACCAACTAGTGGGAAGATTGTAGAGGAACAAATCTACAAGGAAATTATATGGCAATGCAAGAATTAAAGGTATCATGGGGACTGTCTGCGTGGGTTTCCTCCAGGTGCTCCGGTGTCCTCCCATAGTCCAAAGATGTGCAGGTTAGGTGGATTGACCATGCTAAATTGCCCCTTAGTGTCCTAAGATGTGTAGGTTAGGGGGATAAATTTCCCCTTAGTGTCCTAAGATGTGTAGGTTAGGGGGATTAGCAGGGTAGATAGGTATGGTTAAGGTGATAGGGCCTGGGTGGGATTGTTGTTGGTGCAAACTTGATTGGCCAAATGGCTTGCTTAGGCATTGTAGGGATTCTATAATTGTTTAATTACCTGAATATAGACTGGGATGGTAACAGTGCAAAGGGCATAGAGGGGAAAGAGTTCCTAGAGTGTGTTCAGGAAAATCTTCCACAACAGCATATTTGCACTTCAATGAAAAAGGTGGCACTGCTAGACCTGCTTCTTGGGATAAGGTGGATCAAATATCAGGAGAACATTTATGTGACAGTGATTGTTGTATTATAACCTTAAGGTTGTCTATGGAAAAGGACAAAGAACAATCCAGAGTAATAATTAATTGGGGGAAAGCCAACTTCACTGAGGTAAGAATGAGATCTGGGCCAGATAAATTGGAATCAAGGATTGGCAGGAAAAATGGAAGCTGAACAATGGGCTACCTTCAAAGGAGTGATAGTTCAGGCATAGTCGAGATATATTCCCACTAAGGGGAAAGATAGGATAAAAAAAAATCCAGAGCTCTCTGGATGATAAAAGCGAATTAGAATTATGATGAAAAAGAAAAAGATCTCATGACAGATGTCAGGTAGATAACATAATGGAGAACTAGGCTGAATATAGAAGGTTCAGAGGGGAAGGAAATAAGCAAAGAGGAAGTATGACAAGAGACTGGCAGCTAGCATAAAAGAGAATCCCAAAGTCTTCCATAGGCATATCAATAGTAAAAGGGCGGTAAAAGGAGGAGTAGGGCTCATTAAAGTCCAAAAAGGGGATTTATGCATGGAGGCCAAGGGCATTGCTGAGGTATTAAATGAATATTTTGCATGTGTCTTTACCAAAGAAGAAGATACTCCCAAGCCACAGTGAAAAAGGAGGTGATTAATACACTACAAGGATTTAAAGTTGATAAAGAGGAGGTATTCAATAAGCTGTCTGTACTTAAAAGTTGATATGGCACCAGGATCGGATGAGATGCATCCAAGGATACTGAGGGTAGTGAAACTGGAGAGGCACTGGCCATCATTTTCCAGTCTTTTGTAGACTCAAGTGTTGCCAGAGGACTGGAGAATTGTACACGTTGCACCCTTGTATAAAAAAGGGTGTAATGATAAACCCAGCAACAAGAGCCAGCAAATTTAACTTTGATCATTAAAAATTTCTATAAACAATAATTTGGGACAAAATTTATAGTCACATAGACAAATGCAGTTAAATTAAGGAAAACCAGCAGAGATTTGTTTAGGTAAAATCATGTTTAACAAACTAGCTAGAGTTTTTTAAAGAAGTAACAAAGAGGGTTGATGAGGGTGATGCTGTTGATGTGGCATACATAGACTTTGAAAAAACTTTTGATGCAGTATTGCACAAGATTTGTGAAAAAAATTATATTTCATGGAATAAAAGAGACAACATGGATAGAAAATTGGCTAAGTGACAGGAAACAAGGAGTAATCTTTAATGGATGTTTTCCAGATCAGAGGAAGGTTAATAGTGGACTTCCCCAGCATCAGTATTGGACCCTTGCTCTTTCTGATATATAACAATGACTTAGACCTTGGTGTACACGGCACAGTTTCAAAATTTGCAGATGATTCGAGACTTGGGATGCATTGTGAACTGTGAGGAAGATAGTGTAGAACCTCGAAGGACATAGACCAGTTAGTGGAATGGGCAGATGAGTGGCAGACTAAGTTCAAAGTGGAAAAATTTGAAGCGATTCATTTTGGTAGAAAGAACAAGGAGCCAACTGTTAAGAGGGTGCAGGAGCAGAGGGACCTCGGGGTATATGTGCATATGTCATTGAAGGTGGCAGAGAAGGTTCAGAGAGCGATTAATGAAGCATAAAACCATAAGACATAGGAGCAGAATTAGGCCACTCGGCCCATCGAGTCTGCTCCACCATTCAATCGTGGCTGAGATTTTTCTCATCCCCATTCTCCTGGCTTTTCCCCATAACCCCTGTTCTCCTTTTTAATCAAGAACCTATCTATCTATGTCTTAAAGACACTCGATGACCTGACCTCCACAGCCTTCTGCAGCAAAGAGTTCCACAGATTCACCACTGTCTGGCTGAAGAAATTCCTCCTTATCTCTGTTTTAAAGGATCATCCCTTTAGTCTTACGCTGTGCCCTCTGGTTCTAATTTTTCCTACTAGTGGAAACATCCTCTCCACGTCCACTCTATCCAGATTTCGCAGTATCCTGTAAGTTTCAATAAGATCCCCCCTCATCCTTCTAAACTCCAACGAGTACACTCCCAAACCATTCCTCGTATGACAAGTTCTTCATTCCAGGGATCATTCTTGTGAACTTCCCCTGGACCCTTTCCAAGGCCAGCACATCCTCCTTTAGATATGGAGCCCAAAACTGCTCACAATACTCCAAATGGGGTCTAACCAGAGCCTTATACAGCCTCAGGAGTTCATCCCTGCTCTTGTATTCTGGCCCTCTCGACATGAATGCTAACAGTGCATTTGCCTTCCTAACTGCCAACTGAACCTGCATGTTAACCTTAAGAGAAACTTGAACAAGGACTCCCAAGTCTCTTTGTGCTTCTGATTTCCTAAGCATTTCCCCATTTAGAAAATAGTCTATGCCTCCATTCACGGTAGCACAGTAGTTAGCACTGCTGCTTCACAGCTCCAGGGACCTGGGTTCGATTCCCGGCTTGGGTCACTGTCTGTGTGGAGTTTGCACATTCTCCTCGTGTCTGCGTGGGTTTCCTCCGGGTGCTCTGGTTTCCTCCCACAGTCCAAAGATGTGTGGGTTAGGTTGATTGGCCATGCTAAAATTGCCCCTTAGTGTCCTGGGATGCGTAGATTACAGGGATTAGTGGGTAAAATATGTAGGGATATGGGGGTAGGGCCTGGGTGGGATTGTGGTCGGTGCAGACTCGATGGGCCGAATGGCCTCTTTCTGTACTGTAGGGTTTCTATGATGATTTCTATGATTTCCATTCCTCCTTCCAAAGTGCATAACCTCACACCTTTCCACATTGTATTCCATCTGCCACTTCTTTGCCCACTCTCCTGACCTGTCCTTCTGCAGCCCCACCTCCTTCCTCAATACTCTCTGTCCCTCTACATATCTTTGCATCATCGGCAAACTTAGCAACAGTGCCTTCAGTTCCTCCTTTCAGTATCTTAGGCTTTATTAATAAGAGCATAAAGTACAAGAGCAAGGAGGTTAAGTTCATAGATTATGGCTTATAGATAAAACACTAGTTTGGCCTTGGCTGCAATATTGCATCCACTTATGGATATTCCACTTTAGAAAAGATATGATTACATTGAAGAGCGTGCAGATAAAGATTCACAAGAATGGTTCCAGGGATGACAAACTTCAGCTCTGAGGTCGGCTGCAGAAGTTGTGAACGCGGGTTCACTTTCACTTTATGCAAACACCTTACATTTGTATAGTGCCTTTCATGTAACAGATTTTGAGGTGGGGGTTCACAAGAATTAAGGAAAAAGAAAAGCTTGCATTTGTATAGTACCATTCATGACATTAGAATGCTCCCGATGCACTTTATAACCAATTACATACTTTTCAAATGTTAGCTACTGTGGTAAAGTAGGGAAGACAGCAGCCAGTCTGCATACCTCAAACTAACAGCAGTGTGATAATGACCAGTCTTTTTCTTTTTAATGATTTTGCTAGAGGGATAAATATTGACCAGGACATTGGGAAAAACTGGGAACCAGGACATTGGGAAGGACATTGGGGTGGCATGGTGGCACAGTGGTTAGCACTGCTGCCTCACAGCCCCAGCGACCTGGGTTCAATCCCGGCCTCGGGTCACTGTCTGTGTGGAGTTTGCAAATTCTCCCCATGTCTATGTGGGATTCCTCCGGGTGCTCCGGCTTCCTCCCACTGTCCAAAGATGTGCGGGTTAGGTTGATTGGCCATGCTAAATTGCCTCCTTGTGTTGGGGACTAGCTAGGGTAAATGCATGGGGTTATGGGGATAAGGCCTGGGTGGGACTCGATGGGCTGAATGGCCTCCTTCCACACTGTAGGATTCTGTGAACTATATTGCAGTTCTTCAAATTGTATCATGGGATCTTTTGTATCCACCTAAGAAGGTAGACAGAACTTTGCTATAATATTTCATCCAAAAGTAGGCATCGCCAACAGTACTGCATCCCTTCAGGATCCCTGGCCATTGATCTGCTCTTGTAGCCTTATAAATACTGTGATGACCAGGGCAGGTCAGAGGCTAGGAATCCTGTGGTGAGCAACTCACCTCCTGACTCCCCAAAGCCTGCCCACCATCTACAGGATACAAGTCAGGAGTGTGACTGAATAATCTCCACTTGCCTGGCAGTTCCAACAATACACCTGAAGCTCTGCACCATCCAGGACAAAACAACTTGTTTGATTAGCATCCCTTCCACAAATATTTACTTCCTCCACCACTAATGCACAGTGGCAGGAGTTCCTACAAGGTTCCTTTGGCAGTACCTTTCAAATCCACAACCACTACCATCTAAAAGGACAAGGACAGCAGATACCTGGGAACACCACCACCTGGAAGTTCCCCTCCAAGTCATTCACTTGGAAATATATCGCTTTTCCTTCACTGTTACTGGGTCAAAATCCTGAAACTCCTTCCCCAACAGAACTATGGGTGTACCTACACCACGTGAACTGCAGCAGTTCAAGAAGGCAGCTCACCACCATCTTCATAAGGGCGATTGGGGATGGGCAAAAGTGCTAGTCAAGCCAGTGAAGCCTCCATCCTGAAAATGAATAAAGAAAAAGTATTGCCCAGAAGTTTGGCTGAAGTCTCTGGTGTGGGTTTTAAACCCATAATTTCAGCCTTGGGTAACTGTGGTTAGGGACGTAGGTGTGCAAGTCCACAAATCCTTGGAGGTGGCAACACAGGTGGAGAAGGTGGTGAAGAAGGCATATGGTATGCTTGCCTTTATAGGACGGGTTTGGAGTATAAAAGCTGGAGTCTGATGATGCAGCTGTATAGAACGCTGGTTAGGCCACATTTGGAGTACTGCGTCCAGTTCTGGTCGCCGCACTACCAGAAGGACGTGGAGGCATTAGAGAGAGTGCAGAGAAGGTTTACCAGGATGTTGCCTGGTATGGAGGGTCTTAGCTATGAGGAGAGATTGGGTAAACTGGGTTTGTTCTCCCTGGAAAGACGGAGAATGAGGGGAGATCTAATAGAGGTGTACAAGATTATGAAGGGGATAGATAGGGTGAACGGTGGGAAGCTTTTTCCCAGATCAGAAGTGACGTTCACGAGGGGTCACGGGCTCAAGGTGAGAGGGGCGAAGTATAACTCAGATATTAGAGGGATGTTTTTTTACACAGGGTGGTGGGGGCCTGGAATGCGCTGCCAAGTAGGGTGGTGGAGGCAGGCACGCTGACATCGTTTAAGACTTACCTGGATAGTCACATGAGCAGCCTGGGAATGGAGGGATACAAACGATTGGTCTAGTTGGACCAAGGAGCGGCACAGGCTTGGAGGGCCGAAGGGCCTGTTTCCTGTGCTATACTGTTCTTTGTTCTTTGTGTGGAGTTTGCACTTTCTCCCAGTGTCTGTGTCGGTTTCCTCCAGGTGCTCCAGTTTATTTCCACAGTCCAAAAATGTGTAGGGTAGGTGGATTAGCCAAGCTAAATTGCCCCTTAGTGTTTCAAGCTATGTAGGTTAGATGGATTAGCCATGGTAAAACGTGTGGAGTTACGGGGATAGGGCAGGAGAGAGAGAAAGCCTGGGTAAAATACTGTCAGATAGTGCAGACTCAATAGTACAAATGGCCTCCTTCTGCACTATTGGGATTCAATGAGAATAACTGCTGCAGGAGAAATATTGGGAGGTGTCTGAGAACATCTGCTAGGGTGTAAGTTTTGAAGAAAGGGAGAGAAATATTAAAGCTGAGGGGATTTGGGAAGTGAATTATAATAGGGGCCTCATATCTGAGGGTCTGCTCCCAAGAATGGGATGCAGAATTTGGGGCCTGAGGAGCTGGAGTAGAACAAGACTGAAGGTGTCGAAGATGATATGGATTTTGAAATTAATGCGCTGTGGCATGAGATGGGATCTGAGGCATTGGGTTTGTCTATAGCTGAATAAAGTGGTTGTTGAACAAAGAACAATACAGCACAGGAACAGGCCCTTCGGCCCTCCAAGCCCGCGCCGCTCCCTGGTCCAAACTAGACCATTCTTTTGTATCCCTCCATTCCCACTCCGTTCATGTGGCTATCTAGATAAGTCTTAAACGTTCCCAGTGTGTCCGCCTCCACCACCTTGCCCGGCAGCGCATTCCAGGCCCCCACCACCCTCTGTGTAAAAAATGTCCTTCTGATATCCATGTTAAACCTCCCCCCGCTCACCTTGAACCTATGACCCCTCGTGAACGTCATCACCGACCTGGGAAAAAGCTTCCCACCGTTCACCCTATCTATGTCTTTCATAATTTTATACACCTCTATTAGGTCACCCCCCCATCCTCCGTCTTTCCAGTGAGAACAACTCCAGTTTACCCAATCTCTCCTCATAACTAAGCCCTTCCATACCAGGCAACATCCTGGTAAACCTCCTCTGCACTCTCTCTAAAGCCTCCGCGTCCTTCTGGTAGTGTGGCGACCAGAACTGGGCGCAGTATTCCAAATGCGGCCGAACCAACGTTCTATACAACTGCAACATCAGACCCCAACTTTTATACTCTATGCCCCGTCCTATAAAGGCAAGCATGCCATATGCCTTATTCACCACCTTCTCCACCTGTGACGTCACCTTCAAGGATCTGTGGACTTGCACACCCAGGTCCCTCTGCGTATCTACACCCTTTATGGTTCTGCCGTTTATCGTATAGCTCCCCCCCTACGTTAGTTCTACCAAAATGCATCACTTCGCATTTATCTGGATTGAACTCCATCTGCCATTTCTTTGCTCAAATTTCCAGCCTATCTATATCCTTCTGTAGTCTCTGACAATGTTCCTCACTATCTGCAAGTCCAGCCATTTTCGTGTCGTCCGCAAACTTACTGATCACCCCAGTTACACCTTCTTCCAGATCGTTTATATAAATCACAAACAGCAGATTGAGTTGTCAGTGTTGAACTGAAGGACTAACTCATCCAGGGAGCAGTATCCAGTAGACAATCAGATAACAGCATTACAAAACTGGTGGTTGAGTGGTGCAGTTAGATATCATCAGGGTTTACATGGAAACAAAAAAATACATTTATGGTGATATCACAAGGGATAGCACACAGAATTAACTAGAGCACAGAAGGGCCATTTATCCCATCTTGCCTCTATCTCTTTGCATGCGCAGTCTAGTTGATTTAGTTCCCCTCTTTTTCCCCATTGCCCTGTAAACTTTTATTTTACAAATATTTATCCAAATCCCTCTTGAAAGTTATTATTGAATCTGCTCCTATTGCCCTTTCAGATTGTCCGTTCTAGATCATAACTCCCTAAGAGCAAATAAGTTCTTCTTATCTCCCATTTGTTTCTTTTTTGCCAATTATTTCAAATCCATGACTTTTGCTAACCAATCCTCCTGTCAGTAGAAAAAGTTTCTGCCACTCTATCAAACACTTCATGAGTTTGGGCACCTCCGGTTAAATCTCCCCATACGTGTCCTTGGTCTGAGGAGAACAATCCCATCTTCTCTAGTCTCTCTCCATAACTAAAGTCCCTCATCCTTTGTACTGTTCTAATAAATTGTGTCAGCACTTCTCGAAGGCCCTGATATCCTCCCGAAAATGTGTTGCCAGAGTTGGACTGTATTTCAGCTGAAGCCTAACCAGTGATTGGAAAATAGGAAGAAATAAAGGAAGGATCTGTTGGGTCTTCTTGAGGCAGTGCGTAGAAGTGGGAGGAAAAATGACTGAAGGAGATGCACTGAGTTTGGCAGAACAAGTGAGAATAGAACGAAAGATGGCAATTAAGTGAGGGATGAAACGGCCAGTTGTATCAATGCGATTGAGGGGAAAGACAGACCAGTGATTGAAAAAAGCCTGGAGGAGCTGAAACAAATATTGGGAGCTGTAGGCATGGATTTGAATGGCAGTGATTTTTTTCAAGCTCGTGAAGGAGCTTGTATTTATATAGCGCCTCAGAACATTCCAAAGCACTTTCTAAAGAGCTTTTTATGTTGTAATGTAGGCAACGTGGTAACTTCCCTGCTCCTCTTCGAAGTAGCACAATGGGATCGTTTACATTCACCTGAGAGTGGACGGGGGGGGCAATTCTATCAAAGAAATTCTAAGTGCTGAATTCACGGGAAAATGGTGTAAATTACGATTGTTTTTCAGTGCAACTTCAGACTTGAATCTCCCACACTGCATTGCAATGCAGAGGTCACAATTGTGAATATCATTAAAATCTCAGGGAGCGGGGCCTATTCATGCCGGAGTCGGATAGTTCCGGAACTCTGCGCATGCGCAGTGGCCCTGATCTGTCAGCTTACACTTTACTGGCCAGCTTGATTGCTGGCCAGCCTGGGACCCTCACACTGCTGCCCCGACCCCCCCCCCCCAAGCTCCCACCACGACCCGATCGTGGCTCCCACAAGTATTCCCGGGCCAGCCCCGATTTCTCTCCACCCCCCACCCTCCCCAGCATTGATGATTTCACCCCCCCCCCGCCCCACACACATGAGGCAGACCCCCCCCCGGGAGGCAAACACCCCCCCAGCAAGTGCCAGTCGCTGGCCTCCCTCCAGCCCTGACCAGATCCCAGTGCAGAGTGGCTGCAGGACCCTCCGCCCCCACTGATCACCCACTGGGCCCTGTCCCCTTGGCACTGCAAAATGTCTGGTGGGCAGTGCCAAGGTGCCCCCTGGGCATCTGGGGCACAGACTGGCACTGCCAAGGTGAACATGCTCAGGGGGCACCACCCCCCCCACCCCAACCCCTGGGGGCCCCAATTGCCCCCCCTTCACTCCAGCAGGGTCTCCCACTAGTTCCCCGAAAGAACTCTAAACCCCATCGGAGTGAATTTGTACTGGCGGGGTGGGAGATGCTATGGGGCCCGGAAAATTCAGTTCCGGGCCCGATAATGACATTCAAATAACATTAAAAATAGATTAAAATGACTTGCCTGGTCTTTCCTGCGTGGTCCTGACTGCACCGGATTTCTGGCAGTGGGATTCACGCGAGCGTCGGGAACGCATGCACGAATCCAGCAATTCAGCGCATGTGTGCATGCCTCGACCCAACCCGCCAAAAAATTAGCAGGTCGGAATGAGAGAATCGCCTCCCCCACCCCCCCCGCCGGACTCCGTTTACATGTTGTCAGAAAGATGACAGCCCCAGACAATGCAGCACTCCTATAGTAAGCTCTTGATGCACGAGTGTCTGGAGTGAGACTTTAGCCCACAATCTTCTAAATCAGAGGCAAGAATCCTGCTGCTGAGTCACTCTGGAGAAGAATGTGCGAGGAAGAGAATGTTAACACTGAAAGATAATTTGAGTGACAGAGGTCAAGGAGAGGCAGAAAGATAATGATGTCAACAGTTTGGGGTGAAATAATATGTGAAAATGGATGCATTTAAAAAGTTGGAATTAATCAGGAAGGAACACTGGCAGTTGAATCCTAGGAGGATCTAAAAAAATGCTGAGTGAATTTGATGGAGTTCAGGAATTTGTTGAGTGTTAGTGGCAGAAAAGGATCGAGTTGAGCCACAAACTAGAGTGTTGTGGAGTGTGGATTGGGCAGTTGGTGCCGTTGGAATCCAGGGCTTCTGAGGCAAGAGGAGGCAGAGGTAGACAGGGCATTGTCTCACCCATAGAACCATCTGACTCCCTTGGAGACAATCCTACAAATTCTTCACAATCTGATGGCAGAGATGAGAATTCGAGCATATGATATGATTTGATTTATTGTTGTCACATGTATTAACATACAGTGAAAAGTATTGTTTCTTGCGCGCTATACAGCCAAAACATACCGTTCATAGAGAAGCAAAGGAGAGAGTGGGGAATGTAGTGTTATAGTCATAGCTAGGGTATAGAGAAAGATCAACTTAGTGCAAGGTAAGTCCATTCAAAAATCTGACAGCAGCAGGGAAGAAGCTGTTCTTGAGTCGGCTGGTACGTGACCTCAGACTTTTGTATCTTTTTCCCGACGGAAGAAGATGAAAGAGAGAATGTCCGGGGTGCGTGGCGTCCTCAATTATGCTGGCTGCTTTGCTGAGGCAGCGGGAAGTGTAGACAGAGTCAATGGATGGGAGGCCTGTTTACGTGATGGAGGGGGGTGATAGGAAGCAGTTAGGAAAAAAATGAAATTGTCACCTCATCAAGTGACCTTCTAAACATCTACATTTTAAAGTGCATTTATATTAAACTATCTACTGGCAGGTCATCAAAACTTCTACTTTTATCTTTTACAAAATGGTTTACAAAATCAACACCATGCACAATGATGGCAACAAGGATTTGTGCTTTTTATCAGGTTATACCCAGTATAGTGATTTTATTTAAATGTGAAAAGAACTGATAAATTCAAATCTAAATTAAAAATAATCTGAGCATCTCCCTTTGTTTAATTTAAATTAGGAATATGCAGCTTTAAAGTGTGCTTTTTGATCTTGGATTGCACCCTGAATATCACAGACTGCTTGCCCTGCCCAGGGCATCAAAAGCAGTTGTGTAAGCTCAGGGTTCTATAAGTTAAATTTCCTATGTCTCCTTCATCCTGAGCTGCTTTTGCATGCAGTCGTACAAACACCCTCAGTCGAATGTCACACAAGTCGCCCCTTTAGAAGGGGAGGGGTGAAATTGAGAGCAGTTAGAATATATTTTGGAGAGACGCACACACATTCTCTCTCGCACTCTTCCCAAACATTTCTTGCAGGTGAAGCAGCAACTTGTACTTTCAATTTAGTTTACTGTATTTGCACCTCACAATATAGTGCCCTCTATATATTAGGGAGACCAAACATAGATTGGGCAACCATTTTCCCAAACATCTTTGGTTCTGTTCCCAAATGTGGCCTCGAGTTCCTGGTTGTGTGTCATTTTTGACCTCTCTGTTCTCGATCTTCTCCACTGTTCCAGTGAAGCTCCAGGCACAGTACCTCATCTTTTGATGAGACACTTCCATACACAATATTGAGTTCAACAATTGTGGATCTTTATTGCTGCCCCCATTTTTCGGACAGCAGCTGCTGTTGTCATTTACTCCTCCTCTAGATCCATCTTTTGTTTCTTTGTTTGTCCCTGTTGCTATGTTATTTTGTTTTGCATCATCATCCCTTTCCTCATTAAATCCCTCTTGCTTTCATCCCTATCACAAATCTTCACTTTGGTTCTTTTGCCCCTTCCCCGCTTTTCCTGCCCCGTACTTATTTAGATCGGTTACATCATTAACTTTTTCCAGTTCTGATACATCGTTGATTTGAAATGCTATATGGATTCTCTCTCCACATATGCTGGCTACCTAAATGCTTCCAGTATTTTACCTTTTTGTTCTTGAAAGACGCTATTAGCTTTTAAAAGTTTGCTCTAAGAAAGAAAAAAATATTTTTTTTTCGGAAAAATAAAATAATTTTCTACTCCTTTGTCTTTATCCCCCATGTCCCAAACGTGGGGGTAACTCATGTGGGCTACAATTCTGTGACTGCATTCTGTTCCCTTGCTGAAATTACTGCAATCCCAAAGCCATCCACTTGCCATTCACATTTGTCCACTTAGCAACCAGGACAGCAACAAAACTGGGCTGACTTTTTAAATTTTTCCATCCCTGGGGTTTAGGATGCTGAGGCCAATTGTAGCACTTTTTAGCAATGCTCTGGCAGAGGGCAAGCATGGAACCAGGAATTTGTCTCTTGTCTATGGTCAAATGTCCCCGCCGCGCGGTGCGCCGCTGGCCGAGTGCCCCCGACGCGCCGCTGGCCGAGTGCCCCCGACGCGCCGCTGGCCGAGTGCCCCCGGCCATCATTTTTTAAAAGTGGAGGAGAAATGATTTTGAAAATTTATACAAAAATAATCCTTAGAAATGTGCAGTGTTGAAACATAGCAAAAATAATTATAGTTATCTTAATATTCATGCGATTGCCACCTGAAGTACGTTGGATGATACTTATTAGGATACAGCCTGACTGAAAATCTCCTTGAACCTGCTCTCTAGTTTTTCGGTTTTCTAGCCAGGAATTGTGTCTTTGAGCCGGTGTTGTAAGGGTTCTCCCTGCAATGACAGTACAGATAGAAGATGTAACAAACCAAGAAACAAAGAAAGACATAAAAGAATCAAAGCCCAAGGAGGTCATATCCATCACAGGCTTAGCGTTTGCTTCAAAGATGTCTGGTGTAGCCTGGGACAGCTGGCAGTGCAAGACAATCAGAGGAGAAGCATCCGCTAACACCGAGATAAGAGATTCCTGCAGAATTCTGGTATCTAGTCCCAGTTCACTTTGATGTAGCTCAGCAAGAGAAGGCTTTTGGGGACAGACTGCCGCATCCTTAATCATAGACGGCTGTTGTTCTGCCTTTTAAGGTCTCATTACGGTGGTCCTTGAGGATTAATCCTCTTTAAGGTTTACATGGCAAGGTTTTGTCTTGGGGGCCCAGCCAGGGAACCTGGTACCACCTGCATAAAGCACAGGCACATGTTTCCCATTCTGCTTCACCAAAGTTCATTTTTAATGGAATCTGGCAGAAAACTAAAACTTTCCTGCTTCCGACTGTCGCAGTATTTCTGTTAAGTGCTGCTTGAATACTGAAAAGCAGGTTTTGGACCGTTAACACTAAATTGCCCTTTTCCGGTGATCCTACTTATCCAGCTATTCTTGGCTGCTAACTCTGGGCTGGGTTGGGCAGAACGTGATCCTAAAACAGTTCTAA
Organism: Mustelus asterias; assembly: GCF_964213995.1. NCBI lineage: Eukaryota > Metazoa > Chordata > Chondrichthyes > Carcharhiniformes > Triakidae > Mustelus > Mustelus asterias. The sequence continues at coordinate 99,598,550 of NC_135807.1, read as the reverse complement.
TCCATGTACATGTGTGCACATAGCCTTTCTTGATAGGTGCAAAATATTTATTGCAACCTGGGGTCAAAAGTGAATTAAAGAAAAGCAAGGTGCTTGCCAGTTATTTGAGTAGAAACATATGTACAAAAAAGATTGAGGTTTACCTTTTGAAGTAACAGCCTCATATGCTGAAACCTACCTCAGTTTGGATTTGTGCAGAATCACTGCTGCCTGTTTTTGTGTTTTGATCACTTTATTATTTTTATTTGTATGTACCGCGATTCATTTCCACCTGATCAGGCATTTTCTGGTCAAGTGAAGCAGCAATCAACAACCATCAAAAGCATTTACATACTCTGCTTTCCATCTTACAATTTTATTAACAAATGTGCTGAATGGCTAATGTTCACATGTATTTGTCATGTGAATATGCATATTGAGATAATGGGACAGATTTTGGCTATCGGGGCAGGCAGCTCAAGTTGGAAAATGTCAGTAGAAGTACTACAAAGTGCAGGATTTTTGCCCCGTGGGCAGGTACAGGATAGAGTTCAGCCTGCTGGCTCAGAACAGAGCGTAGGTAGACATGAGGGCAGGTGAGTGTTGAGGCAGCTGGTTAGAAGGCCCAGTTTGGTTCTCTGGGACTTTGCCCACTTGTTTGAGAGGTTTTTTGGGCCCTCCAGTCCTCCCCCGTCGAAATCCCTCATCCCCCAAACTTCCTGATGGCCCTTCATACCGTCCATGAAAACTCGTTGTCCACTGATACTCCACTCCTACTCAAAACCAGTGCATGCCCCTCAACCATCCCTCATTGAGCCTCATACCGTGCCCCCCCCCCCCCCCCCCTGCATGCCACTTCCATAGCCAGCCACTCAATCAGTATCCACCATGGACAGTCTGCCAGGCGGCACGGTAGCACAGTGGTTAGCACTGCTGCTTCACAGCTCCAGGGTCCCGGGTTCGATTCCCGGCTCGGGTCACTGTCTGTGTGGAGTTTGCACATTCTCCTCGTGTTTGCGTGGGTTTCCTCCGGGTGCTCCGGTTTCCTCCCACAGTCCAAAGATGTGCGGGTTAGGTTGATTGGCCAGGTTAAAAATTGCCCCCTAGAGTTCTGAGATGCGTAGGTTAGAGGGATTAGCGGGTAAATATGTGGGGGTAGGGCCTGGGTGGGATTGTGGTCGGTGCAGACTTGATGGGCCGAATGGCCTCCTTCTGCACTGTAGGGTTTCTATGATTTCTATGATTCTAATGTTGAGTTTTATGCAAATCTTTGAAATCTCCTCAAATGGCTAATCTCTTATAGAACAAACTTCTGTTTGGGTCCCACAAAAACAGCTAATCTTTTAATATCTCATTAAGCCATCTATCAAATGGTGAACCTAGAACCTCTATTTAGATAATTGTAGCTTTTGAAATTCAGCCATACATTCATAATGCCACAATGATATCCCTTGGGAAAAGAGCTCTATTTTTTCAAATATCTGGTTCATGGTTTATGTGCTTTAGAATATAACTTTAATTTTAGGAATATAACTTCAGGATACAAGTGTAAAATATCAGAATGGAAGAGAATGAACTACAAAACCTCAGGCGGGCTTCCTTTGTTAGATATCTGTAGTGCGTGGAGTATTGGCAGTTCCAAGAAGTTTTATTTTGAGAGTAAGAGGTAAATTAGTGTAAACATTCTGTAAACCCTGAAAGGTTGTAAAATTCATATACTTTATCAGATTTAAGAAATTGTAAATGAAGGGTAATTAACTTTGAGGATAGCTAAGAACAGGCTTTTTCATCAAAGAGTTGGCTGGTGCTGAGGAAGACTCTCTGGTTTCAGTTTATCTAGGTATTTGCAGGGAAAGGTTGTTCATTACAGTTTTGATATCATGTAGTTTGCAATACACAGAGAGGATAGGTGAAATGAATGAAAGTTAGACCCACAAGGTAAGCAGTGTAAAACACTAAATTCACCATTGACTGTGTGGAAAATGTGTGAGGCTTAATCCCAGTTTGAATCGTGTGAGAAATAGAAGCCTGAAGAATGCCTGGGTTGAAGCAGCGATAATCTAGTGGGATAATTTACAATGGGCCTCACAGCAGTGTCATGTTGCAAGAAAAAATAACCAGTATATTACCTTGGAAACATTGAAAAGTAACCAAAACAAAGGATTGAAGCAACCATAGACAAGAGAGGGAAAATGAATGTTTGACCTCTTAAGAACCATCAAAGGCTGTGGAGGTCAAGTCACTGAATATATTGAAGAAGGAAATCGATTTCTCGACTTTTTCAAAGGTGTCAAGAGGTATGGGGAGAATGCAGGAGTATGGTGTTGAGTTAAAAGATCAGCTATGATTATATTGAATGGTGGAGCAGATTCAAAGGGCGAAATGGCCTACTCTTGCTCCTATTTTCTATGTTTCTAAAAGCTGGAGTTGAGGAAAATCCTCTCCAGAGGACCATGGCATGTGTGTTGGGCACAATGGCTCCAACCAAAGTCAACAACTTTAGGTAAGCATTTATTGCCGTGCCAAATTTTCTTTGAGAAGGTGGTGGTGAGCTGCCTTCCTGAACTGCTGCACTTCATGCGGTGTAGATATACTCTCAGTGCTGTTAGGGAAGGCGTTCCAGGATTTTGACCTAGTGACAATGAAGGAACAATGACACATTGTCAAGTCAGGATGGTAAGTGACTTTGATGAGAGCTTCCAGGCGGTAGTGTTCCCATGTATTCTGCTTCCCTTGTTCTTTAGATGGTCGTAGTCATGGGTTTGAAATCTTGTGTAGTTCTATTGGTAAGAACAAGGTATTCAGATTTATTTTTAAATGTTAATGTTCCCGAACAGAATCGTAATATGCTGAAACTGCTGCATATGCTACTCTTTTTTTTCTAACCTATGCCTGTCAAAGTACTCCAGCAGAAGGTTTTTTAAAACTCTCTCTGACACCTGCAGCCTATTTTCTACAGGGCATTGAAAAAACTCCAGATCATGACATTTATACAGACTATTCGCTCTTCAAGAGCATTTATGTCTACTCCATAATTTGTGACTCCCACATTTCGGGTTAAGGCAGTCTCTGGAATTCAGCACTGAGTTCAAATGGCTCTGCTGAGTTTGGTTTACCTGTTGTGTGAATCAGGCCCTGTCCCTCTTTCTCCTACTGGCAAAAATCGGATCTGGGAAAGAGGGCAGGTCTTCCGGATCTGGTCCTGCCCGTCATTTTTAAGGATCCACAGAGTCTTCCCCACTCCACGAAAATCCAGCCAGACATGTCCAGTGATAGTGTATGTTACTAATCAGAAAATCATTTAGCTTTATCTGGATTGACAACTCTCTACCTGTGGCTCGGAGCTGACTTATTGGACAATGCTGAAGGAGCACCTGTTTTAAATGCTAGATAAACGATCCTCAAAATTGTGCCAGCAATGGCATTTATTTTTCTAGTTTGATTTTATCCTTACTCTGACAGAATTACGCTTTGCTTGTCATCTATTTCCACAGTGATCACCAAGTGATGGGTGCCCTTTTGTTGTTTCCATGAATTTGAGAAAGTTTCTAATTGGGTCCTTCATTTATTTGTTCTTTTAATTTCTGTGCCTTAAAATGTTCCGAACTGACCTCTCACCAGGAGTGGAAATTTATCTGCTGTTCCAAAATCTTTAATGTGAGGTGAAGCTGCTCACAGATCTTATTGCTGTCTTTAGTTCTGCGGTTCATTGACATGGACTAATATTATTTCTGAATAAAGGGAGAATCATTTCTAATGCCAGGGTTATCAGTTTGTCTGTATTACAGCATTTATTTCAACAGTTTTGGGATGGCTTAATTTAGAGAAGCAACCCTTTTGTTGGCTTTCAAAGTACTTTCCTGGCTGTAAAATGCTTTAAGACATCCTGAAGTTATGAAAGCTGCAGTCTAAATGTAGGTCCTTTTCTCTGTTTCAACATCCCTCTATCCCTCCCTTTCCTCTTCTCCTTTCACTTCTTCCCTCCCTTTTTTCCATTCAAGAGAAAGGAACTCCTTTTCCATCAGTACAAGTGAAAGAGCAGAACTGAAGCTGGGAATCTTTAACCTAAAACTTCAGAAAAGCATGGTTATAGCAGTAGCAATATAATGCTTTATTTCCTACATCAGGCACCCATTTTTTTCACCAGCTGGGTATCTGACATGCATGGAAGCCCATCATACCATTCAAAGGTCTCCATTTCAAACTACCAAAAATGGATATGATAGGCCTCTGCCTTCAGTGCACCTGAAGGACCAATATCGAGCAGCTTCCACCATACCAACCACCTTGACATTCTGGATGTTCACATTGATTGCCAGGTACCAGGCTTACTCATAACTGCTTAATCCAGCTCCTCGTGTCTGAAAGGCCTTGCTTGGCCAAGGGGGAATCTGTTGTGAGGTTGACTCCTCTTTCTTAGGATGTTATGGGATTAGATGGCATAATCTAGAACTCACCCATCTGCAGCTGCTTTGCCTTTTTGGTATGAACGTATCTCATAGTTCAGTGCCTGGATTTCAAAAATGGGCTTGAGTTGGTCCTTGAATTGCATGGCTGGGAGTTTTGTACCATGAAGGAGATTTGTTTGAATATGTGGGCTATGTTATTCAGTATTGCACCATTACTTAGCCAGAGGATGAGGGCACTGGGAGTACATTTGAATTTAAAAAATGCTAATTTATGTCTGTTGTTAAAAATTGCAGTGAACACACCAGAAAAAACAATTATGAAACAGAATTGCTCTTAATATAACATATGTCAGAACTCATAATGCAAAGCTAAGTGAATATCTGATGTTTGAATTTGAAAGCTAAGCCAAAGTCTGGCTGTCTCCTGGCCAATTAGGTGTCAGATATGGCTCTCTGCTCCTACTCTTGTCTCAGTCAAACATTGTGGGTTCAAATCCCACATGAGTACATAATTCAGCCGATCACTTCAGTGCAATGCTGAGGGGACTGTATTGTAAGAGATCTTAACTTTCAAACAAGACTTTAAACTGTGTGCCCTTTCAGATGGATGTAAAAGATTCCATTGTACTATTTGTCGAGGAGCAAGGATGTTCTCCTAGTGCAACAATCACTATTCTTCCCTCAACCAACATGCAAAAAAACCAGATTATCTGGTCATTTAGGATCATAGAATGGTTCCAGCACAGAAAGAGGCCAGTTGGCCCATCATGTCTATGCTGGCCTTCTGAAGGAACAGTTCATCTTGTGCCACTCCCCTTCCTTTTCCCCATGGCCCTGTAAGTTTTTCCTTTTTAGGTAATGATCCAATTCCTTTTTGAATTGAATCATTACCTCAATTGAATCTGTCTCTGCTGCAATCTCAGACAGTCCATTCCAGATCCAAACCACCCACTTCATGAAAAAAATGTCACCATTGCTTCTTTTGCCAATTACCTAATGTCTTTCCTGTTTGGCTCTCAATCCTTCCATCAATGGGAACAGTTTGTCTTTATCTACTCTGTTCAGAGCCCCCTCATGATTTTGAATACCTTGATACAATCTTCTCTGAACCATCTCTTCTCCAAGGAGGACAGTTCTAACATCTCCAATCTAAGTACGTAGCTGAAGTTTCTCAGTCCTGAGTCCATTCTCGTGAACCTTTTCTGCATCCTCTCCGTCTTCACCTCCTTCCTAAAATGTGATGCGCAGAACTGCACGTAATTCTCCAGTTATGGCTGAACCAATGTTTTATACCGGTTCAACGTAACTTCCTTGTTTTTGTACTCTATGCTTCTATTTATAAAGCCCAGGATGCTCTCTGCTTTATTAACCAGTCTCTTAACCTGTCCTGCAACCTTGAATGATGTATGTACATATGCACCAGGTCCCTCTGCCCTTGCACCCCCTTTAGAATTGTACCCTTTATATTGTCTCTGTGCATTCTTCCTATCAAAATGAATCACTTCTCTGCTACTTGTCCACTCAGTCCACCAACCTTTTGAAGTTCTACACTATCCTCCTCGTGGTTCACAATTCATCCAAGTTTTGTATGATGCGCAAATTTTGAAATGCTGCCCTCTACACTATTAATATATATCAAGAAGAACAGGAGTCATAACCGCAATTCCTTAGGAACTCCACTACGAACCTTCCCCTCGTCCAAAAAGCAATCATTGACCACTACTTTGTTTCCTGACACTTAGCCAATTTTGTATCCATGGCAACTGTCCCTTCTAATCCACCAGCTGTAACTTTGCTCACAAGTCAAATTGAAGTCCCCCATTATCACCGCTCTAGAATTTTTGGATCTTTCTGCAATTTAACTGAAAATTTCCTCCTCCCTCTCTCTTCCTGCTAATTGGTGCCCGATTGTGTACATTATGCTGCCCTAGTTTGCCCCAATACTCTGATCAGTTTTATCATCCTGCTGTACACACTTTGTCTGCCATGTTTCTTACATTATAACAATGGCTGTACTTCAAAAGTATATATTTGACTTTAGACAGCTTTGGGATGTTCTGAGGTGGTAAATAGTACTGTATAGCTGCAATTTATTTCTATGATTGCTTGCAACATTGTCCTTAAGTGGTATTATATTCAAGTATCCTCATTAACTGGTAAGTTTCTGGCACTAGATTTAACTCCTAAAATAAAGCAAGAAGAAGAATTAGATTTGCCAAATATAGTCATAAGAAAATTATGTGTACAAGATTTGTGTTATAAATTTAGGCCAGTAGATTTACTTCTGGAGAGAACAGTTATTTTCATAGAATCCCTACAGTGCAGAAGGAGGCTATTCAGCCCATCGAGTCTGCACTGACCACAATCCCACCCAGGCCCTATCCCCATAACCCATTTACCCTAGCTAGCCACCCGATACTAAGGGGCAATTTAGCATGGCCAATCCGCCAAAGCTGCACATCTTTGGACTGTGGAAGGAAACCAGAGCACCCGAAGGAAACCCATGCAGACACGGGAAAAACGTGCAAACTCCACACAGACAGTGACCCGAGGCTGGGAATTGAACCTGGTCCCTGGTGCTGTGTGGCAGCAGTGCTAACCACTGTGCCACCCACAATTTTCAATTGAACTAATTTGCCTTCTGGTTGACTTGCATATTTTCTGAAACCTACAAAGGGGGAGCACTGGGGGTGCAGGAGCCCAGGTTAGTTAACAAATTTGTCACATTTAACTCTTGGAACTGGTGCAATCAGGAAGTCTGCTACTTTATGGCAACATTTTTCAGCTATTTAAAAAGACATTAATAACGAAGCAATTTTTATGAATACCTGAGGATACTTTTCTTTCCTGGTGTGAGCTTCAAATATACTTTTATTGCCCCTTTTTTGTGAGTACAGTTGTTCCATGGTTTGGTTTGCACAGCCCTGATTTATCCTGATTGTTACACACTGAAACTAGCTGCAGTTTTTCGAATGGACTGATTTTGTTCCATCCCAAACAATCAGGACCAATTGTGCAAGAATTACTGACGAAAAAACTGTAGAATGTGGCAAGACGTCTTTTCTCCAAATTGTGTAGTATGGCCTTAGTTTTCTAATTGGAAGAGGGTGGAGACAGTGCAGCTCCTGGGTTTCAGTTGACGGTTCTGAGCCTCTCCAAGTCCCATGGGTAAAACACGTTCGCCGAAAATCTCTCTTCTCACTTGCAGCAGGACAGCCATGGGTGAGATCAGAGAATCCCACCTATGATATTTTCCAACAAGTGATGTGTTATCATGGAGTTTAAGGCATTTTCTGCATCTTTATGTGACTTTCTGCCAAATTCTAGTAGTCTGCCTGCAAGTCACATGACATCAGCTAAGTGTAGAAATTCTTAATTTGTTATGGGATCTTGTGCCATGCCAAACCACTGCCTTTAGTTGTAATATATTTACACTGATAGGCTTTCCAAATCTTTGCATGCAGGCAGTAGACTTGAGATTTTCAGATGTGTGTGGCATTCAAGGGCTGGTAAATATACCTAATGCTGTATGTAAATGAGCTCCTCAGGTTTGAATCCAGGCATTTGTAGTAGAATATGGATTTCCATATTCCGAGCGGATTCTAAAGAAGGTTACTGTACTGATCCATATTAAATTTGACACCATTTGACTTGAATTACCTTCTGGCACTGAGTGAGTAGGCAAGGCTATGTTGAAGACTGAGCAGTCCAGAAGTATACAAAGCCCTCTTTCATTAGACTGTCTGCACAGTCGGATTTCCTGACTGTTTTTCAGGAAGCCGCATATTGAATACAAAGACTTCAGCAGAATAAACGTTGATGGGTTTGTGCCATTGCTTTACCTACCGTTCACCCAATTCTCTTCCAATCACTGAGAGCTAGAAACTGGATGAAGGGCAGACTTTTCTCTAGCTTTTGGGCTTTTATGGTTTATTTGGGTGCAGTGCAGGGAGGAAAATTAGAACAGGAAAATCACACTGTCTGTCTGATTTTTCCAATCAAATAAATTAATGGATTCAAACTTAATCAGGACTCCATTGCAGGCAAGTGATCCTTTCTGCTGGATTTTTTTCTGTGCTGCGGTCAAACAAAAAAAGAGATGAACCTTCCAGATTGAGCTGCAGCATTACATTGTCTGACAGCAGTTCATGAAATAGATTGTGAAATAAACCCTGCAGTGAAGAAATGAGTCCATTGTTAGCAAAACTCTAATTTAAGCAGCATGTCTTTGCCTGAATTTCATTGTGCAGAGCAGTTCTGTGCTCACTTTGCCATCTCGGTGGTAATGTGCAATTGTGGATCATTCCCTCAATTCAGGACCCTGGCAAGTTTGGTTCCATTAAATGGAATGAAAATCAACCATGTCCTGGAATGGTCTACTCTGCTACCTTATCACTCAGGCAGGGAAATTGAAAATAATCACCCCTTGAAGTCCAGAAAGGATTGATTGAATTATTTCAATGTTCTTCATCCTAACTCATTCTTAAAGGCAGAATGACTCCAATGTGTTTGCAGGTGTATTCTGTCTCTAAGGAGAGGTTAATCTGTGATTCATTTTTCAAATCAGAAATCAGCTGTGGATTGGAATTCAGCCTGAGACAATAGAATTTTACCCCCGCCCCCCCCCACACACACACACACGCACACGCAAGCAGTGGGAGCACCTATCAGCTTCCGTGTCATCGAGGAGGTCTATCTCCTTTCTTCAGCGGTGGGTCAGTAATGTTGGGCACTTTACCCAGGTATGACAGTGGGAGCACCTCAATCAAGCTTGCCCCACCACAGAAGGGGCGGCACAGTGGTTAGCACTGCTGCTTCACAGCTCCAGGGACCTGGGTTCGATTCCCGGTTCGGGTCACTGTCTGTGTGGAGTTTGCACATTCTCCCCGTGTCTGCGTGGGTTTCCTCCGGGTGCTCCGGTTTCCTCCCACAGTCCAAAGATGTGCGGGTTAGGTTGATTGGCCGTGCTAAAATTGCCCCTTAGTGTCCTGAGATGCGTAGGATAGAGGGATTAGTGGGTAAATGTGTAGGGATATGGGGGTAGGGCCTGACTGGGATTGTGGTCGGTGCAGACTCGATGGGCCAGATGGCCTCTTTTTCTGCGCTGTAGGGTTTCTATGATTCTATGAAGATGCACTAAACCCCTGGATGCGTAATTACTCTGATCAGGGCCAGAAGATATGGCAAGGTTTCCGTCAGCCTCTGCAGTGGGAACACTCCCAATCCCCACCCCTGCCAAGGGATTTAGTCCCAGATGGGATAGTCTAATATATTGTCTTTGCTTCGTATCATATCAATTTTTCTTTCTCAGTATAATGTCACAGAATTGTTTATTTAGTGACATTGATTGCGGGGTGGGAGGGGGTTGGGGGGTCATTGGCTAGGACACCAGGGATAACTCCTCTGTCCTTGAAATAATTGGGATTTTTCACATCCGAGGGGACAGACTTCCAACTGGCAGACACGGTGTTGTGCTGTCGGGGGTGCTGTCCAATGATGGGAACATCTTGAGGTAATGAAAGGCACTATATAAATGCATCTCTTTCATTTTTTTCTGTGAAATAGAACATAGAAAAGCTACAGCACAAACAGGCCCTTCAGCCCACATGTTGCGCCGAACATGTCCCTACCTACTAGGCTTACCTATAACCCTCTATCTTACTAACTTCCATGAACTTATCCAAAAGTCTCTTAAAAGACCCTATCGAATCCGCCTCCACCACCACTACCGGCAGCCGGTTCCAAGCACCCACCACCCTCTGAGTGAAAAACTTATCCCTAACATCTCCTCTGTACCTACTCCCCAGCACCCTAAACCTGTGACCTCTTGTGGCAACCATTTCAGCCCTGGGTAAAAGCCTCTGAGAATCCACTCTATCAATACCCCTCAACATCTTATACACCTCTATCAGATCACCCCTCATCCTTCGCCTCTCCAAGGAGAAAAGACCTAGCTCTCTCAACCTATCCTCATAAGGCATGCCACCTAATCCAGGCAACATCCATGTAAATCTCCTCTGCACCCTTTCTATGGCTTCCACATCCTTTCTGTAATGAGGCGACCGGAACTGGGCACAGTACTCCAGGTGGGGTCTGACCAGGGTCCTATACAGCTGCAGCATTATCTCCCGATTTCTAAACTCAATTCCTCTATTGATGAAGGCCAGCATTCCATACGCCTTCTTAACCACAGCCTCTACCTGCGACGCTGCTTTGAGCGTCCTATGAACCCGGACTCCAAGATCCTCCTGATCTTCCACACTGCCAAGCGTCTTACCCTTAATATTATATTCTTTCATCGTATTCGACCTGCCAAAATGAACCACCACACACTTATCTGGGTTGAAGTCCATCTGCCACTTCTCCGCCCAGTCTTGCATCTTATCTATATTTCGTTGCAACTGCTGACATCCCTCTACACTATCCACAACACCTCCAACCTTTGTGTCATCAGCAAACTTGCCAACCCATCCTTCCACTTCCTCATCCAGGTCATTTATAAAAATCACAAAGAGCAAGGGTCCCAGAACAGATCCCTGGGGCACTCCACTGGTGACCAACCTCCATGCTGAAAAAGACCCATCTACAACCACTCTTTGCCTTCTGTGGGCAAGCCAGTTCTGAATCCACAAAGCAATGTCCCCTTGTATCCCATGCCCCTTCACTTTCTCAATAAGCCTTGCATGGGGCACCTTATCAAACGCTTTGCTGAAATCCATATAAACTACATCTACTGCTCTTCCCTCGTCTATGTGTCTAGTTACATCTTCAAAAAATTCAATTAGGCTCATAAGACATGATCTGCCTTGGACAAAGCCGTGCTGGCTATTTCTGATCATACTATTCCTCTCCAGATGTTCATAAATCCTGCCTCTCAGGATCTTCTCCATCAACTTACCAACCACTGAGATTAGACTCACTGGCCTATAATTTCCTGGGCTATCTCTTCTCCCTTTCTTGAATAACGGAACCACATCCGCAATCCTCCAATCCTCCGGAACCTCTCCCGTCTCCATTGATGATGCAAAGATCATCGCCAGAGGCTCAGCAATCACTTCCCTCGCCTCCCACAGTAACCTGGGGTACATCCCATCCGGTCCCGGCGATTTATCTAACTTGATGCTTTTCAAAAGCTCCAACACATCCTCTTCCCTAATGTCCACATGCTCAATCTTCTCAGTCCACTGCAAGTCTGCACTGCAACTGCCAAGATCCCTTTCCACTGTGAAATGGCAGCATAATTGTTTACAGCAGTATCCCAGCAGTGTTGTTACATGGCCGGCGTCCATCTGACACTCAAACAGGCACATCTAATCTGAGCACAGGTATGTGTAAGATGGGATCAAGACTTAGTAATTACATCACTTTGTCCACTTTATTTGAGTAATTGTGGATGCCTCTGTGCTACATAAAGCGCACAGCTTTACTTATTCTGACAATATATCCACACACTCAATGTAGAGGAGCTGATCATTTTATATCATTTTTTAAATTTTCCAAGCTTTAGTTTTAATAGGAAAAATACACGCAATTACTTGTCAGTTTCTAAGTGCTTTGCAGTTCTGAAAGTCTGGCCAGCTGGAAAAGAATTCTCAGCACTCTGGAAGCAGAGCCTGGTTCTCGAGCTTCAGCATTGCCCAGTCTGGGATAAATGAGAAACGTATTAGATTGCTGCTCCCAAAAGACATGGTGAAACAACCTTCGCTCCCAGCCTTTGGGAAATGAACAAACAGTCACATTCCGTTCAGCTTTCTCTATTAAACAAAGACTTAAGTGTGCACAAAGTGGTGCGTAATGCAATTTATAAAGTTACTACCTCAGTCATTTCTGGCAGAGCAGAGCTGTTAAACTATATTAGCTCATCAGGCTCATTCCTGTTTACATAGTCACAGTGTTACACCTTCCTCTGTAATGGCACTTTTTCAGAGGGAGAGCTTTTACGTTCATAGCCTAAAATTGTCAAAAGATAGAGCTCAGTTGATCTGAAGTTAATTAAGTCGTCAGAGATCTGCAGTCCTGTACTTTCTGGACTTATTGATGCACGTGTTTTAAAATAATAAAAGCTGTCATATTTTGGAAGAGTTTGGATTTGTTCCTTGTGTTTGTGTGGCCAGGTTGCCAATTGTGCAAATCAACATCAATCCTTCCCACGAGAGGGTACAACTCTCAATCGACTCCCAGCCCAACTCCCAACTCTAGCACATCAAAGAGAATCTTGGTCAGGAGCACTTGAAACCAATCCTCCAATCTGAAGTATGGTTTCCTGCTGTGAGCATGGAATTAGTGAACCATTTTCAATTGCTTCATCAATGGCCTTTCTTCCATCATAAAGTCAGAATGCAAATGATTGCACAGTGTTCAGTTCCATTTGCAACTAGTCAGATAATGAAGCAGTCCATGCCTCCACACAGCAAGACCCGCTTGGGCTGATAAGTTATAATGAATATCTGTGTTTCACAAGTACTCTGCAATGCCCATCTTCAACATTCAACAGTCATTACTGTCACTGAATTTAGTTACCACCAAAATCTTGGGTTTACCATTGACCAGAAACTTAACTGGACCAGCCACCTAATTACTGTTACTACAAGAATAGGTCAGAAACTGGGTACTCAGCAGCAAATAACTCACCTCCTGACTCCCCATGTCATTTCACCACGTGCATTACACATATCAGGATGATGGAATATTCTTCAATTTCCAACTCCAGGAACTGAAGAAGCTCAACACTGTCCAGGATAAAGCAGTCCACTTGTTTGGCTCCCTCTCTATCACCTTAAACATTCATTGTCCCCACTACCGATACACACTGGCAGCAATGTTTTCCATCTACAAGATGTACTGTGGCAACTCACCAAAGCAGCTTTGACAGAACCCCCACCCCAAGCTGAAGCCTCTGTTGCTTAGGAGAACAAGGGAATATCAACTGCAAGTCACACACCATTATGACTTGTAAATATATCACTATACCTTCGTTGTCACTGGGCCAAAATCCAGGAACACGTTACCTAGTAACTCTGTAGGAGTACCTTTATCACACAGATTATAGAAGTTGAAGGTAGCACAGCACCATCTTCTCAAGAGTAATTGGGGTTGGGCAAAAAGTGCTGGCCTTGCCAGCAATATTCTCATCCTGTGAATAATTTAAAACAAGTTTAACTTGTGCCATTCACCTATAATATCTCCATTGCAACAAATTGTATTTTTTATTCCCAATATAAGTTGAGTGTTATTTGGATTGTTACTCCAACCCTTCCCTCATGTCAGCATCAATGGAATCTCAAGTGGCCTGTGAGTTTCTTCAAATTTCCAATCCAAGTTTATTATAATGTTTTGGAGTTTTCCAGTCAACTTCTCTAGAATTGATAAACAAGATTCGCGTTATTTCATCATTCTGTAGGAGGAGAGCAAGTCCATTGAGAAAGAACATCTTGTATTTATCTCAGTTCACCACTCTAAACATTTCAAAATGTGTTACATACAATATTTTCCAATCCCAAAATATGGTGGTGTTCAGAATGAAACCAGTGCTGGGATGTTGGCATCGGTTGGGGTGGGTAAGGATGCAGTCAGCTGAAAATTATCTGATCAGATCTTCAATCTTAACTGCTGAATTTAAATTTTTGGCAGACATTGAATGCGAGTATAGAATGACCTTGTGCAAAATACCTTCCTTTACTTGTTACAACATGTTTACTTTGCACCATTCGCAATAAATCAGCCCAGATTAACTCACATTTTTAAGTACCATGGAAAATATATATATTTTTTAAATGTCAGCCAGCACTGTTATGTTGGCAAGCGTAGGAGCCATTTTACATAGCAATATCCCACAAAGAACATGAGTTTCGTTTTGATGTTAGTTGAGGGAGAACTGTTGGCCATGACACTCGGGGAACTCCCTACTCTCTTCTGAATAATTTCATGTGCACCTGAGCAGGCAGATAAGGCCTTGGTTTAATAGCACCACTTTCTAGAGTCATAGGGCTGGATTTTGTGGGGCCTGCTCGAGGGGACAGGATGGTGGGCAGGCACAGAGCATTGCTTGGGAGGACATGCATTAGACTCCTGGTGATGGAAAAACTGAAAGTGATTAAGTTAGTGGCGGGAAGGTAACAAAATGGGAAGCTCGCCCATTTGTAGTGGGGAGTTCATCAATATGCTTAAATACCCACTTGCATATCATTTCAATGTGAATAAATCTTGCCTCACTAGTTTAGTGGAACTCGCATGTGTCCTTAATCTTGCCTTTCGCAACCTATTCAGTGAAAGCTGGTGATTTGTATGTGGCTTGCTTAACTCGCTGCGAGAGTCCTTCGGACTTTCCGAAGACCGAGTCAGAGGGCACTAGATTGATCTTGGAGACATTTTCTTTCTTTAAAACCTTGCTGAGCTAACACTGAAGGCCAGGCCCTCAGGCAGGAAATTCAAAATCCAGAATTACAGGGTCCAAACTTTAAACAGGCAATGTATATACAAGGTGCAGAGGGGTCCACCCCATTACGTGGCATCACAGATCAGAGTTGTTAAGGGGAGGACATTTAAGAGGCTGTCTGCAAAGAAAAGGAGAGGTAATAGCAACCTGGGAATATCCACTCTGTCCTCCTTGATCCTTGAGTGCTGGAGGCGATACACAGGCTGGACTGTGACATCTCTGTCCTCAGTTGTGACAATTAATGTTACCCAAAGATCTTGGGTGATTTTGGAGGCACCTTCTCCCTTGACTTTGGAACATCCTTTTGTGCTGGATAAACAGAAATTCAGATGTAGTTCTTGCACATCTTATAAACCTGCAGATTTGCTCCTTTATCACTCATACTGTATTTGAAGGCTGTATAGTATCCTGTTTGTTTCTTAACTCTAATCAAATGGATTCTGTCTTTGTCCCTTCATGAACATCTCTTTCCAATACCACAGATCTTTCCATAATCAGTACTTCTACCCCATATTCATTTTTTCATAACCCCTCTTTTCTGAACACTTTCTTTATTCTTGAATATTAAGTGCATGGTCCTCACCAGTTTTAAACCACAGCTCTATTATTGCCCTTGCATCATAATCCCAAATAGCTATTTGTGCTTGTAATTCACTGACCTTTTTTACCATACGTTGTGTGCTTGCATACAAGTATTGTAAGCCTGTCTTTGTATTCCTTATGGTCCTTCTTAGTCTGCTCCTATCTAATATGGCACAATTTCCTTCTCTATTACTCACCAGCACACACATTCCTTTATGCACTTATTCCTCTTTTCACCTTCCATAAACTGGTGCCCAATCCTGCCAATTTAGTTTAAACCTTCTCCAGACACTCTAGTGAGCCCCACTGTGATCACATTGATCCCATCCTGGTATAGAGTCATAGAAAGAAGTCTCACAACACCAGGTTAAAGTCCAACAGGTTTATTTGGTAGCAAAATCCACTAGCTTTCAGAGTGCTGCCCCTTCGTCAGGTGAGTGCGGAACTTGGCTATCAGTCTCCGCTCAGCACCTTCCAAGGCGGCCTTCACGACACACGACAGCGCAGAGTCGCTGAGCAGAGACTGATAGCCAGGTTCCGCACACATGAGGACGGCCTCAACCGGGATCTTGGGTTCATGTCACGCTACCTGTAACCCCCACAACTTGTCTGGACTTGCAAAATTTCACTAACTGTCCTGTCTGGAGACAATACACATCTCATTGGCCTTACCAATGTCTTGTACAACTTCAACAAGACGTCCCAACTCCTGAATTCAATGTTCTGACCGATGAAACCAAGCATGCCGAATGCCGCCTTCACCACTCTGTCCACCTGTGACTCCACTTTCAAGGAGCTATGAACATGTACCCCTAAATCTCTTTGTTCTGTAACTCTCCCCAACGCCTACCATTAACTGAGGAAGTCCTGCCCTGGTTCAATCTACCAAAATGCATTACCTCGCATTTGTCCAAATTAAACTCCATCTGCCATTCATCAGCCCACTGGCCCAGTTGATCAAGACTGATCATTGTTAAGGTGCAACCCATCTCTTTTGATCATGGACTATTTGACCCTATGGATCAAGTGCTGGAAAATGGAAATACAATAGTTGGTTGATTTATCTTTGACTAGCGCAGACTCACTGGGCGAAGGGCTTTTTTCTGTTCTGCACCTCTACGACTCTACGAATTCGTGTCTCTGCCCAAAATTGGTGGTGACCCAAGAATCTAAAGATGTAAATGCTGCACCAGATCTTAAGCCACATATTGATCCTTCCTATCTTCCTATTTCTACTCATTAGTGCATGGCACTGAGTGTAAACCAGAGATTATCTTCGAGGTCCTATGTTTGAATTTCCTCCCTAGCTCCTGAAAATCTCACCCTACAAGCTTGATATCTGCCCTCTCTGTCATTGAAACCAAAATGTATCACAATTTCTGGCTCACTCTCTTCCTCCTGCAGAACGTTCTGCATCTCGAGTGTAATTGCAAATGGGCAATAAATGCTGATCTCGCCACTGACGACCACATTCCATGAAGAAATAAAATAATCCCGGGTGAAGGACAAGGTTTTTCACAATTACACCGAATGTCAACTTAGGATATGTGCTCATCTCCAATGAAAAGACTTGAACTCATGACCTTCTGATGCCCAGTAGCATGCATATTGCATTTTGAATAAGAATTGACATTGTGACTGCAGCAATACAAAAGGCTGATGGTTTTGCAGTAACATTTCCATCCATTAAGGTTATTAAACTGATCCTAAATTTTAGAAGCCTTCCAACTTGACAAAATGTGAAACTCCACTTTCTCAGTTGACCATTCACAATAATAGATTTATAATCCAATGGTTGGGTACTAGGTTTCCAGACATGTGACTCCAACCACAAAGTTTCTGCACGATTAACCCTCTTGAGCAAGAGGTTTGTCATTCATAAGCAGCATCAAGACTGAATTTAGCAACACTGAACAGGCAACAGGAATGACCAACCTGTCTGTGGTAACTGCGTCTTCAGTTCCTGGGCCAATGAAAGAAAGATGGGTTGATTTGCTTTGGCTGAGGTTTTCCTGCCCATTTTTTGGCAAGCTGTGTTTCATGAATTTATGGCACTCTGTGCAATATAGAGGCCATCAGGTGATTCACGCCAGTGGGGGTTGGGGGGGCGGCAGCAGAGTGCTGAGCAGGTTTCGGGCATGCGCTGATCTCCCAGTATACTGACATGCCCGATTGCCGGCCACACCATTAGCCCCCACCCTCTGATGCAGAGTCTGCTCTTCCCTCCCCATCTACCTCCCCCCTCCTCCACCTGTCTGGCTCTGCCCCTGTGAAGCCCCACCCTGGTGAGGCCTTGCCCCCCTTGGCACTGCCTGGTGCACACTGCCAGTGTGCCAGGCTGTCAGTACCAGGGTGCCCAGTGGGCAGTCAAGGTGCCAGGTTGGCACTGCCAAAGAGCCAGTTTGCCAGTGCCAGGTTTGCACTGTCCAACGGGCACTGCCTCCCCCCCCCCCACCCCCCCCGACTTCCTCGGGGAAGGGGGGTCTCAATGGCCGGCAGTCCCACTGGCGAGGCCATCACATCTGGTCCCTGTTGCTGGAGACTAGCTGTGATCCCCGCTGGTGTGGACCTCCACCGGCGAGGTCAGTGATCCAACTGAGCCCAGAGAATAGTGGCCAGAGCTCGCTGAACGGATTCAGATTAGGTAATGGATATTAAAATTAGACTTGCGCCTTTTCCCGGTGCGTGGTCCAGGAAGATTGCGACCTGCTGGGGGAGAATCTGACTTTTTGGGTCCCACTTAAATTTCCTGGTCCGCTACGCTGGTCGAGTAGTGTAGTGTGGCGGAAAAACCATGCCCATATTTTTTTAAATCCCGGTGATTTTTCTCCAGGATTGCATACAGCTGTGTCCTGGAGATCGATTTTCAATTCTGGGAAATGCAGGACATTCCTGGAGAGTTGG
This sequence comes from Mustelus asterias, assembly GCF_964213995.1. Lineage (NCBI taxonomy): Eukaryota > Metazoa > Chordata > Chondrichthyes > Carcharhiniformes > Triakidae > Mustelus > Mustelus asterias. The sequence continues at coordinate 99,580,241 of NC_135807.1, read as the reverse complement.
CAGCCCGAGGAGCCACTGACGCTTCTCCTGCTTAGCTTTTCCACCTTCTCAGTTTGGAAGGGAATGGTAGGTTAGACTGGAGGAACTTCTTTTGTTGCCTTCCTCTGTTTTGCATTCTAAGTATGAACAAAGTGCCTGATGTCTCGTGCACAGTGAGAAAATTCTGTGTTCTCCAGGAAGGAATCCAAGAAATCTGATTCATGTGGCTGAAAAATAAACTCCCAAGGAATGCAAATATAGGAAAGCTCTCCAGTTCACGTGCCCTCCTTTTATTTATCTGCTCCTGTCCTACAAATCTACTTTTGAGAGGGTCGGTGTTGCAAAAGGAAATGAGCAAGGAAAGATTGTCTCTCCAGAAATTAGCCCCAAATGATACCTAAACAGCAAAAGACATTGGGGGAATTTTAAAAGCAAAGAGCTGACATTTGGAGGGATTGTTAAAAATCAGCAAAAATAGCATGTCTGGAAATCCACTGCAGCGTGCTGACTTCTGGGTTTGTTTGGATGCGTCTGTTTGCATCCTTGTTAACTCTCTGTGGGAAGTTAGGTTCCTGCTTAAAATAAAATAGATCAATTTTGAGGAGGCGTTTAAATTTAACATTGCTTGATTGGGTTACTTGGGGTCACCATGGAAAGGATAGCGAGAAGATTTCACTGCATTCATAGGAGAATTAAAAGTGCCAAATATAAACAACCATGAATACTCCATGTTTGTAGCTGCTTTCTTTTCTGCCCATTCGGAAAGGATTTGTTGCAGGGGGATGGGGACTGATGCAGGAAGTAAAGTGGGGACAAAACAAAAGGCAGTAAGGGGGAAAGTGGAGGACAAAGAAACCAAAGACAAAAATCAAAAAGGGCCACATTACATCATAATTCTAAGAGGGCAATGAAACCAGCCTGAAGGCTCTGTGTCTCAATGCGAGGAGCATTTGTAATAAGGTGGATCAATTAACTGCACAGATAGTCATTAATGGATATGATGTAATTGGGATCACGGAGACCTCGTTCCAGGGATGGGAACTCAACATCCAGGGGTATTCAATATTCAGGAAAGATAGACGGAAAGGGGGGGGGGATGGGGTAGCGTTGCTGGTGAAGGGGGAGATCCATACAATAGTAAGGAAGGACATTCGCCTGGGAGATGTGGAATCTGTATGGATGGAGCTGCAGAGCAACAAAGTAAAAAAAAACGTTAGCGGGAGTTGCAGAGAACCACCAAACAGTAGTAATGAGATTGGGGATGGCATCAAGCAGGAAATTTAAGATACGTGCAGTAAGGGTACAGCAGTTATCATTGGTGACTTCAATCTGCATATTGATTGGGCTGTCCAAACTGGTAGCAATGCAATGGAGGAGGATTCCTTGGAATGTATAAGGGGTGGTTTTCTTGACCAATATGTCGAGGAACCAGTTAGAGAGTAGGCCATCCTGGACTGGATATTGTGTAATGAGGATTAATTAGCAACCTTGTGGTATGAGACCCTTTGGGGATGAGTGACTATAATATGGTAGAATTCCACATTAAGATGGAGAATGACACAGTTAAGTCTGAGACTAGGGCCCTGAACTTGAGGAAAGCCAACTTTGATAGTATGAGGTGTGCATTGGCTAGGATAAGCTGGTAAAGGATACGCGAGGGGCTGACAGTGGATAAACAATGGCAGACATTTAAAGAACACATGGATGAACTTCAACAACTGTACAACCCTGTCTGGCGTAAGAGTAAAACAGGGAAAGTGACTCATCCATGGGTAACACTGTTGTAGACAGTGCGGAGGGAAGTGGCAGGTTACAGAGGGACACAGATAAGCTGCAGAGCTGGGCTGAGAGGTGGCAAATGGAGTTTAATGTGGAAAAGTGCGAAGTGATTCACTTTGGAAGGAGTAACAGGAATACAGAGTACCGGGCTAATGGTAAGATACTTGGTAGTGTGGATGAACAGAGGGATCTGGGTGTCCATGTGCATAGATCCCTGAAAGTTGGCACCCAGGTTGATAGGGTTGTTAAGAAGGCGTACGGTGTGTTAGCTTTTATTGGTAGAGGGATTGAGTTTCGGAGCCAGGAGGTCCTGTTGCAACTGTACAAAACTCTGGTGCGGCGGCACGGTGTGGGCGGCACGGTAGCACAGTGGTTAGCACTGCTGCTTCACAGCTCCAGGGTCCCGGGTTCGATTCCCGGCTCGGGTCACTGTCTGTATGGAGTTTGCACATTCTCCTCGTGTCTGCGTGGGTTTCCTCCAGGTGCTCCGGTTTCCTCCCACAGTCCAAAGATGTGCGGGTTAGGTTGATTGGCCAGGTTAAAAAAAAATTGTCCCCGAGATGCATAGTTAGAGGGATTCGCGGGTAAAATATGTGGGGGTAGGGCCTGGGTGGGATTGTGGTCGGTGCAGACTCGATGGGTCGAATGGCCTCCTTCTGCACTGTAGGGTTTCTATGATTTGGAGTATTGCGTACAGTTCTGGTCGCCGCATTATAGGAAGGATGTGGAAGTGTTGGAAAGGGTGCAGAGGAGATTTACCAGGATGTTGCCTGGTATGGTGGGAAAATCGTATGAGGAAAGGCTGAGGGACTTGAGGTTGTTTTCGTTAGAGAGAAGAAGGTTAAGAGGTGACTTAATAGAGGCATACAAGATGATCAGCGGATTAGATAGGGTGGATAGTGAGAGCCTTTTTCCTCGGATGGTGATGGCTAACACGAGGGGACATAGCTTTAAATTGAGGGGTGATAGATATAGGACAGATGTTAGAGGTAGGTTCTTTACTCCGAGAGTAGTAAGGGCGTGGAATGCCCTGCCTGCAGCAGTAGTGGACTCGTCAACATTAAGAGCATTCAAATGGTTATTGGATAAACATATGGATGATATTGGAATAGTGTAGGTTAGATGGGCTTTAGATTGGTTTCACTGGTCGGCGCAACATCGAGGGCCGAAGGGCCTGTACTGCGCTGTTATGTTCTATGTTCTATGTTCTAACAAGGGAAATCAGGGATAGTGTTAAAGCCAAAGAGGAGGCATATAAATTGGCCCAAAAGGGCAGCAAACCTGAGGACTGGGAGAAATTTAAAATCCAGCAGAGGAGGACAAAAGGTTTAATTCAGAAGAGGAAAATAAAATATGAGAGTCGACATGCAGAAAACAAAAACTGATTGCAAAAGCTTCCATAGATATGTAAAGAGAAAAAAGACCGATGAAGACAAATGTAGGTCCCTTACAGTTAGAATCAGGTGAATTCATAATGGGCAACAAAGAAATGGCAGACCAGCTGAACAAATACTTTATATCTGTCTTCACCAAGAAGGGCACGAATAACCTTCCAGAAATACAAGGGGACAGAGGGTCTAGCATAAAAGGAGGAACTGAAGGAAATCCTTATTAGTCAAGAAATTGTATTGGGAAAATTGCTAGGATTAAAACCCATTAAGTCCCCAGGGTCTGATGCTCTGCAACCTAGAGTACTCAAGGAAGTGGCCCTGGAAATAGTGGATGCATTGGTGATCATTTTCCAGCATTCTATGGACTCTGGAACCGTTCAGTGGATTGGAGGGGAGGTAACGTAACCCACTTTTTAGAAAAGGAGGGAGAGAAAACGGAATTATAGATTGGTTAGCTTGACATCGGTGGTGGGAAAAATGCCGGAGTCAATTATTAAGGATGTAAAAACAGCATTTGGAAAGCAGTGACAGGATTAGTCCAAGTCAGCATGGATTCACTAAAGGGAAATCGCGCTTGACAAATCTTCTGGAATTTTTGAGGATGTGAGCAGTAGAGTGGACAAGGGTGTTCCAGTGGATGTTGTGCATCTGGACTTTCAAAAGGCTTTTGACAAGGTCCCATGCAATAAATTGAGCAAAATTAAAGTTCATAGTATTGGGGGGTAACGTATTGACGTGGAGACAGAACTGATTGGCAGACGGGAAGCAGAGAGTGGGAATAAACAGGTAGGACTGGAAGTGACTCAGGACGTCAGCAGCAGGAATGTGGTACCTTACACTCAATACAATGCTGGAAAAAAAGATCTCATCAGGACTGGAAGAGTGAGTGGCATGCCACATTCAAGTGCCATCCCTTCTAGCCTTCTCCTGAACAGCTCTCAGACCAATAGATCTTAGAGCTCCGCTCATTCCCCTCGGAGGCACCATCTCACATCTTCATATGAACAGCCAACACTGAAACTCATATTATCGCCAACTCACACCTATTACTCCCAATTAAACATTGCCCTTCCATCTTCTCTACACGCTCCATTTCTCACTCCTAAATTTCTGCTTTCACTCCTTGCAGAAGAGAGCTCAGAGCTCCAGGAAGATGCAGAAAATCTGGATGGCCCTCCAGTAATTGCTATCCTGACTGCTGCTACAGTGGAGGCAATGGAGAACAGCAGAGTAACAGAGTGCATAGCTGTTGGAGATGGAGAACAATGAAAGAACGAAGAACAATACAGCACAGGAACAGGCCCTCCAAGCCCGCGCCGCTCCCTGGTCCAAACTAGACCATTCTTTTGTATCCCTCCATTCCCACTCCGTTCATGTGGCTATCTAGATAAGTCTTAAACGTTCCCAGTGTGTCCGCCTCCACCACCTTGCCCAGCAGCGCATTCCAGGCCCCCACCACCCTCTGTGTAAAAAACGTCCTTCTGAGATCCGTGTTAAACCTCCCCCCCTTCACCTTGAACCTATGCCCCCTCATGAACGTCACCACCGACCTTGGAAAAAGCTTCACCCTATCTATGCCTTTCATAATTTTATACACCTCTATTAGGTCACCCCCTCATCCTCCGTCTTTCCAGTGAGAACAACCTCAGTTTACCCAATCTCTCCTCATAACTAAGCCCTTCCATACCAGGCAACATCCTGGTAAACCTCCTCTGCACTCTCTCTAAAGCCCCCACGTCCTTCTGGTAGTGTGGCGACCAGAACTGGGCGCAGTATTCCAAATGCGGCCGAACCAACATTCTATACAACTGCAACATCAGACCCCAACTTTTATACTCTATGCCCCGTCCTATAAAGGCAAGCATGCCATATGCCGCCTTCACCACCTTCTCCACCTGTGACGTCACCTTCAAGGATCTGTGGACTTGCACACCCAGGTCCCTCTGCGTATTTACACCCTTTATGGTTCTGCCATTTATCGTATAGCTCCCCCCGACATTAGTTCTACCAAAATGCATCACTTCGCATTTATCTGGATTGAACTCCATCTGCCATTTCTTTGTCCAAATTTTCAGCTTACCTATATCCTTCTGTAGCCTCTGACAATGTTCCTCACTATCTGCAAGTCCAGCCATTTTCGTGTTGTCCGCAAACTTACTGATCACCCCAGTTACACCTTCTTCCAGATCGTTTATATAAATCACAAACAGCAGAGGTCCCAGTACAGAGCCCTGCGGAACACCACTAGTCACAGGCATCCAGCCGGAGAAAGACCCTTCCACTGCCACCCTGTGTCTTCTGTGACCAAGCCAGTTCTCCACCCATCTAGCCACCTCCCCATTTATCCCATGAGATCCAACCTTTTGCACCAACCTACCATGAGGGACTTTGTCAAACGCTTTACTAAAGTCCATATAGACGACATCCACGGCCCTTCCCTCGTCAACCATTCTAGTCACTTCAAAAAACTCCACCAGGTTAGTGAGGCATGACCTCCCTCTCACAAAATCATGCTGACTATCGTTAATGAGTTTATTCCTTTCTAAATGCGCATACATCCTATCTCTAAGAATCCTCTCCAACAACTTCCCTACCATGGACGTCAAGCTCACCGGCCTATAATTTCCCGGGTTATCCTTCCTATCCTTCTTAAATAACGGGACCACATTAGCTATCCTCCAATCCTCTGGGACCTCACCTGTGTCCAGTGACGAGACAAAGATTTGTGTCAGAGGCCCAGCGATTTCATCTCTCATCTCCCTGAGCAGCCTTGGATAGATTCCATCAGGCCCTGGGGATTTGTCAGTCTTTATATTCCCTAAAAAACCTAACATTTCCTCCCTTGTAATGGAGATTTTCTCTAACGGGTCAACACTCCCCTCCGAGACACTCCCAGTCAACACATCCCTCTCCTTTGTGAATACCGACACAAAGTATTCATTTAGGATCTTCCCTACTTCTTTAGGCTCTAAGCATAATTCCCCACTTTTGTCCTGGAGAGGTCCGATTTTTTCCCCTGACAACCCTTTTGTTCCTAACGTATGAATAAAATGGCTTGGGATTCTCCTTAATCCTGTCTGCCAAGGACATTTCGTGACCCCTTTTTGCCCTTCTAATTCCTCGTTTGAGTTCTTTCCTACTTTCTTTGTATTCCTCCAGAGCTCCATCCGTTTTTAGCTGCCTGGACCTAACGTACGCCTCTTTTCTTTTTGACCAATCCCTCAATTTCCCTGGTTATCCACGGTTCTCGAATCCTATCCTTTTTTACAGGCACATGCCTATCCTGCAGCCCTAACAACTGTTCCTTAAAAGACTCCCACATGCCAGATGTGGATTTACCCTCAAACAGCCTCTCCCAATCAACAGCTGCCAATTTCTGCCTAATCCCACTAAAGTTAGCCTTCCCCCAATCCAACACCTTACCCTTGGGACACCACTCATCCTTTTCCATCACTATCCTAAAGCTAACAGAATTGTGGTCACTATTTGCCACATGTTCCCCTACCAAAACTTTGAAGACCTGACCGGGCTCATTCCCCAGTACTAGGTCCAGTATAGCCCCCTCTCTAGTCGGGCTATCTATTGTTCCAAAGAACCTTCCTGTACACATTTTACAAATTCCTCCCCATTCAGACTCCCAGCCCTATGCGATTTCCAGTCTATACCAGGGAAACTGAAGTCTCCCACTACAACAACCCTATTTTTCCTGCACCTATCCATTATCTCCTGACATATCCGTTCTTCCACTTCCCTTGGGCTGTTGGGAGGCCTGTAGTATACCCCCAACATAGTGACTGCGCCCTTCCTGTTTCTGAGCTCCACCCACAGTGACTCATAGAACGATCCCTCTGAATTGTCCTCCCTCTGCACCGCTGTAATATGCTCTCTAACTAGTACTGCTACTCCCCCACCTCTTTTGGCCCCTCCTCCGTCTCACCTAAAACACTTGTACCCCGGAGTATTCAGTTGCCAGTCCTGTCCCTCTTTCAACCAAGTCTCTGTCACCGCAACCACATCCAAATTCCTCGTAAACATTAAGGCCCTAAGTTCGTCTGTCTTACCTGCTACGCTCCTTGCATTGAAGTAGATGCACTCCAGGCCCAGTGAGGTCATCCTCCCCCAGAGTGCTCTTCTTCTTTGCCAGCCTTGTCCTGGCCCCAAGCTTGTCCCCAGCTTCTACACTTGTAGACATAATTTTTTGATCCCCAACCCCCTGCCATATTAGTTTAAACCCACCCGAACTGCACTAGCAAAACTCCCAGCCTCAGGATATTTGTGCCCTTCCAATTTAGTTGTGACCCGTCCTTCTTGTACAGATGCCCTCCTCTCTTGAAAACTTCCCAGTGATCCAGGAATATGAAGCCCTCCCTTCTGGACCAGTCCTTTAGCCAAGCGTTCAATTGTACTATCTCCCTATTCCTAGCCTCACTGGCCCTAGAAATGTATGTTTCCCAGAAACCTTGTGACAGCATTAGAAATCCCACAGCCACAAAGCACACATCAGTCACTCGTGTGGAATTAATGTCACCAGTAACTTAAATATGATCATCTACACAAAGACTTAGAACTGACAAGGGGAAAGGATTTATATTCACGTCGTTCATATTTCGCATGTCCTTGAAGTGTGAAGCAGGAGTTGGGTGTGGGAGGAAGCTGACAAGTCCTTGTCCTCAGGAGGCTGCATACGCTACAATCCTTCTTCAGAGCACATCCTCCACCAGTTCAGATATACACAATATGATCGGACCTTTTGTCACATGGTGAGCCACATACGAGCTGGAGTAGGTAGGTATTGGAGACGGGGACAGCAGTGATGAGTCCCCATTGGAGAGCGCAGAACAGTTCAAGATCTGCTTAGCTGGGTTGCTGAGCCTTGGGGCTCATTCACAAAGAGGATTATTCTGGAATAGCAACAGAAAATGTGTATAGTTCTGTCAGCATTTCCATTCGCATTGCACACCATTTCAGAAAAATTGGAGCAGTCTGTCCCTGGCATGAATCCCATGATGCCTCAGCCCTTCATGCTCTACAGCTCTGTGTAAAGAGTAGACACCCGAGTGGAGAATCAGATGCGTAAGGCAACCAAGTATATCTTGACCTCACCAATGGCCTGCACATTAAGTCTGCCTGTTCAAATTGAATGGAAGAAAGCCTCCCATTGGCCATTCAGCGCCTGACTGAAGTGCTTACCTGCTTTCATAGGAAAGTATGTGAGAGAGAGATATTTGAGAAAGCAAAAAAGGTAAGGGCTCTGCTCAGGGCATTCCCACTTATCCTCCCTTGTTTCCATGCCTCCCATGCACCCCTCTCTGTCACAACCACACAGTCACCTGGGATATGCACGTACGTGCAGCTGATTATGAAAACTTGCAGATTTTATCAATAGATACCTAGAAGGAGCTGGAGGTGAAAAGATTCAGGGCCACCACTGACAATGTGTGCCCACTTGGTCCTCTTGAAAGGGGGCTATGTTCCAGGAGACTGCAGATGTCATCAGCAAAGACGTACCAAAAAAGGTCAACCTCATATGGCGCTGTGACTCGGTCATATCCAGAAAGCTGCTTGTTTTGTGGATATTGGCTCCTTCAAGCTCTCTGTTCATTCTCTCTGTCTTTGGCTGAGGAGAAGGCAGTTGCTTCTCCTGCTGGTGCAGCTCCTCTCATTCCTCAGTTGAGGTCTATCATAAACCTGCATCCTGTGCTGCTGTGAAGGCTGACAGCTAAGAGATGCAGATCCAAGTCCAAAATGTCCATGCTAGCAGATGTGATCTCAAGCCTTGGAATTCACACCCAAAGGAGCAAAAGCACATTCTCAGAACAAGTCCAGTCAGCAAAAGACTTTCACTTAGGCAAAGAAACTCTCATTGTTTAGTCTTTAAATGGTTTATAGTCTCAATTTCAAACTGTGTCAAACCCACTCCTTGCTGATCAGATGAGTTTCAGGCAGCTCTGGAAACTTTTGTGCTGGCAGCTAAAGCCAAACTGGAGGGTTAGTCCTTCAGTCAGTTGCCAGTTTGCATATAATAATTGCTGACCCTAATGGGTCTATAAACAGTTTAAGTTTAAGGTAGTAGTCTTCAACCCAGTCTTCTCTCCCTCAAACTGAATGCAAAATCCAATCATATTATGATTGCTATCACCGAGGGACACCTTCACTATGAGGTCATTAATCCTATCTCATTATACAATGTCCGATTGCTCTCTGGTTGTTGACAGAACGTGCTGTACTAAGAAACTATCCTAAAACAATTGTGAACTCTCGGCTATCTTTGCGCATCTGATTTTTCCAGTCTATATGTAGATTAAAATCCCCCATGATTATTGCTGTACCTTTTTGACCAGCTCCCATTATTTCTTTCTTTATACCTCGTCCTACTGTGTGATTACTTTGAGGGGCATATACACCACTCCCACAAGCGAGTCTTGCCTTTATTATTTCTCATTTCTACCTCCTGGTTTCTTGAAATTCCATCGTCCCACTTTAATTCACCAATACTATAATTAATTAACAGAGCCATCCCTCCACCTTCTCTCAGCTTCCAGTCCTGAGCAACATACCCTTCAATATTCAGGTCCCAATCTATGTCATCTTGCATCTATGTCTCTGTAATGGTTATCTGATTTTTTGTTTTTCGATCTCTACGTGCACTCAGAGACAGTGACACAGCAGGACTTTATCATTGGCCATTTGCACCACATATTTAAAGCTGCAGGATTGTTCTAAGTAATTTTCTGGATTTATTTTTGAAATACTGACCCTTTTGGTCTGAAAATCCTTTAGAGAAACATATATTTCAAGTCATAGGTGGCCTCCCTCCATTTTCTGGCTTTAACCATACCATAATCAGAAGGTAATCAGGTGAGAAACTTAGTTAAAGCACTTGCCTTGTTCACTATTTTGAATGTAGTTTTTCCTTCATTCTCTTTTCTCACTGTTTCAAATTCTGATTATCAATGTTTGGTGATCACTATTCAATTTTTAACAATTCATGTACAGTAAATGGCAGAATCCTTAAGAATATTGATAGGCAAAGGGATTTGGGTGTATCGGTAAACAGGTCACTGAAAGTGGCAATGCAGGTTGAGAACGTAGTCAAGAAGGCATAAGGCATGCATGCCTTCATTGGCCGGGGTATTGAGTTTAAAAATTGGCAAGTCATGTTGCAGCTTTATAGAACCTTAGTTAGGCTGCACTTGGAATGTAGTGTTCAATTCTGGTCGCCACACTTCCAGAAGGATGTGGAGGCTTTGGAGAGGGCAGAAAAGATTTACTAAGATGTTGCCTGATATGGAGGGCATCAGCTATGAGGAGAGGTGGAGAAATTTGGTTTGTTCTCACTGGAATGATGGAGGTTGAGGGGTGACCTGATAGAAGTCTACAAGATTATGAGAGGCATGGACAGAGTGGATAGTCAGAAGTTTTTTCCCAGGGTGGAAGAGTCAATTACTAGGGGGCATAGGTTTAAGCTGCGAGGGGCAAGGTTTAAAAGGAGATGTACGAGGCAGATTTTTTACACAGAGGGTGGTGGGTGTCTGGAACTCGTTGCTGGGGGAGGTAGTGGAAGCAAATACGATAGTGAGTTTTGAGAGGCGTCTGGACAAATACATGAATAGGATGGGAATAGAGGGATATGGTCTCCGGAAGGGTAGGGGGTTTTAGTTAAGTCAGGCAGCATGGTCGGTGCAGGCTTGGAGGGCCGAAGGCCTGTTCTTGTGCTGTAATTTTCTTTGTTCTTTGTACAGGATGTGGGTGTCACTGACTAGACCAGCATTTATTGACCGCCCCGAATTGCCCTTGAGAAAGTGGTGGGCAGGTGGCTTCTTGAAATTGCTGTGGTCCCTGTGATGTAGGTACACCCACAGTGAAGTTAGAGAGAGAATTCAAGCGACAGTGGAGAAACAGGGATATATTTCCAAGTCAGGATGGTGAGTGACTTGGAAAGCAACTCCAGGTGGTGGTGTTCAGGTGTCTGCTACCCTTGTCCTCCTAGATGGTAGCAATCGTTGATTTGGAATGTGCTGCCTAAGGAGCCTTAGTGCCTACTGTAGATGGTGCATATGACTGCCATTATTCGTCAGTGCTGGAGGAATGAATGCTTGTAGAAGGGATGCCAATCAAGCAGGCTACTTTGTCCTGGATGGTATCAAGCTTTGAGTGTTGTTGGAGCTGCACTCATCCAGGCAAGTGAAGAGTATTCCATCACACTCCTGACTTGTGCCTTGGCGATGGTGTATAGGCTTTGGGAGTCAGGTGAATTGCTCACCACAGTATTTCTAGCTTCTGACCTGCTCTGATAGCCACAGTATTTCAATGGCTAGTCCATTTGTTTCTGGACAATGGTAGAACCTCCCCCCACCCCAACAATGTTGATAGTGGAGGAATTCAGTGATGGTAATATCATTGAATTCTCACAATGTTTACTTTGCTGTGTGAAGTTAACCCCTATGTTTTACCTAGAGAAGAATGAACTATGGACAAATCTTGTGTTTTTATATTGGGAGATCCTTTGGCTGTCAGGAATGTGGCTTTATTCCCATTTGACAATTATCCCATTTTGTGCTGGGAATAAACTATAGAAACCCTACAGTGCAGAAGGAGGCCATTCGGCCCATCGAGTCTGCACCGACCACAATCCCACCCAGGCCCTACCCCCACATATTTACCCGCTAATCCCTCTAACTACACATCTCAGGGACAATTTTTAACCTGGCCAATCAACCTAACCCGCACATCTTTGGACTATGTTCAAAGAAGAAAGACTGAAGGAAAAGCAACATTAGTTTTGTTAATTTTTGTAAATGGTTATCTTTATTTCATGCATGTGTGCACTTGCATATGTGCTCATCTCTGCTTCTCCTTCAAATTGGGATGTTTCAAATTCTTCACTGGATTCTCTTCTTTTCCTGAACCTGCAGTGATTCAAATCCATTCTTTTCTCTCTGTATTTCATGCTTTATTTCGTAAAACTCTCATCATAACAAGCAAGATTTAGTAATTTGACCACCCTTGTAAAAATAAATATTACCTGTATTGGCTTTTGTTTCTCAACAGAAGGTGTGGTGGGATCAAGGCCCACTCCAGACATGTGTGCACAATCCAGGTTGCCACTCCAGTGTAGTACTATTGCATTGTCAGGAGTGTAATCTTTGGGATGAAACATCGTGCTATGCTACCTTCCAGCTGTTCTGGTGGATGTAAAAGATTCCATAGCACTTTCTGAAAGAGGTTCTTTCAGTACCAGTGTTCCTTTGCTCAACCAATACAACCAAAATTAGATTGTCTAGTTGCTTATCTCAGTGCTTTTTCAGACATTGCTATGGGTAAATTGACTGCTTTGTTTGCCAACAGGACAAAAATGACCACACTTGAACTACATTTGATTGGCTTTGAGTCTTTTTACATTCATTTCCTTCATGATTTTGAGCAAATGGATTGTGGAGAGGAATGGAAGATCAATATGTGTATGTTCCTGCAAATGGTTCAGTTTCAAACAATTTTTATACGAATGGGAAAAGGTTCAAAAAATAATAAGCTGATTTATGAATGCTTTGCCTGAACAGTAGACATGTTGTTATATCCCCCATCCATCTGTCCTATCAGGACCAAGTATGATTCCAGTCTGACGTCATGATGGTTAACTGTGCTCGGAAGTGAGCAAGCAAACCATTCATTTTTGTGGCAATTAGGATGGCATTGCCAGCAATGCCCCACATCCAGAAAATGAATTGAAAAATTCTTGAGCAACCTCAGCTGATGCAAAAAGAGAGAAATAGTTAGAAATTTGAATTCATATTATTTACAATAACAAATTGTTGTAAAAGTGCATCTAATGAAGCTCTTATTCACTTCAGTTGAAAACAGTTCCTTCTAGCCATCATGGTAGCTAGATACATTCATGAGCTACAAGATTGAAGGAAGAGTATTTTTTCCACTTTTGCAGATCATGAAGAACTGGTGTGATATTTGCCTCTTCACCAAACTAATTTCTGCCACCAAATCTTTCATTCCAGTTTTATGTCATTTATTTTTTGACTGTCGCATATCTTGAACACAGAATAAATTCGGATGACATTATGGCTAGTACTCTGTTACGGACTTCATAGAAATCATAGAAACCCTACAGTACAGAAAGAGGCCATTCGGCTCATCGAGTCTGCACCGACCACAATCCCACCCAGACCCTACCCCGACATATTTTACCCACTAATCCCTCTAATCTACGCAACCCAGGACACTAAGGGGCAATTTTTTAACATGGCCAATCAACCTAACCCGCACATCTTTGGACTGTGGGAGGAAACCGGAGCACTCGGAGGAAACCCACGCAGACACGAGGAGAATGTGCAAACTCCACACAGACAGTGACCCAAGCCGGGAATCGAACCCAGGTCCCTGGAGCTGTGAAGCAGCAGCGCTAACCACTGTGCTACCGTGCCGCCCAATATGACTTAGCCATATCCAATTATCTTAACATGTCTCAGTCATCCAAAAAGGCCAACTTAAATAGACAAAATATTCTCAGCAAATTGTCCAAGAAAACTTTTCCATTGAATTTTGGTATTAGATGAGTTTAAGTTTTGAACTAGAACATAACAACTAGGAGCAGGAGGTGGCTATTTGGCCTCTCAGGCCTGCTGCGCTATTCAATGGGATCATGGCTGATCTTTTTGTGGACTCCGCTCCACTTACCCACCTGCTCACCATGACCCTCAGTTCCTTTACTGTTCAAAAATGTATCTATCTATCCTTGCCTAAAAATCATTCAATGAGGTAGCCTCGATTGCTTCACTGGACAGGGAATTCCAGAGGTTCATAACCCTTTGGGTGAAGAAATCATAGAAACCCTACAGTGCAAAAGGAGGCCATTTGGCCCATCAAGTCTGCACCAACAACAATCCCACCCAAGCCCTATCCCCACAACCCCACACATTTACTCTGCTAATCCCTCTAACCTACACATCCTGAGACACTAAGGGGCAATTTACCATGGCCAATCAATCTAACCTGCACATCTTTATACTGGGAGGAAACTGGAGCACCCGGAGGAAACCCACGTAGACACAGGGAGAATGTGCAAACTCCACACAGACAGTGACCCAAGTCGGGAATCGAACCCAGGTCCCTGGAGCTGTGAAGCAGCAGTGCTAACCACTGTGCCACCCAGAAGTTCCTCCTTAACTCAGTCCGAAATCTACTCCCCCTTATTTTGAGGCTATGCCCCCTAGTTCTGGTTTCACCCACCAGTGGAAACAATTTCCCTGCTTCTATCTTATCTATTCCCTTCATAATTTTATATGTTTCGATAAGATCTCCCCTCATTCTTCTAAATTACAATGAGTATAGTCCCAGTCTACTTAGTTTTTCCTCATAAGCCAACCCTCAACTCTGGAATCAACCTACTTAATCTCCTCTGCACACCTTCCAGTGCCAGTATATCCTTTCTCAAGTAAGGAGACCAAAATTGAACACATTACTCCAGGTGTGACCTCACCAGCACCTTACACAGCTGCAACATAATGTTCCTGTTTTTAAACTCCATCTCTCTCGCAATGAAGGACAAAATTCCATTTGCTTTAATTATCTCCTGCACCTGCAAACCAATTTTTTTGTGATTCATGCACAAGGACACCCAGGTCCCTCTGCACAGCAGCATGCTGCAATTTTTTACCATTTAAATAATAGTCCATTTTGCTGTTATTCCTACCAAAATGGATGACCTCACATTTACAATGCGAGTACTCCATCTGGTAGACCCTTGTCCACTCACTTAAAATATCTATATCCCTTTGCGGACATTGTGTCCTCTGCACACTTTGCTCTACCACTCATCTTAGTGTCATCTGCGAACTTTGACACTACACTTGGTCCCCAACTCCAAATCATCTATGTAAATTGTAAACAATTGCCATCCCAACACTGCCAACCAGAAAAATACCATTTATCCCCACTCTTTGCTTTGTTAGTTAACCAATCCTTTAAAAATGCTAATATATAGTCCGTAACGCTGTGCACCTTTATTTTATGCAGCAGCCTTTTGTGCGGCACCTTGTTGAATACCTTCTGGAAATCCAGATACACCACATCGATTGGTTCCCCATTGTCCACTGAACTTGTAATATCCTCAAAGAATTCCACAAAATTAGTTAAACATTACCTGCCCTTCATGAACCTATGCTGTGTCTTACCAATGGGACAATTTCTATCCAGATGTCGCGCTATTTCTTCCTTGATGATAGATTCAAGCATTTTCCCCACTACAGAAGTTAAGCTAACTGGCCTATAGTTACCCGCCGGTTTCGACTACCTTTTTTCAACATTGGAAAAAGCAAATGTGATGCCAATCTCCTGGAACCGTCCCAGTGTCCAGCGAATTTTGGAACACTTGTCATTCATTGTGGAAGTTGCAATTTGAGAACTATGTTGAATGATTTAACTGGTTAAAGGAAGGGAAGTGTGGGGAAGAGGTAATTTCTTTCAATATTGCCCTTCCAAACACTCCATTTACAAGTAGCAATGTTGAATTCTTTTTTGAGTTTTTTTGCCTTTGGAGACTTTCCACTTCACCTCTCTGAAGGGACCCCTTCCACTGACATCAACAATAGGGGTATCTGTAAGCAGCTGGAATTTGTGGATTGGTAGCTTTTTTGTTCCTGACTTGTAATCACAAAGCATCTGAGCCTAAAAAAAATCTGTGTTCAGTACTCTTGGGAATGCTCAGCTGTGCAGATACTGCCATTGATGCTGAAAACAGGCAAGAATTATCCTGATTGTAAAGGAATAAAATGTTACACTTTTTGTGCAACAAATGCTTTGACTTCACTTCTCCCAATGATCATTTGCTCTGATTATGATGGGCATATTATCGAGCTTCATCCCAGAAGAAAAGCTGTGAAAGATGTTCTCTGTTGGTCTCCGAGTTGAGACAAATCAGCACCACAAAACATTCCTACAGAGTTGTTTTGTCTGGGTTGTTTGGAGACAGAAATGCTTGTGGAGTGGGTATGACACATTTAAGGATTGAGCTATGTTTTCTTTTTGGAAGCTGGGGTTCAGCATTGCTGTGTGCAGTACTTTCAATCCTGGTTTTCACCTGAACCTTTTCTACTCTTGTTAGAGGTAATAATAAGTCATTAGGTAATTGATTTTCCCAGTCAAGTTCCATTTAATCTTGAACATTTAAAACAAAAAAAATGTTTTGTTTGAAGCACCAGTCTCAGGTCAGGCAGAAAGGAGGCAGATCAAATTCCACTCTGTCAACAACATAATTACCTTGATATGACTCTCCTTGTTAACTGTGTTTTATCATAGTGATCTCTGTTATTACAATGTGGCAGCACTGAAAATTATAATTCACAAATATGCTTTGTTGTAAATGCATATTTATTGCTTTTTGTTACATTTTCAGTTTTTTTCAGTTTTTTCTGTTAACGAACGTTTTCTAGAAAATGACTATTGTTAGCTAAAGTCAAAGACAATGGAGAGATTGTAATGAGCAATCGTTGCTGCTCAAAGTTATCATCCCAGGTTCTCGCCACATTCAGGTGAAGGTTAAGTCGCTTTGTTCTGCAAGCTTTGTGGTTTTGTTTCAACTCCCTCCTCTCAGCAACCTTCATAATAAATGGTGTAGATGATACAAAGAGAGAATGAGGATCTTCAGCAGATGCAGCTATATGCTTGCCCTAGAGAAATGCCATATTTGTTTCTGGGCAGGTGGTGTTTGTCCTCTGGTGCAGATTGAGAGATTATACTTTGTTGCTTTATTATTTTTGGGTTTTTGTTGGATCCACATGTGTTTCTAGTAGGTCAATGTCAGCACCTTATCTGGTATTTACCAGGGTAGTTAGCTTATTGCAGTGGGACAAGTAATACTTTGACCTGGAGTAGGGCAAGGGGAGAAGTCAGCATTCCTGTTCCTGACTCTTGTCCAGTTATTCCAGTGTGGGTTCAGACCTAGATAGATGCAAGATTAGCTGAATTGTGTTGCCACCAAAACAAACATTCTGTTACCCAACTGACATGGTTTAGGTTTACACAAAATACAGGAAACTGGACAGGTTTGTTGGAGAATTGTTAGCATCGATAGAGCAATGTTTCAGTATGGAACATTTGTGAACAGTGAGGAAATTGTGAGGGACCCTTGTCATTTGCATGTATTTGATTTCTATTTTTCTTTGAGAAAAAGAAAACTTTCTTCTAAAAAATGCTTTCTTAAAATATCTTCAAGCAAAATACATAATTCTGAAATTTATGCCTATGCAGTGTAAGCATTTTTAGATAATTAGCTTTCTGACTTTTTTGTAGTTTCCAGTTAATTGTCACTGTTATCGTAAAACTCTGTAATGGAGCTGGGCTGATGGATATCGTGCCATCTAATAAGCCTGCCTCTGTTTTATAATAGGAGCCCACAGCAATTTCATTGCCTCAGAATTACTTTTGGCTTTGCTAATGATGTTACACTCACATCATAGCAAAAGTGAGGAAAACTTCATTTAGGTGAAACATATAAAATTCTTGGAGGGCTTGAGAAAGGTTGTTTCTCCTGGCTGGCAAGCCTAGAATTAGGGGTTATAGTCTCAGAATCAAGGTTTGGGCATTTAGGACTGGGTTGGGAAGAAATTTCTTCACCCAGAGGATTGAAAATTTTTGGAAATTTCTATCTCAGAGGATTGTGGATGCTCAGTCATTAAGTATATTGAAAGCTGTAATCAATAGATCTCTGAATAGTAAAGAAATTGAGGAATATTTGGATAGGAGGGGAAAGTGGAGCTGAGGTAGAACTTCAGGCATGATTATTAGGTGGCAGAGCAGACTCAAGGGATTGTATGACTGTCTTGTTCCTGATTATGTTCTTATCACTCAATGACTCTTGCTCCTAATTATTACATTCTTACCACTTAAGTGACTTCAAATGTTTCCCTAATTTGTTCCTCTGCCTACTTCTTCCCAAATGCAATTTTTGTTTTATAATTTGTCATCACAAACTCATCTCTATATGACACTCTTCAGCTGTGTGGGTGAGTTGGAGCAGGATTCAGACTTTTACAACATTTTAGGTAAAATCCAGTGTTGCTTCATTTCTGTTTTCCCCTCTTATGCCATAAAAATATTAAACAATTGAGCACAATCAAGTTCTTCACCTGCTCAACACTGGAGACTTTTTTTGTCCAACTATCAGGTCACCTTTACAGATAGTAAATTGATTAGAATGGCACGGTGATTAGCACTGCTGCCTCACAGCACCAGGGACCTGGGTTCAATTCCACTTCTGGTGACTGTGGAGTTTGCACGTTTTCCCCTCGTCTGCATGGGTTTCCTCTGGGTGCTCCCGTTTCCTCCCACACTCGAAAGATGTGTGGGTTAGGTTGATTAAGGGGCAATTTAGCATGGCCCGTGTTAGGAAATTAACAGGATAAATACTTGGGATTATGGGGATAGGCCCTTGGTGGGATTGTTGGTGGTTCGTGCTCGATGGGTGAATGGACTTCTGCACTGTAGTGATTCTATTCTATAAAAAGAAAACTTGACTTAAATCTGAAAATATCTTATCAGGACATTGGAACAAGAGTAGGCCATTTAAATCCTTGAGCCTATTCTGCCAGTCAGTTGGAAAATGGCCGATTTGTACTTCACATCAATTTATGTACCTTTGACAAATATTTCTTGACGACCTTAACCAACAGTTATCTATCAGTCACAGTTGTTGTGCATTTAACTGAGAAGATTAATATGTGGGCTCGCAGCAGGCAACCATGATTTAACTAACTTTATTTACACCTCCCTCGGTAGCATGGAGGGCAACTTAACAAAATGCCCAGATCTTGCAACATTTTATACTCATTCCCCAGTAAAGAAAACTTGTACATTAAAATATTAAATTGCACATCATATTTCATCCTTGGAAATTATATACAAGACCAACATCAGCAATACCTGAAATTTAGCAGGTTGGGTTCATGTTTGTTTTTACTGTAATCACACCCATACTCGAGTAATTTACATGTTTAAACAAATTTTTCCTCATCAGTATGTGTTTAACAAAAATATAATTTGACAAGAAATGAAATTGAAGAGAGCAACTTTTTTTTTCATATTTTCAATTAATCTATCGGGCTTTTTTCTCTTTCTGTCGGAGTATCTCCTTCCCTTTCCAGCTTTACTCCGTTCTCTCAATAGTTCTGTGTCAAATCTGAACTTTTTTGACTACCAACTCCACGTAATGATTTGGACTGTAACATTGATCGATTTGTCTTAATCAAAGACCCTGACTCACTTGCTCTGGATTCTATACCAGAAACTTTCAGTTTCTTTTTGACTTTCACTTTATTCCTGATTTTCACTTTGGGCTGTAGGAAGAATTTGGGCTATTGGAGGTTTCCCATGCTTTCCCTTTGTTAGATTTTCTCTTTCAAGCAAATGATCGACATAACTCTCTAGTCTCCATTAGATATGTAAATCACCTAGTCTCTTTATAACAGCTCCGATCATGCTTCTCCTTATCACCTTGGTGGTTTCTCACCACGACCATTCTCTTAAGTGTCATGTCTGACATATTGTGACTTACCTTCAAGTTGTCTTGCTTTTCTCTTACTTTGCTGCTAAATCTTGACCTAGGAGTGTGTTTAAACACTAACTGGTAAGGTGAGCAGTTTGTTGTAGACTAGTGGGTTATTCCATGAGAGCAGAATAATGTCTAGCTGGTATTGAAGAAAAGCACGGAAGTTACTGCCTAACTTGTCAAGCAAGTATTTCTGTAAAGACCTCGTCACAACCTGTACACTTCTGCAGCACCAAACGATGCTAGGTGATATGGTGGCATTACAGTGTGTTTGACTCCATTCATATTCAAATATTTCAAACTTTTCTGACAAACTGTGGACCATTTCTAACACCAAAATTGTAAACCAACTTCTCACAACCTCAATAGTTTTGGAACTTGTGCTATTGAGCATAGATTCAACATTTAACCACTTGCTATAGTTATCGACCAAAGCAAGCTTCTCTTTCCATTCCACTTTAAAGAAATCAACATGTACTCACCCCATGTATTTATTGTGTTTGACCATAGAATGAAAAGAACCTTGGTTGGATATTTTCTTATTCTGATTCACACTTCACAACTCTTCAGTTTCTCTATCCACCCTTGGATATGAAAAATAGCTTTTTGCCACTGCTTTCATACAGACAATCCCTGTGTGCTCTTGATGAAGTTCCTCAAACAATAGTGGAATAATGACTCTTAAATCTCAAAGGAGACAGCCTTGATTTACACTCCAGTCAATTTCCACATGTGAAATACTCTTGCAATTTCTCATCATTACACTCTTCGGGCCAGCCATTCATGACATAATTGAGCATTTTACCGAGCACCACATCCTTGTGAGTTTCTTCATTAATTTCTCCGGCAGACACTGGATGTCATTTGTATAGGTAAATTAATTCACAGGTGATTCAGTCACTAGAAATTAATTAGTTTAAGGGAAATTTCAGAAGAACACCTGCATTTGCCTGATATTCTGACATAACAATATTTAATATTGTACTGATGGTTAACTTTATCATTTGGTTCTCTATGCTCAAAGACCACTTTGTGATCTCTTAGCACTTCCTCAATGTCAGACATAATCTTACTGATCCCTACTGTAAATAACTCAGCTCAATTTAAATATATCTACTTAAGCCAATTCCTTCCCATCAGGGAGACTTTGTTCCCTCCTGCTACTATCAATGGGAAGTTATAGGATGCTTTATTGTATTCCACCCTAACACTAAGATGCAGCAAATTTCCAAAATCTCATACAGTATAATCATTATTCCACAAATACATATGGCCTCCGTGTCTGCATGGATTTCCTCTGGATGCTCCAGTTTCTTCCCAGTCTGAAAGACATGCTGGTTAGATGCATTGGCTATGCTAAATTCTCCCTCAATGTACCCAAGCAGGCGCAAGAGTGTGGCGACTAGGGGATTTTCACAGTAACTTCATTGCAGAGTTAATGCAAGCCTCCTTGTGACAATAAAATAAAGTTTTAAACTTTGAAAAGGTACAAATGATTCAAATTTTCAATTATTGCAGTTGGTGCCTCTTCTTGTATGGATAAAGAAAAGGTAAGAAGTCTCACAACACCAAGTTAAAGTCCAACAGGTTTATTTGGTAGCAAAAGCCACTAGCTTTTGGAGCGCTGCTCTGGTACTTGAAGGAGCAGTGCTCCGAAAGCTAGTGGCTTTTGCTACCAAATAAACCTGTTGGACTTTAACCTGGTGTTGTGAGACTTCTTACTGTGTTTATCCCAGTCCAATGCCGGTATCTCCACATCACAAAGAAAAGGTACCAGAAAGAGTGGGGGATCTCAGAATAATAGGGTAAAACCATAAGCACATGCCCCCAAGAGCACACCCTCCTCCACAGGATAACAGAAGCAGAACTTCACAGTATACAGGATCCCTTATGGAGTATTATACAACCAACTGGGGCCTAACTCTGCATCCCAAGACCTCCAAGCAATAAAAAGCTAGTCCAGAAAAAGGGAACATCAGGATATTGTCATCAGTACAAGATGTGATTTGGCACATATGCTTTCATGTATAGGAACCAGTAACAAGGATTCATACCACCTCATCTAGGCTCATAGCAAAGCAAATTTCCTTCCTCTCCAACCAAATCAAAGGCACTGATCAGGCTCCCCATCACTGAAGATTTTAAACCATATTCCACCAAGGAAACCCGACTGACAAAGAGAAGAAGAATCGTCAAGGCAGAAATATCTTGGGGAGATACATGACCTTCTGACAAGATAAGGGAAACATCTTAGGATTAACTATAACAAATCATAGCCTGTATCAACACCCCACGTACCCAGATAAAGAAAGGAAGCTCCAAAGAGAGGAGCATTAGGATTATCCAGTAGACGCCAGATGTGGGTTAGAATTCTCCAAACTCCGTGTGGCTGGGAATAGCTGTGAATGGAGATTTGGCAGAGTGTCAAATCCTCCATTCTCGCTGGTAGCAGGGCATGCGAGACTGGAGAATTTCAGACATAGGGCCCGATTTTACCAAAATTTCACGTCTGTTTTCGGGTGCGAAATCGTGGTAAAGTTGGGCGTTGGGCCTAAAACGGGTCCAGACCCAACCCAAGGCCAGTCGCGCCTTTACCAACAGCCAATCTGGAGCGCACGCGAATCGGCCAGCGGGCCGATTTAAATGCATTTGCATGCATTTAAATCGACTTAATGAAGCGCGCGCCCAACTTTACCATCAATTCCCCCTTTACCAGCGTTCGGCCCAATTTGCGTCCGCGCCTTTACCGACCTGATAAATAAAAGTCCAACTTGTACTTTTATTAGGCAGGGGAATCGCCGAGGCCCACCCTTCGCGGACACCCCCTCTAACCACCCCGGCAGACCACAGGGTGTGACATCTCATCCCAGGGTTGGGGGTGTGACGGATCATTCCCGGGGGTAGGGGGTGAGAGGGTGTGACACCCCCTCTCCCCCCAGGAATGAGATGCCACACCCCCTTTCCTCCTCCCCCCTCCTCCCAGGGGATAAGATGTCACACCCCCTCTCCCTCCTCCCCCCAGGAATGAGACGTCACACCCCCCCCCCCCCCCCCCCCCACCCCCCCGCCAATTCTCAAACTCCCCCCCCCCCCCCCCCCCCGCCAATTCTCAAATTCAGTCAGGAATTCATCCCCAGCTCCCCTTGGGAGACCGGGTGCACAGATACACCTTCTGCCCTCTTGACTGACAGGATTCTCTCCTCCGCTTCATCCTTGCAGTTATAGAGTCATGGCGTCCGAGGTTTACAGCATG
The DNA here is from genome assembly GCF_964213995.1 of Mustelus asterias. Taxonomy (NCBI): domain Eukaryota; kingdom Metazoa; phylum Chordata; class Chondrichthyes; order Carcharhiniformes; family Triakidae; genus Mustelus; species Mustelus asterias. The sequence continues at coordinate 99,557,284 of NC_135807.1, read as the reverse complement.
GAAAGAGGCCTTTCGGCCCAACTTGCCCATGCGGCCCTTTTTAAAAAATGCCTAAGCTAATCCCAATTGCCCGCATTCAGCCCATATCCCTCTATACCCATAGAACTGTCCAAATGCTTTTTAAGAGACAAAATTGTACCCGCCTCTACTACTACCTCTGGCAGCTTGTTCCAGACACTCACCACTCTGCGTGAAAAAATTGCCCCTCTGGACCCTTTTGTATCTCTCCCCTCTCACCTTAAACCTATGCCCTTTAGTTTTAGACTCCCCTACCATTGAGAAAAGATATTGGCTATCTAGCTGATCCAAGCGCCTCATTATTTTATAGACCTCTGTAAGATCGCCCCTCAGCCTCCTACGCTCCAGAGAAAAAAGTCCCGATCTATCCAGCCTTTCTTTATAATTCAAACCATCAAGTCCCGGTAGCATCCTAGTAAATCTTTTCTGCATTCTTTCTAGTTTAATAATATCCTTTCTATAATAGGGTGACCAGAACTATATACAGTATTCGAAGTGTGGCCTTACCAATGTCTTGTACAACTTCAACAAGATGTCACAACTCCTGTATTCAATGTTCTGACCAATAAAACCAAGCATGCTGAATGCCCTCTTCACCACTCTGTCCACCTGTGACTCCACTTTCAAGGAGCTATGAACCTGTTCCCTTGATCTCTTTGTTCTGTAACTCTCCCCAGCGCCCTATCATTAACTGAGTAAGTCCTGCCCTGGTTCAATCTACCAAAGTACATCCCCTCGCATTTATATAAATTAAACTCCATCTGCCATTCGTCAGCTACTGGCCCAATTGATCAAGATCCCATTGCAATCCGAGATGACCTTCTTCACTGTCCACTATACTACCAGTCTTGGTGTCATCTGCAAACTTACTAACCATGCCTCCTAAATTCTCATCGAAATCAATATAAAATGACAGACAACAGTGGACCCAACACCAATCCCTGAGGCACACCGCTGGTCACAGGCCTCCAGTTTGAAAAACAACCCTGTACAACCACCGTCTGGTTTGTGTCATCAAGCCAATTTTGTATCCATTTAGCTACCTCACCCTGGATCGTGAGAGATTTAACCCTTATGCAACAGCCTACTATGCGGTAACTTGTCAAAGGCCTTGTTAAAGTCCATGTAGACAACATCAACTGCACTGCCCTCATCTACCTCCTTGGTTCCCCCTTCAAAAGACTATCAAATTTGAGAGACATGATTTTCCACTCACAAAGCTATGCTGAGTGTCCCTAATCAGTCCTTGTGTCTCTAAATGCCTGTAGATTCTGTCTCTCAAAATACCTTCCAACAGCTTGCCCACCACAGATGTGAGGCTCACTGGCCTGTAGTTCCCAACCTTTTCCCTGCAGCCCTTTTTAAATAAAGGCACAACATTTGCTACCCTCCAATCCTCAGGCATCTCACCCGTGACAACTTGAGCCCCAGAAATCTGTGCCAGGGAGCCGAGACTGTCACCCACAAATTCACTTATAATGGCAGCAATCATCTCAATGTCAACATCATCCCTAAAGCTCACCAGCAAAACGGCTGTCTACGTCCGCTCAATCAAACAAGGATTTCCTTGACTTAACTTGGCTCCACTTTGCCAATATTCAGCCAGGATCTTCCAGGAACATAGCAGCGATCATACACATCCGGATCAGATAATTATGGGTTGTGCATCAGGATAAAAAGCTGATTAAAAGATGAGTGGTACGAGAGCTCGTGAAAACACAGCCAATCCCATGCCTACATCACGCGACCCCCCCCCTCCACCCACCAGTATTATTTTGAAATAATATTTAATTTATTCATCATCATCTAGGTGCAGGTTAATAATTAAGCTAGTAGAATTGGAACCAAAGAGTAATTGTTTGTCGTTTAATATTTGGAAAGGAGTACAATACAGACAGATGACGAATTAATGTTGTCTGTGTGCTGTGGCAAATAAGTAGTTTGAATTTGTTGGCAAACTGTTGTACACCAGGTCTGCTATGTCACTTGGCCACGAATGGGGGAGATACTAAATGGTTTTTTTGCATCCGTATTTACTGAGGAAACGGGCATGGAGTCTACGGAAATAGGGCAAACAGGTAGGGAGGTCATGGAACCTTTACAGATTAAAGGGGAGGAGGCAAATCAGAGTGGATAAATCCCCAGGACCAGACAGGGTATTCCCACGGACCTTGGGGGAAGCTAGTGTCGAACTTGCAGGGGCCGTGGCAGACATATTTAAAATGTCAGTATTCACGGGGGAGGTGCCGGATGATTGGAAGGTGGCTCATGTTGTTCCGTTGTTTAAAAAAAGTTCCAAAAGAAATCCGGGAAATTATAGGCCAGTAAGTTTGACGTCGGTGGTGGGCAAGTTATTGGAAGGTGTGATAAGGGATAGGATCTACAAATATTTGGATAGACAGGGACTTATTAGGGAGAGTCAACATGGCTTTGTGCATGGTAGGTCATGTTTGACCAATCTATTAGAGTTTTTCGAGGAGGTTACCAGGAAAGTGGATGAAGGGAAGGCGGTGGATGTTGTCTACCTGGATTTCAGCAAGGCCTTTGACAAGGTCCCTCATGGGAGGTTAGTTAGGAAGGTTCAGTCGCTAGGTATACATGGGGAGGTAGTAAATTGGATTAGGCACTGGCTCAATGGAAGAAGCCAGAGAGTGGTTGTGGAGGATTGCTTCTCTGAGTGGAGGCCTGTGACTCGTGTGTGCCGCAGGGATCGGTGTTGGGTCCATTGTTGTTTGTCATCTATATCAATGATCTGGATGATAATGTGGTAAATTGGATCAGCAAGTTTGCTGATGATACAAAGATTGGAGGTGTAGTGGACAGTGAGGAAGGTTTTCAAAGCTTGCAGAGGGATTTGGACCAACTAGAAAAATGGGCTGAAAAATGGCAAATGGAATTTAACGCAGACAAGTGTGAGATATTGCATTTTGGAAGGCCAAACCAAAGAAGAACGTACAGGGTAAATGGTAGGACTCTGAAGAGTGCAGTTGAACAGAGGGATCTGGGAATACAGGTACAGAATTCCCTAAAAGTGACTTCACAGGTTTATAGGGTCGTTAAGAGTGCCTTTGGTACATTGGCCTTTATAAATCGGAGTATCGAGTATAAAAGTTGGAGTGTTATGGTAAGGTTGTATAAGGCATTGGTGAGGCCAAATTTAGAGTATTGTGTACAGTTTTGGTCACCTAGCTACAGGAAGGATGTAAATAAGGTTGAAAGAGTACAGAGAAGGTTCACAAGGATGTTGCCGGGACTTGAGAAGCTGAGTTACAGAGAGAGATTAAATAGGTTGGGACTTTATTCCCTGGAGCGTAGAAGATTGAGGGGAGATTTGATAGAGGTGTATAAGATTTTGATGGGTATAGATAGAGTGAATGCAAGCAGGCTTTTTCTGCTGAGGCTAGGGGAGAAAAAAACCAGAGGGCATGGGTTAAGGGTGAAAGGAGAAAAGTTTAAAGGGAATATTAGGGGGGGCTTCTTCACGCAGAGAGTGGTGGGAGTGTGGAATGAGCTGCCGGATAAAGTGGTAAATGCGGGGTCACTTTTAACATTTAAGAAAAACTTGGACGGGTTCATGGATGAGAGGGGTGTGGAGGGATATGGTCCAAGTGCAGGTCAGTGGGACTAGGCATAAAATGGTTCGGCACAGACAAGAAGGGCCAAAAGGCCTGTTTCTGAGCTGTAATTTTCTATGGTTCTATGAAAAAGTAGAATACATGGAATAGATTTATGCCATACATTTTGATCAATCAGCTGAAATTGGGCATCTTCATTTCAGTGACATCAGTTGTCCCATCCAACTCCGAATGGACCCTTAAAGTCGTCAAAACAATTTTCCACTAATCTTTTCCTTACTTGCCAAGGATCCTCTTACCATTATTGATGGCTCACTGACATGTCTTATATTACAAAGCATATGTTTGCCATAGTTTATAGTTTTTCTGCTTGATAGCAATTTAGTAAAGGTTCAGTACTGAGGCACAAGCCAAATGAATGCACCTGCTTACATTCATGGAACAAGACGTGAGCTACTTGTGCATGCTTTGGGAATCCAGTCCTTGAAATCTTGGTATATCAATCTTAGTTCTACTTCTATTTCTCACAGATTAGATTTCCCCGTTTGAATTTTGTGGATCTAGAGATACTAAAAGGGCTGTTCTTGGAGCTGTTACCTGCTTTGTGGAAAAACACTGAATCATAGCAGCAAAGACAATTCGCTTGTGCCGCTTCCGATACCTGCAGACTAATGTTTTTACTGGAAGGGAAAGGAAGGGACACAAAGATGTCAGTTTTGCTGACCATGGAAACATGCATTCAAGCTTCAGGTGGCCCCTGGAAATCCATTCTATAGACACCTGTTCAATCACAGAGAAAAAGTTGGGACACCCCAGGTTGATATGAAATCTTAATTTGGTCAAGTTTATTGAAGAGGGTCAGTCTAAATAAGCAATGTTCAGGAGAATAGTCACCTAAAGTAGACCTGTCAACTTTGCTTTAGCTACAGGAGGTATACACTTTGTCATTGTAGTCTAGTTTTCTACAATGCAAGAATTTTTGAGGTCCAGAGCTGAACACAAAGCGAAGAACAGATAAATCTCAGCTTGGAAAGCCTACTGTGCTGCAACTTACTCAAGGTATACCTGCAGCAGTTAGGATGCAGTTGTGTCGGAATTATTGCAGGATTCTTGTTTTTACTGGGAAGGAATGAAAGGAGGTCACAGTGACTTCAAAGATGTAGATTTTTCTTGACTATGTTGGCATATGGATTAGACTACGATTATATGTTGTGCACGAATTAAAGCCCCCCATTTCCCAACGAACAGCTTATTTTGTCTTTATGGCTGTATCCAGCCTGTACAGCTGTCTGCAAGCATATATAAAAAATACCTCCTCCAAGATACTAAACAGGGAATTCTTAAAATTAAAGGAGCAAGTTCAGGAACATATGTACTGCACAGCATAGGGATGGTCTGTGTGTCAGACATGTGTCTAGACTCTACTCGGTTGTTGCATTTTTTAAGACAGTACTTGATTGGAAGGTGTGTTTTATATTATAGTTGGTGGCTGATATATAGGAATTTCCTGTTTAAAACTTCATTTCCTCCTCTAAATCATTAAGAGACCAATAAAATCTGCAGAGTTATTTGTATATATCACAGGCAGCCTAGCTGTTTTCTAGGTTGGTACTAATTTAATTAGCTTCTAAAACTCTGCTTGCTTAATTGAAACTAATGGTGCTAGTTAAAACGACAATTTGGCAGTGTTTAATTATTTTAACATTAACATATATTCATGCAGTGTTGCTGAAATTGTTCTTTGGAACAGCGGCTGAAGGTATTAATTTGACAATTTGCCATTTGAAATGAATAAATGTGCAAGAAATATGCTTTATCCCATCTTTTTTCATAAATTTATTAATATTGGTAGATTTTCAGTCTAAAGAAATTGATTTAATTAGTGTTGAGTTGTGGGTAGAGCAGATTCATCCATTTTATATTCAGTGTAGCAGCCAACAGTGTTGGAATGGATTTACCACAGTTGTAGAAATATTACTGGCTGTTTGGTACAGTCATGATGTGGAGATGCCGGCGTTGGACTGGGGTAAACACCGTAAGAAGTCTCACAACACCAGGTTAAAGTCCAACAAGTTTATTTGGTAGCAAAAGCCATTAGCTTTCGGAGCACTGCTCCTTCATCAGGTAAGTCTGACTTTAACCTGTTGGACTTGAACCTGGTGCTGTGAGACTTCTTACTGTGTTTGGTACAGTGCCATTTACTCATTAGTTTTAAAATGTACTAAAAAAGGTTCAAATAAAATTTTGTGGACGTTTTTAAATAGCAGTTGAAATGTTCCAGTTGGTTGGAACCCCGTCTGTTGTTTCATGGGATTCCAGTTAAATGGAACTGTTTTGGTAGTGCAAAGTTCTCTTAATTTGTAAGTGGTACAGGTTTGAAAATGTTACTAGTTCCTCCAAAGTCTTCAGCAAGACTGCATTAAACTGTGTGAGGCTGATAATGTGGTTCCGGTCACCAGTAGCAATGATAAGTTTTGACCACAGTCAACCTGTGTGACCAGGCCAGATGCTATGAACCCACTTTGAAAGGTCTGTTTCAGGGGTATTCCGCTGCAGAGTGCCCTGGAGTAGCCTGTTTTGAACTGTTGAGTGCATGGTTTTCAGAGATGTTACACCAAGGTCCCATTTGTCTGCATGTGTGAATGAAATGATCCTGTGGTGCCATTTTGAACAAGAGCAGAGGAGTTATTCCTGATGTCCACCTCAATATTTATTCCTACATCAACATTGCTTCGCTGAGTGCATATTGGCTGCCGTGTTTGTTACATTATAACAATTACTACTTCAAAAGGAACTTAATTGGTTGTGAAGCATTTTGAGACGCTCGGTTGTTGTGAAAAGCACTGTTAAGATGCAAGTCTTATTTTCCCTCAATTACTTCCTCCTTCCCATGTCTCTCACTCCTCTCTCCTTCAGACATGTTATTCTGTGTTGGCCAGCAATTTGGTCAGGTAGCATGACACAAATGTGGGTTTTTTACTCGTCTGTTGTAGTCTCTAAACTGGAAGACTATGCAGACTGCATGCACTCTTGAATGACTATGTGAACTGCTAATTAGTTACAAAGCTTAGTTTGTCAGCAGCTATTGTGTGAACCAAATCGCAGCATGGGTGAAACTCTTCTAGCGGTTCCTCCAGCCAGCATCCAACTAATTCCACTACCACTGCCTCGCTTAAGCTCTATGCTTCAACATGTGCTCAATACTGCAATTTAGTCATTCCTCTTCCCCCACTTTGAGGGATGTATCCTAGTTTGACACATTTTGCTGTGAGATATGGGATTGGGATGCACATTTCTCCCTGTGATCTGTTAATTATGGGGATTGCTAGGTTCAGTCTGATGATTTACTTCAACATTCATGTTATTCATTTTGTATTTCACTGACAATATTTTGAGCCCACTTTCAGAATGCTAAAGTATCAATGAGTGAGTGAAGGAAAAAAAAAGAGACAGAAGATAGCATGCTACTCATAGCCCTCTGATCTCAACTTGCATCACTTCCCCAGTTGCCTTCTAGTCAGTAGTCTGCATGATTCTCTCCTTTAGTTTGATGTGCTTTCTATCCGGAGTTGCTGCTGACTATTTTCTGTGGCTCTCTCCAAATATAGTATAACTTTCCCGCATACGTCCATTATCTTTAAAGTTAAAAGTTTATTTTTTAAGTCACAAGTAGGCTTACATTCACACTGCAATGAAGGTACTGCAAAAATCCCCTAGCCGCCACAGTCCAGCACCTGTTTGCATACATTGAGGGAGAATTTAGCACGGCCAATTCACCAAACCTGCACATCTTTGAATTGTGGGAGGAAACCGGAGCACCGAGGAGACCCACGGGGAGAAGGTGCAAACTCCACACAGACAGTGACCCAAGTCGTGAATTGAACCGGGGTCCCTGGCACTGAGGTAGCAGTGCTAATCACTGTGCCGCCCCATGGAATGGGCAAAATGGGAGACATGTGTCACCCAATTGTGCAGCCTAGCTCCCATCCTGTGAGAATCTCTGAACTAAAATAATGATTTTCTAATTGCATGGATAAGACTTTCTCGATAATAAATTGCTTTTTCCTGATGGCCGATATTCAGCTAACTGGTCTGTATTTCCGTGCTCTTTCCCTCCTTTTTTGATTAGCAGTGTCACATTTGCTAACTTCTAATCCACCAGGACTGGTTTAGAATCTAGGGAATTTTGGAAAATCATAACTATCCACTATCTCTGCAGCTAACTCTTAAACCCCCAGGCTGTTGTCTATTAGCTCTTGGGACTTTTGTTGGCTTTTACCTCTTTTCGATTCTCTAATTTCTCTGCTGATATTAATGAACTTAGTGTCCTCACTCTTATTTGCTATTTGGTTACTTTCTATTTCTGATATGTAATTTGTGACTTGTGAAAATGGACACAAAATATTGGTTCAATGTCTCTGCCATTTGCAGATTCCTCAGATAATTTCTCCCATCTCTCTTTCTAAGTTACTTTAACTATTCCTTTTTATATTCCTGGCTAGTTTGTTTTTGTATTCCATTTTATCCCTCATTATCAATGTTTTGGTTGGCCTTTGCGGATTTCTAAAACCCCCTCCCATTTTCAGGCTTATTATTCTTTGCAACATTATTAACCTCTTCCTTTAATCTAATACTGTTAGCTTAATGGCATTGTTTATCATTGCTTATGCTATGAATTCAGTTCTGCTTTTTACTCTTCTCCCCTCAAACCAACCAACCAAGAACTCTCTTATACATTACAATAATTGTAACATTGCAAGGGTTTGTGACAGGCGGGTGGAATACACTGTTTAGTAGCTCACACACTTGTTCAAATACAAAAAAAAAAAGAATGTTTATTTAAAGGTCTTCAGGCACTTAAAAACAGAAAAGGAAAGAAATAAACATGTCACTCTTCAAGCCTAACTTTACACACAATATATCCCTATTTAAACCTGGGTGGCTAACCTGTTTCCCAGGAAATACTCAACACAAAATACAACAGTAACACACCTTCAGGAGGGCAAGGCAGAGGCAAGGTCAAAACACAGAGGAAGAAGGTCAGTTTACCAGAGCAAGTTCTCCTACAGGCAAAAGTTCAATCCATATCAGGATTTTCATACAGTCCGAGGTCAGCAACAAGCCCGTTACGCATATTCTTCGCTCTCCAAGGCCACCAAGTGGGCTTCCTCATTAGCAGGACTCACTGCTCTGCTTTATAATCTAGCAAGGCCACACAGCTGATCCTCGTTACACTGATTCCTGATCAGGATTTTCCATCAGTCTGTCATATGACTTCTTGGTTGACTTCCTGTGGCCATCTTCGTAGGGGGAAACTCTGTCAAGAAACTCAAGAATGTTATGAGAAAAGTACCACTCTTCCAGCACACAGCGCCCTGTGACATGACACAAACTTGAAGGTTTATTCACTTCTGTATGGACCAACCAACAAGGTATGCCACAGTCCTTTGTACGTCATTTTGATTTTACTTCAGTGTTCGAGCTATCCTCTGGGGTAAGGTTCTATGGGGGCTCTCCATTAACTTATAGGATACATGATGCATCCTCAACCTTTTTTTACAGGCCTTGCAACAGTAAATGCCTCATCTCCTTGTTGGGGTTACCAGCATATACTCAACTGCCTTCGCACAGTTTTCCAAGTTAACTTTGCTGTCTGCTTTCTGCCACAAGATTCTGTGAAGACCATTGGAGATTTCTTCCACTAGTTGCAAGCTGAAACAAATCTTCTAGCTGCATTTCTCTCACAAATATGCAAACAGATTGAGATGCATCTTCATTCCACGTTGTGAATGATGAATTTTGTATTTTCTCTGCTTGTAGTCCAGGTGTGGTAAACCATCATCTCCTGTGGGCTCTTTCAATCCAATGACATGAGGTCTACACCACAGCAAAGCTACAACTGTCTTTGTTCCCTACATTCAGCTGCTTATGTCTGTCAGCAAACACACAAATAAATACAGCTCCATCCTAAATCACTAACTCTGTAGCAACATTGCATGCTTTGGCATGGTTCAGACAGAAATTCAAACAAATTATTTTATCTTCTTGATTCTGTAACCCATATGAAAAAAATTGATCTCTACTGGGGTTTTATGACCCTCCTTCTCAGAATTGCTCATGGTTAGCCTATTTTAGTGAGATAATGACAGACGTTTTGGCTCTACCAAGGGATGATGCGGAGATGCCGGCGTTGGACTGGGGTAAGCACAGTAAGAAGTCTCTCAACACCAGGTTAAAGTCCAACAGGTTTATTTGGTAGCACAAGCTTTCGGAATGTTGCTCCTACTTCAGGTGAGTGAAGAGTTGTGTTCACAAACAGGGCATACATAGACACAGACTCAATTTGAGACTCAAACTGAGTCTGTGTCTATGTATGCCCTGTTTGTGAACACAACTCTTCACTCACCTGAAGGAGGAGCAACATTCCGAAAGCTTGTGCTACCAAATAAACCTGTTGGACTTTAACCTGGTCTTGTGAGACTTCTTACTCAACCAAGAGATCCAGAAGGAGGCCACCCACTCTTTAATTTTTCTTTCACACTTAGCTTTGACCTTGTACAAAGAAACACAGGTTAATTAAACCTAGGCTTGTTTGATTTGTCTTTACATCAGGGCTGTTTATCAATTTCTTAACCAGACTTTTTCCATTTTATCTTACATTTAACACTAATCTACAGCCTAATTGTTGTATTCTGAAGACACAAAGTCATCTTCTAAAACATAAGTTATAATTAGGGTTTCACAACACTACTTTTTTTAAATATATATTTTATTGAGTATTTTGAATCATTTATTTAAATGTTTTCCACTGTTTGTTTATCACCATGCTTACCAAATCACTCACGCTCTTCTTATACCTATGGAATTGGCTTGAAGTTTAAGATTTTTGTTTTGCCCTCAGACTTGATATGGAATTCCGTTGTACCATGATTACTTTTTCCCAGAGGATTTTTGCTATGAGATTACTAATTAACCTAGCCTCATCACACAATACCAGATCTAAAATAGCTTTGTCCCCAGTTGGTTCCACAATATATTGTTCTCGGAAGCTGTCGTGAAAGCATTATAGAAACATCTTTCAGACTACCATTGCACACTTGATATACAAAGTGGGGTCAGGATCATTTGATCCCAACATCAGGCTCCTGACTCAAAATGGAAAATCCTGCATTGTGTTTCATCTGGTGCACTCCTCTTATACATTCCCAATTTTATCGCTCAAACATTGGCAGTTGCATTTTCACGTTAAGGGACAAGTAACCAAAAACACAGTCAAAGAAGTAAATGAATAACTTAAGACAGACCTGCTTTCATATAGGACCTAAAATGAACACTGGGCTGTTTAGGTCTGAAACTCTGGAATTCCCTCCCTAAACACTCCTGCGTCTCGACTTTGCTCTCCTCCTTTGAAGCATTCCTTAAAACCTACTTTTGCAGAAACGTTAAACTTTGGCCTTTTCTGTCCCATCAGATGAACGTAAAAAATGTCATGGCATTGTTTTGAATACAGAGCAGTGGAGCTATCTCCAGTGTCCTGGTCAATATTTATCCCTCAATCACAAAAGCAGATTATGTGATCATTATCACACTGCTGTTTGTAGGATCTTGTTGTGTGCAAATTGGTTGTTAGATTTTTTAGCAATAACTACACTTAAAAAATATTTTGTTGGATGTAAAGCATTTTGAGGTGTCCAGTGATCATTTTTGGTGCTATATAAATGTAAGTCTGTCTTAGGTCATTCTTTTACTTTTTTGACCAGATTTTTGATTACTTGTCTCTGAATATCTCCTTGAGTGGCTTGGTGTGATTTTATGCTTCTGTGAGCACCTTGGAACATTTTACAATATTAAATGTGCAACTTGTTGTTGAGAATATCACAGGAGCAAAGTGGTTTTGGCTGAAAAGAAATATAGTCACGTAAATTTAGTACAAGTGAAAACTGATTCACATTGAAACATGCTCCTTGGCTGGAGTTACTGATCGTTGAGAGACAAGCAGTCGAAGTAACAGATTGTCCTGGGGTGGACAAATGGCTGAAGTGTTTGCCAACTTTTATTAACCCGGAGGAAATATTCCCAAGTTGTAATTTTTTTGACTTACTAAAAATATTGCAGAATTGCATTGTGGCTATAGGGTACTTCAACTGATATCGTTAAGAAATCCAAAACAATCATAAATCCATAACTAATACATGCTAAATACTAGATGGTTTCATTTTTGAAAACATTAGTTAACAAGTTTTGACTTAACTCTTTCCTATTCTACACTTTGCAAATTGAAAAATAGTTTGAGGTGCTTAACCTATTATTATTCAAAGGAACTAACTGAGCAGGAAAAGTTCAGATCTCTTCAATGTAATTGAATGCTGCAGAACGTTTTTACTTTGCTTTGGGATGACCATAAAATGCTGTTAGAATTGTACTTTGCTACTACCAACTTAAAGAGATAGAAAGTATTTGAAATCTCTGCTAGGGTTTGTTTCTGTGTGGGAATTTACCTTGCCAAACATTGATTCCTTGTTGGTATTACCTCTGTGCTTGCTGCTTATTGTACTGCCAGTTTCTGAGTAGTTAATCCCTGCAGAGCACTGGCTGCCCACAGCATTACATGGGTTGGAGGGTGGCAGGTTCCTTTTAAGAAGCCTCAAGTGTCTGAGGAGAGTCTGACTTATTAGCTTCCTGCACTGTAAGTGTAATTTCTATTGATTTACAACAGCTGCCTATCCCTTCAGCTCTTTTCAATCAAAAGAAAATTGAACAGCAATGTAGAAGAGTCTACATTTGAATAAGGGGTCAACAGTGTGATTGCAGCAGAACAAAGGAAAAGCCGTGTGAGAGGTGATCTTATTGAAATCAGGCTAGATTGCACAAGCACTTTAGAAGTGTCAAAAGGAGAATCATGGCACTAACTCTAAATGCAAGGGTGGCTGACACACTGGCACTAAACCTTATAGTTGTCTAATGGTGATGTGCCCTACACTGTCACTTAACTCACTAATGTCATTGTGTCTTGAGGTGAAGTGAGCAGGCACATTTCAATAATGCAGCTCCAATACTTATTGCAACAGATAGTTGGACTGGGTTCCAGACCAGTCACTTCATGCAAGCATGTAAATGAGGCTTTTGTTTTGCTGACAGAAAATGCATTATTTTCCTTTCATCCCCTGAGTGTTTTGTAGTGAGATTCTGTGAAAGTGAATATTTGCATTGAATGACTGAGATAATCATCTCCCCAACTTCTGAGCTATGCAGATTAGCTCTGGAGGGTAACACAATACACACCAGTAGCTGTGTAGCATGTCCAAGTGAAGACTTTTGAAGTGTTCCACTGTTGCTGCTTTGTGTGGAGTACAACCTTTTCTTTGTGCTCTGTATCTTTCTTTTCAAGTGGTTGCATTTTGCCACCACTCTGTTAGCCTTTCTAATGAAGTGAGCCATTTGTTTAAATATAAAAAAAGTGGCAGAATGTATTTAAACAGCAGCTAAAATAAACTGTGGTTTGTTCAAATATGCCTTGGTTATCAAGTTGGTGAACTTACAAAGAACTGTTTGGCTTAAATGCCCCCTTGGGACAACATAAGAAATAGGAGCAGGAGTAGACATTCGGCCCATCAAGCCTGCTCCATCACTTAATATAATCATGACTTTGGTCTTGATAGCACGGCACGGTAGCACAGTGGTTAGCACTGCTGCTTCACAGCTCCAGGGACCTGGGTTCGATTCCCGGCTTGGGTCACTGTCTGTGTGGAGTTTGCACATTCTCCTCGTGTCTGCGTGGGTTTTCTCCGGGTGCTCCGGTTTCCTCCCACAGTCCAAAGATGTGCGGGTTAGGTTGATTGGCCATGCTAAAAAATTGCCCCTTAGTGTCCTGAGATGCGTGGATTAGTAGGTAAAATATGTAGGGATATGGGAGTAGGGTCTGGGTGGGATTGTATCGGTGCAGACTCGATGGGCCGAATGGCCTCTTTCTGTACTGTAGGGTTTCTATGATTTCTATGATGATGACTGATCTCTGACTTCAACTCCGTTTTCCACCCTTCCCCATTTCCTTAAATTGTCTGAAAGACCAAAAATCTGTCTAGCCCAGCCTTAAATGATGGAGCATCCGCAACCTCTGGGGTAGATAATTGCAAAGATTCACGACTGTGTGTGTGAAGAAATTTCTCCTCATCTTGGTCATAAATGTTCAGCCTCGTATCCTGAGACAGTGCCCCCATATCTTAGATTCCCTGAACAATGGAACGAATCTCATAGCATCCACACTATCAAGCCCTTCCAGATTTTTATAGGTTTCAATGAGATTGCCTCTCATTCTTCTAAACTCCAAAGAATACAAGCCCAATTTATTCAGCCCCTCATCCTGGGACAATCCCTCGTCCCAGGGACCAATTTAGTGAACTTTTACTGTACTGCCTCTTTCTTAAATATGGAGTCCAAAACTGCACACACTACTCCAGGTGTGGTCTCACCAAAACCCTGTACAACTGTAGCAAGAGTTATTTACCCATGTAATAAAAATCCCCCTGCAATAAAGGCCTACATACCATTTACCTTTGACTGCATGATTACTTTGTGCATTCCTTGTACGTCCAAGTCTTTTTGAACATCAACAGTTACAAGTTTCTCACCTTTTAAAAAAAATTCTGCTTTTTTATTCTTAAGACCAAAGTGTATAACTTCACATTTCCCTATACAAAGAACAATACAGCAGGGGAACAGGCCCTTCGGCCCTCCAAGCCCGTGCCGCTTCCTGGTCCAAACTAGACCATTCTTTTGTATCCCTCCATTCCCACTCCGTTCATATGGCTATCTAGATAAGTCTTAAACGTTCCCAGTGTGTCTGCCTCCACCACCTTGCCTGGCAGCGCATTCCAGGCCCCCACCACCCTCTGTGTAAAATATGTCCTTCTGATATCTGTGTTAAACCTCCCCCCCTTCACCTTGAACCTATGACCCCTCGTGAACGTCACCACTGACCTGGGGAAAAGCTTCCCACCGTTCACCCTATCTATGCCTTTCATAATTTTATACACCTCTATTAAGTCTCCCCTCATCCTCCGTCTTTCCAGGGAGAACAACCCCAGTTTACCCAATCTCTCCTCATAACTAAGCCCCTCCACACCAGGCAACATCCTGGTAAACCTCCTCTGTACTCTCTCCAAAGCCTCCACGTCCTTCTGGTAGTGTGGTGACCAGAACTGGACACAGTATTCCAAATGCGGCCGAGCCAACGTTCTATATATCTGCAACATCAGACCCCAACTTTTATACTCTATGCCCCGTCCTATAAAGGCAAGCATGCCATATGCCGCCTTCACCACCTTCTCCACCTGTGACGTCACCTTCAAGGATCTGTGGACTTGCACACCCAGGTCCCTCTGCGTATCTACACCCTTTAAGGTTCTGCCATTTATCGTATAGCTCCTCCCTACATTATTTCTACCAAAATGCATCCCTTCGCATTGATCTGGATTGAACTCCATCTGCCATTTCTTTGCCCAAATTTCCAGCCTATCTATATTCTCCTGTAGCCTCTGACAATGTTCCTCACTATCTGCAAGTCCAGCCATTTCTGAGTCGTCCGCAAACTTACTGATCACCCCAGTTACACCTTCTTCCAGATCGTTTATATAAATCACAAACAGCAGAGGTCCCAATACAGAGCCCTGCGGAACACCACTAGTCACAGGCCTCCAGCCGGAAAAAGACCCTTCCACTACCACCCTCTGTCTTCTGAGACCAAGCCAGTTCTCCACCCATCTAGCCACCTCCCCCTTTATCCCATGAGATCCAACCTTTTTCACCAGCCTACCATGAGGGACTTTGTCAAACGCTTTACTAAAGTCCATATAGACGACATCCACGGCCCTTCCCTCGTCAACCATTCTGGTCACTTCTTCAAAAAGCTCCACCAGGTTAGTGAGGTAGGACCTCCCTCTCACAAAACCATGCTGACTATCGTGAATGAGTTTATTCCTTTCTAAGTGCGCATACATCCTATCTCTAAGAATCTTCTCCAACAACTTCCCCACCACGGACGTCAAGCTCACTGGCCTATAATTACCCGGGTTATCCTTCCCACCCTTCTTAAATAATGGGACCATATTAGCTATCCTCCAATCCTCTGGGACCTCACCTGCGTCCAGTGACGAGACAAAGATTTGCGTCAGAGGCCCAGCGATTTCATCTCTCGTCTCCCTGAGCAGCCTTGGATAGATTCCATCAGGCCCTGGGGATTTGTCAGTCTTTATATTCTCTAACAAACCTAACACTTCCTCCCTTGAAATGGAGATTTTCTCCAACGGTTGAACACTCCCCTCTGAGACACTCCCAGTCAACACATCCCTCTCTTTTGTGAATACCGACGCAAAGTATTCATTTAGGATCTCCCCTACTTCTTTGGGCTCCAAGCATAATTCCCCACTTTTGTCCCTGAGAGGTCTGATTTTTTCTCTGACAACCCTTTTGTTCCTAACGTATGAATAAAATGGCTTGGGATTCTCCTTAATCCTGTCTGCCAAGGACATTTCGTGACCCCTAATTCCCCGTTTGAGTTCTTTCCTACTTTCTTTGTACTCCTCCAGAGCTCCCTCTGTTTTTAGCTGCCTGGACCTAACATACGCCTCTCTTTTCTTTTTGACCAATCCCTCAATTTCCCTGGTTATCCATGGTTCTCGAATCCTATCCTTCCTATCCTTTTTTACAGGCACATGCCTGTCCTGTAGCCCTAACAACTGTTCCTTAAAAGTCTCCCACATGCCAGATGTGGATTTACCCTCAAACAGCCTCTCCCAATCAAGAGCTGCCAATTTCTGCCTAATCCCACTAAAGTTAGCCTTCCCCCAATCCAACACCTTACCCTTGGGACACCACTCATCCTTTTCCATCACTATCCTAAAGCTAACAGAATTGTGGTCACTATTTGCCACATGTTCCCCTACCAAAACTTTGAAGACCTGACCGGGCTCATTCCCCAGTACCAGGTCCAGTATAGCCCCCTCTCTAGTCGGGTTATCTACATATTGTTCCAAAGAACCCTCCTGTATGCATTTTACAAATTCCTCCCCATTCAGAGTCCTAGCTCTCAACGATTTCCAGTCTATACCAGGGAAATTGAAGTCTCCCACTACAACAACCCTATATTTCCTGCACCTATCCAGTATCTCCTGACATATCCGTTCTTCCACTTCCCTTGGGCTGTTGGGGGGCCTGTAGTATACCTCCAACATAGTGACTGTGCCCTTCCTGTTTCTAAGCTCCACCCAGAGTGACTCGTTACACGACCCCTCTGAATTGTCCTCCCTCTGCACTGCTGTAATATGCTCTCCAACTAATACTGCTACTCCCCCACCTCTTTTGGCCCCTCCTCTGTCTCGCCTAAAACACTTGTACCCCGGAATATTCAGCTGCCAGTCTTGTCCCTCTTTCAACCAAGTCTCTGTCACCGCAACCACATCCAAATTCCTCGTGAGCATTAAGGCCCTACGTTCATCTGTCTTACCTGCTACGCTCCTTGCATTGAAGTATAAGCACTCCAGACCTCCAGGCCCAGTGAGGTCATCCTCCCCCAGAGTGCTCTTCTTCTTTGCCAGCCTTGTCCCAGCCCCAAGCTCGTCCCCAGCCTATATTGTACTCCATCTGCCATTTTGTTACCCACTCACCTAACCTGTCTAAATCACTTTGCAACCTCTCTCTGTCCTTCCTATTGCTTACAAAGAACAGTACAGTACAGCACAGGAAACAGGCCCTTCGGCCCTCCAAGCCTGTGCCGCTCCTTGGTCCAACTAGACCAATTGTTTGTATCCCTCCATTCCCAGGCTGCTCATGTGACTATCCAGGTAAGTCTTAAACGATGTCAGCGTGCCTGCCTCCACCACCCTACTTGGCAGCGCATTCCAGGCCCCCCACCACCCTCTGTGTAAAAAAATATCCCTCTAATATCTGAGTTATACTTCGCCCCTCTCACCTTGAGCCCGTGACCCCTCGTGAACGTCACTTCTGATCTGGGAAAAAGCTTCCCACCGTTCACCCTATCTATCCCCTTCATAATCTTGTACACCTCTATTAGATCTCCCCTCATTCTCCGTCTTTCCAGGGAGAACAACCCCAGTTTACCCAATCTCTCCTCATAGCTAAGATCCTCCATACCAGGCAACATCCTGGTAAACCTTCTCTGCACTCTCTCTAACGCCTCCACGTCCTTCTGGTAGTGCGGCGACCAGAACTGGACGCAGTACTCCAAATGTGGCCTAACCAGCGTTCTATACAGCTGCATCATCAGACTCCAGCTTTTATACTCTATACCCCGTCCTATAAAGGCAAGCATACCATATGCCTTCTTCACCACCTTCTCCACCTCTGTTGCCACCTTTAAGGATTTGTGGACTTTCACACCTAGGTCCCTCTGTGTTTCTATACTCCTGATGACTCTGCCATTTATTGTATAACTCCTTCCTACATTATTTCTTCCAAAATGCATCACTTCGCATTTATCCGGATTAAACTCCATCTGCCACCTCTCTGCCCAATTTTCCAGCCTATCTATATCCTGCTGTATTGCCCAACAATGCTCTTCGCTATCCGCAAGTCCAGCCATCTTCGTGTCATCCGCAAACTTGCTGATTACACCAGTTACACCTTCTTCCAAATCATTTATATATATCACAAATAGCAGAGGTCCCAGTACAGCGCCCTGCAGAACACCACTGGTCACAGACCTCCAGCCGGAAAAAGACCCTTCGACCACTACCCTCTGTCTCCTATGGCTAAACACAGTAAGAAGTTTAACAACACCAGGTTAAAGTCCAACAGGTTTATTTGGTAGCAAAAGCCACACAAGCTTTCGGAGCTGCAAGCCCCTTCGTGTTAACGGGCTTGCAGCTCCGAAAGCTTGTGTGGCTTTTGCTACCAAATAAACCTGTTGGACTTTAACCTGGTGTTGTTAAACTTCTTACTGTGTTTACCCCAGTCCAACGCCGGCATCTCCACATCATGACTCCTATGGCTAAGCCAGTTCTCCACCCATCTAGCCACTTCTCCTTGTATCCCATGAGCCTTAACCTTCTTAACCAACCTGCCATGTGGGACTTTATGAAATGCCTTACTGAAATCCATATAGACGACATCCACGGCCCTTCCTTCATCAACCGTTTTTGTCACTTCCTCAAAAAACTCCACCAAATTTGTAAGGCACGACCTCCCTCTTACAAAACCATGCTGTCTGTCACTAATGAGATTGTTCCTTTCTAAATGCACATACATCCGTCTCTAAGAATCCTCTCCAACAACTTCCCTACCACGGACGTCAAGCTCACCGGCCTATAATTTCCTGGGTTATCCCTGCTACCCTTCTTAAACAACAGGACTACATTCGCTATCCTCCAATCCTTACCTTCACCTAGATTGGTATAATCAACAAACTTGGCTACATCACTCTCTGTCTCTTCGTCTCAGTCATTAACGTAGATTGTAAATAGCTGAGGCCCCAGCACTGATCCTTGCGGCACTCCACTATTAACTGCCTGCTGTTACCAACAGGAGGGGAATTAATTTAAACAGCACTAATTTCTCCTCTCTCTACCCGTCCATAAACAGAGAGGTGTTTTTGATTTCCCACTTTACAAGTGGTGGCATATTTTCCTCAACCCTTCAGTTTGGAGTGATCCAATCCTCTATTAATAACCTCGAGATTTAATAAAATAAGAGGGCTGGTTTATTTTGCACATGCACAAAATGCAGGAAGAAGTTTTGTAACATTCTCCACTTGTGCACTCCTACAATATAAGATTTATGAGGGAAAGAGAGGAGGTACAAGGCAAGACCACAATAAAAATAAGAGTCATTGTTTCATGTGAATCTGGAATCCAGAATCAAAAGTCCAATGGTGTATTCCACCAGAGGTTAGCAAGCTGAAACTATTGCAAGGTGATGTGTTTTTTCAGAAGTGAGGACTCTACTGATGGAAGGAGGCTCCTGGAGATGAATTTGTGCTATAGGCACTGATAGAAGGTTTCTGATGTACACAGTGTAGATGGAGGCCATACAGTTTACCTGGACGAGCTCTTTCTGCTGTTATTGGTTGGCTAGTAAAATGGTAGACTGTTTGGGTTCAGTTCCACACAGCAATCTTACAGGTTCCAGCAGCTTGGGGAAGGTCATGCGATATACCTCCTACTACTTCTCCTCGGTTTTGGACAAAGGATGTACTTTCCAGGTCTGAAATCATGAGAAGTTTAATAGAGGAGTCAGGGCCCTTTTGTCCTTGCAGGCACACCCACTGGAACTCTACCGCCCTGCCCGCCACATAATCCGAGCAGGCGAGGGGCAGGCAATGGAAATGTCCGTTGACTTCGGACAGGAATTTCCCGTCTCACTCAAACGAGGCCGTAAAATCCCACCCACCCAGAGTTCTGCCTTAGAAATGTAAATGGTGTTGGTGCATTTCTTTGAAATTTGATTCTCTGTAGTTGTAGGGAACATTAATGCCTCTTTAAAGATAATGAGGTCCCTGATGGTTTCTGAAGATTGGAAAATCCTCTGGTAGAGCTGGTCAGGTATGTCTGGGTAAGGCGTATCAGGGTAAAGTCTTTGTCCATTTTTAAACTAAAACATTAATTTTATAAAGTAGCCAGTTGATGTGTTTTCCACCTTTATCTTCTGGACGAGACACTGCTAACTTGAAAAAGTACCATTTATGTCCCTCTCTGTTTTTTATCTGTTAACCAATTCTCTGTGAATGCTAATATTCTCCAACTTCAAATGCCTTTTGGAAATCCAGGTAAACTACAGTTACTGGTTCCCCTTTATCTATCCTACTAGTTGCATTATCATAAAACTCATGCATTTGTCAAACAAGATTTTGTTTAATAAAACCATGTTGACTTCTAATCATACTATGTTTTTCTAAGTGTATTGTTAAAACTACCTTAATAATACATTCAAACATTTTCCCAACAACTGATGTTAGGCTAACTGCCATATAGTTCGCAGCTTCCTTGGTCCCTTCTTTCTTGAAAAGCAGTGCAACATTTGTCAATTTCCAGTCTTGTGGGTCAATTCCTGAATCTAAGGAATTTTTGGAAGGTCAGAGCTAAAACCTCCATTAGCTCTGCAGCTATCTTGTTTGGAACCCTAGGGTGTAAGCCATCAGGTCCCTGGGGTTTGTCCGATTTTAGTCCCTTAAGTTTCTTTAAGGGGTAAGGTTTAAAGGAGATGTACGAGGCAAGTTTTTTACATCGAGGGTGGTGGGTGCCTGGAACTCGCTGCCGGGGGCGGTAGTGGAAGCAGATACAATAGTGACATCTTGATAAATATATGAATAGGAAGGGAATAGAGGTCACCAGAAGGGTGAAGGGTTTTAGTTCAGTCAGGCAGCATGGTCAGTGCAGGCTTGGAGGACCGAAGGGCCTGTTCCTGTGCTGTAATTTTCTTTGTTCTTTGTACTATGAAGACAGATACAAAGGGGGCAATTCTCTCATCCCGCTGCGCTGATCTTTTAGAGCAGTGGGCCAGGAGGGTGAAGCGGCACCCGATTCGCGTGATCCGTGCTGCGCGTCTGGGTCTGAGCGCATCTCCCAGTACCGGACATCCGACGCCAATGCTGGAAATATATGCAGCAGCTAATTTGCATATCATCTCCATGCCCTTAATGGGCCCGGGACTGAAATCTCCAGGCTCACTAGCATCTCTGCCCCTCTGCCAGGAATGGTTCACTCCAGCAGGGTTTACAGTAGCTCCCCACTTGAGGGGAGCTGGTGGCCCAGCCGTGCTGGAGTGAAGGGGGAGTAATTGAGACCCCTTAGAGGGTTGGGCACCAGGGGGTGCCCTCTTGGCATTGGCATCTTGGCAGTGCCAGCCTGGGCCCCCGGCACTGCCCAAGGGGCAAAGTGCCAATGCCCAGGTGGCACCTTGGCACTGCCCACCAGTGCCAAGGGGTGGGACCTGATGGGGGCAGGACCTGATTGGGTGGGGCCTGGTGGGGGGGTGGGACAGGGCCTCTGTGGGGCAATGGATAGGGTCTCCTGTTACCATTCTGCTGTTGGGATCAGTGGGGGAGAGGGGACAGCGATCACGGCTGACCATCGTGGGGAAGGGGGGGCAGGGCAGCAGCCTGTTTTGGGGGTGGGTTGGGGGGACAGCCTGCTGGGGGTTGGGGCTGCAGGGGGGATGGCCAGCACTGTGTGGGGGTTGGGGGGGGGGGAGATTGAGCCAGGCTGGGAGGAGGGGTTCAGGGCTGGGCCAGGGCATGTTTGGAGCAGGGGGGAGAGGCAGCGATCGGGCCGTGGGGGGAGGGGTGGAGGGCTGACGATGTGGGGGTGTGGGGCTGGCCAGCAATCGGGAGGCTAGCAGACAGTCCCCCTGACACTTGGGGGCAATTTAGCATGGCCAACCCACCTAACCCACACATCTTTGGACTGAGAGAGGAAACCGGAGCACCTGGAGGGTACCCCGCAGACACGGGGAGATTGTGCAAACTCCACACAGACAGTGATCCAAGCTGGGAATCGAACCCGGGTTCCTGGTGCTGTGAGGCAGCAGTGCCACCGTGATGCCCAAGATAGCTTTATCCCTATTTGGTTTCACCACATACTGCTCCAATAAACTGTCGCAAAAACATATTATAAACTTCTGGCCACTTTTGTCAATTTGATTGTCCCAGTTTATATGGAGATTAAAGTCTCCCAGAATTATTATATTTCCCTTGTACAAGCTCAAGTTTTAATGCTTTGCTCAAAGGTATAACTACAGGATAACTCTATAATAATGGTACAATTAGTATAACTACTGTAAACTACTGCCATCAATGTTTTCTGACTCTTGCTATTCCTAATTTCCACTCTTACTACTTCATGATCTCCAGAGGTCAGAGGCTTTCTTACTAATTAATGCCCTTCACTATCGTCCCCTCCATCTTGGCCATTCTGTCTGTCTTTCTGAACTATTGTGTACCCCGGAATATTTATTTCCCAACCGGGATCACTTTGTAAACATGTTTCCGTAATGGTGATTAGATCTAAATCATTTGCCTCTATTTGTACCACTAATCATCTTATTGTAGATGGTTTATGCATTTAGATATCAAAACTTTAATTTCATTTTTTACTTCTATTCCTCACAATTTATTTGCTGATGTACATATTTGGTTAAATTCTGTGCCCCTTTCTGTTGCATTCTGCTTGTCTTTAGCTATACCATTATACTATTCAAATACCACCACCATTCTCTTTCGCTTTCTAAGTGTCCTTTCACCTGCATGCTTCCCCAGCCTCACCACCATTAGTTTAAAGCCTTGTGCACAGCCTGAGTTAAAGATTGACCAGAGCAGTGGTTCCAAGCCAGTCCAAGTGGAGCCCATCCCAATGGAAAAGTTCAGTTTTTCCTGAGTACTGATGCCAGTGCTGTTAACGGCCCCACTCCTCTCGCACTCTCTCACTATTAACGGCCCCACTCCTCTCGCACTCTCTCACTGTTAACGGCCCCACTCCTCTCGCACTCTCTCACTGTTAACGGCCCCACTCCTCTCGCACTCTCTCACTGTTAATGGCCCCACTTCTCTCTCACTGTTAATGGCCCCACTCCTCTCGCACTCTTTTGTTTGGCCCCGCTGCTCCTCTCTCATTCTCTCTCTGTTAATGACCCTGCTCCACTCGCACTCCCTCACTCTTTAGGGCCTCAGTCCCCTCGCACTCTCTCACTATTAATGGCCTCGGCACTCCTCTTGCACTCTTGTTGTTAATGGCTCCACTGCTTCCTCGCACTCTCCCACTGTTAATGGCTCTGTTGCTCCTTGTTCACTCTCTCCAAATTGATGATAGTTTCATGGTTGCCATTTCTGAAACTTGCATTTAATTCCAGCTTTTAATTTAATTTAAATTCACCAGCAGCCATGAGATTTGAACTCATGTTCACAGAGCATTAACGTGGCTCTCATTTCTGTCCAATGACATCACCATGACAATCATCTTCCAAGGTTCAAGGAACAGTGTAAATAATTCAGAATTTTTGTTGGTAATTTTGAGTATTTTGTAATTGGGTGTTGCATGACCAGAACTAACCAGTGCCATACAGTATTTTGTTTTGAAGTCCGTATCTATTTCTCTAAAAGTGGAATGGCTGGGTGATTCCTATCTTTATTTACATTTAAAACATTGTACCGTCAATCTAAAATGTCTATTTTGAGGAACAACTGACTAGGTCGACAGAAATGTGCAGAGGTTGACTTGTGGATTAACTTTTTAGATATACCTTGTGTCTAATAGGTCAAAGTTATGATGCTGAGCTTCTAATGGGAAGTTTTATCTGCTGGGGGCACCATTGTCCTATTAATCTACCGATTGCAGTGCTATGCTGTATGTAATTTGCTTGCCAATGGCTTTGTATCCAAAGCACGACTACATGGTGATTTTTCACAGGATTTAGTGAAAGTCTTATAGCTTTTAGCTGAAAAACAGTGCCTCAGTTTTTTTTGCGTGCAACTTCCATCAACTCAGCCATTGCAGTTTATCAAAGTTGTGGTTTGTGGTAATTCTGACTTTCTCAGCAAACTGTGGGAAAGTATGGTTTGATTTATAGAATGGGTGTGGTGGAAACACATTCATGCTGTATTAATGAGGCCTGGAACATGATGATGTATAGCGAATGCCTCTGTCAACGTACAGCCTTTACATAGGGAAACGTGCCCTTTCCTAAGCATGTACGAATGCTCGGAAATATCAGTTGGTTGTCTTGGTACATCAGTGCTTGGAGGTTGGTAAATTACACTCTGAAAAGGATGAATTCTCATAGAATTAGCCAGAGGTGACAGTTCAAATAAAATAACATTTTATAATAACATCAAATAATCTTTGCATCATCAATGGGGATGGGAGAGGTTCCGGAGGATTGGAGGATTGCGGATGTTGTTCCTTTATTCAAGAAAGGGAGTAGAGATAGCCCTGGAAATTATAGACCAGTGAGTCTAAGCTCAGTGGTTGGTAAGTTGATGGAGAAGATCCTGAGAGGCAGGATTTATGAACATTTGGAGAGGTATAATATGATTAAGAATAGTCAGCATGGCTTTGTCAAAGGCAGATCATGCCTTACGAGCCTGATTGAATTTTTTGAGGATGTGACTAAACACATTGATGAAGGAAGATCAGAAGATGTAGTATGTATGGACTTCAGCAAGGCATTTGATAAGGTGCCCCATGCAAGGCTTATTGAGAAAGTGAGGAGGCATGGGATCCAAGGGGACATTGCTTTGTGGATCCAGAACTGGCTTGCCCACAGAAGGCAAAGAATGGTTATAGATGGGTCATATTCTGCATGGAGGTCGGTCACCAGTGGAGTGCCCCAGGGATCTGTTCTGGGACCCTTACTCTTTGTGATTTTTATAAATGACCTGGATGAGGAAGTGGAGGGATGGGTTGGTAAGTTTTCTGATGACACAAAGGTTGGATGTGTTGTGGATAGCGTGGAGGGATGTCAGAAGTTGCAGCGAGACATTGATAGGATGCAAGACTGGGCGGAGAAGTGGCAGATGGAGTTCAACCCAGATAAGTGTGAGGTGGTTCATTTTGGCAGGTCAAATAGGATGGCGGAATATAATATTAATGGTTGGACTCTTGGCAGAGTGGAAGATCAGAAGGATCTTGGGGTCCGAGTTCATAGGATGCTCAAAGCAGCTGTGCAGGTTGAGGCTGTGGTTAAGAAGGCGTATGGTGTACTGGCCTTCATCAATGGAGGAATTGAGTTTCGGAGTCGTGAGATAATGTTGCAGCTATATAAGACCCTGGTCAGACCACACTTGGAGTACTGTGCTCAGTTCTGGTCGCCTTATTACAGGAAGGATGTGGAAGCCATAGAAAGGATGCACAGGAGATTTACAAGGATGTTGCCTGGGTTGGGGAGCATGCCTTAGGAGGATAGGTTGAGTGAGCTCGGCCTTTTCTCCTTGGAGAGACGAAGGGTGAGAGGTGACCTGATAGAGGTGTATAAGATGTTGAGAGGTATTGATCGAGTGGACAGTCAGAGGCTTTTTCCTAGGGCTGAAATGGTTGCCACAAGAGGACACAGGTTTAAGGTGCTGGGGAGCAGGTACAGAGGAGATGTTAGGGGTAAGTTTTTCACTCCGAGGGTGGTGGGTGCGTGGAATGGGCTGCCAGCAACGGTGGTGGAGGCGGATTCGATAGGGTCTTTTAAGAGACTTTTAGATAAGTGCATGGAACTTAGTAAGATAGAGGGTTATAGGTAAGCCTAGTAATCGCTAAGGTAGGGACATGTTCGGCACAACTTTGTGGGCTGAAGGGCCTGTATTGTGCTGTAGTTTTTCTATGTTTCTAACACTGATAATCTTAAACACCCTTCACATGAAGAGTAGAAGCCATGTCCAGTATTTCCCCAAATATCCTGTCTGTAATCTTGGCTTGGGGTAATTGTCAGTTTAAATGAGAAGCCATTGTGATATACCTCGGATCACAATTTTGGCTAGGAAATGAAGATTAAGGAAGGGAAAAAGCACCTTTTCACCCAAGTATTATGGTGACCTTTGTTGTTGAGACTTTTTTGGATTGTGCAAGTTTGACTTTGGTTGGAGTTCGCCTTCCACCTTTCTCTGCCCCTCACCTACCACTCCCCCCACCTCGACCTCACACACTTCTCTCCTTCAACCTCCCCCGCCATCCTTTGTCACTCATTTTTATCACATCCCCTGGCTTCCTGTCAATCCTGCAATCTTTATGCTTTATCTGAGAATAGGGATTCAGTGTGTGAAGAGTTGAAGGCACAAAGCCATATTTGTCAACTCTGAATTTTCCTCTCGTACAATCAACCTGCTTGAAAAAGCAAACAAGTTGGACTGTTGTTCATGCTGTAAACTTGACTTAGTTCAAGGGACAGTGATTGAAAGACACAGTGCTCAGATGAGTCTAATACAGTGAACAATTAATAATTGATATAGAAACCCTTTTTTAAAATTCACATGCTGTTTTAAAAATAGTGATCCTTAAGTCAGTGGATGATTTTGGGAAGTTTTTTGCCTCTAAATCCAATACTCTGAAATTAGCTCGTAAAAGTTTCATAATATCCTACTTATATTTGTAAATCTGTATCATATTGAACACGGAATGCGTTTTGAAGCATTAATATCCTAATGAACTCTCACCTACCCCCTCATTGCTATAGACACCAAGAAACTTGTCTTTGAAACATGAAAGACAAGATTTTCCATGCCAGATTGGAGGGAAAGGAGAATATTGAGATGATGCATTTGATTATGACCTGCCACAAGTCTGGCTAAGGCTGGTGGCTCCAAGAACTTAAGACTCTGTGTGGAAACTTAGCTTGTCTTTTGGGCTAGGTTAGTTTATTTATTATGGAATGAATTTGAGATTAGCTGAAGAGTTTAAGTGATGAGCGAGCAAGGAGCACCTGTGTAGTACAGTGCTAGGAGGAGACCATTTCAGCAACATTGTGCAGCTGGAAACCAAATTCAAGACAACTGTATAAAAGGTAGGATGTCAGCTTAATTTGTATGAGTTGAGGGGTTGGATGCAGGAATTTCCTCTCCATTGTAGGTGTTGATATTAGTAGTTGCTGAGAATTTATGTAATGGTGGAGATCGGTAAACTTCTGGCTTAGCTTATGGGTTAAATTGATTCTGACTAGTTTGAATTTGATTAAAGTTAACCAAACCACAAAATTCTGCTTTTGTTGACCCAACTTAAAAACCATTTGAGTGAGCTTTCTCATCTTAGTTTTGACTTGGGCTAAGTTTTAACTATCTGAGGTGAAAGGGAAGTTCATATTTCCTCCCCTTCCTGCTTCCACTCCACATTCTACCCTAGTTGGGTTACAATTTAGGTAACAATGGATCCTTTCTGACTGTGTTGTAACATGTTGGTTAATGGTTTCCAGCATTAGCTTCTCCTTCCTGAAATTAAACACTACATGCCAGCCTTTCTGTTCTGTCGAGATGTGGCATGTCTTATTGTGGAATAAGTATTGTGTGTGAAAGTTGCATTATGCTGAAGGATAAGGTATGTTATTAAAGTTAAGTGGACTTTAGAGCTCTCAATAGCTTGTGTCTTTTGACTAACTTAGTGTGTTGCATTATTTGTAAAGTGAAAGCATATTATCTTTAAGCTCAAAGTACTGGCTGTATTCAGGGCACTAATGAATGACCACTTCCATGTTATATAGACAAATGAGACTTCATTTCTGCTTCAAATTAGATACAGGTTGTGGAAACAGGTTGCAGTTCGAATGGGAAGAATATTATGAGAACTGTTTGCTACTTCTAACTTGTTCAAATTAATTTTTCACTTGCCAGGGTTCCTGTTTTCTTGAATGAAGCTATATAAAGTTAAACACATCTAACAGGAGTGAAATGTACCTTCTGAAATGAATGATGAGGAGGAGGAGCTTGTTAATGGGGAAAAGTGAACTGAAAGCCACTGAGGAGCATGTGCAATAGGAAGAGACAGAAACCAGCATAGCACCCGCTGCCAGTTACAAAAAAATGAGCTTTCCAAAATTTCCAGTAATTCTCTAAGCTTAATGGAGATTTGAACCTTGCAGCTGTGGTTCTGTGTTCCTTGGAAGGGAAGGGGGTCTTGACAAGCTGTGCACATTGCCAATGTTAGAACTATAGAAAGGTAGGAAAGCCCCTTCTCTTGGGTACTTCATATGCTTCACTTCTGTTCCCAAGTAAGACTCAGGAACTAACATTACTCTGTTGTTTGGACAGTGAATATGCCATGCAAGTTGCAGCCAACTTGCCAAGCCATGGTTCATCACCAATGTGTTACAAACCAGCATTATGGAACCTGGAAACATGGACGTAGACTTGGGTTCTTCTCCACATCACCCTGGTATGTGAATGGCTGCTGTCCTACCAGCAGAGAGGTGGCAGAAAGACTGCACCTCAGCACAAGTCCACAGCATTAGAATATTTTGCTTAAGGCTTGTCACATCAGTTGAAAGCACTGACCCAAGGCAATAGCATTCCTTCTGTTTCTTTCTGTTATTTTCAGTGGAGCCTACTGCTGTCTTTCCGTTGAGGATAATGCCTAATCCTTTTGAGATAAAGGTTTATCTATACAGCATCCTTCCAAATTACCAAGCCATCTTTAACCACTGCAAAGTCATGAGCATGATGTTCCTCTCAAATCCAAACCAATCTTTCCCACCTGTTTGAAGCCTTCAAATAATATTTTTCACCCCACCACAGTGCTGAAATAGGTCTTAGAAAAATTACAAATAGCATCCTATGTAACTGACTGTTGTAAACAGTTACTCCTTGTCTTTCTTCACCTTTTAGCAGTCTTTGATATGACTGACCACGCCATTTTTCTCCTGTACCTCTCCTCAGCTTTTCAGCTGGGTGGTATTGCTCTTGTCTGATGCTATTTCTGTTTATCCAATCATACCTGGAATGATGCCTGGAACACTGGGAGTACTCCCCTGCTCTTTTTCAAATAATGCTGTGGATTATTTTACATCCGCCTAACGGGACAGATGGCCTTGGTTTCCGCCTTATCTTACCAATGGTGCAGCACTTCCTCGGTGCTGCACTGAAGTGTCTGCCTAGATTATATGCTCAAGTTTCTGGAATGAGCCTTTTGATTCAGAAGCAAGAGTGTTATCCTTGAACCAACACTGACTCTTAGTTTGGGATCTGAAGAAAGATTTGTATTTATATAGCTCCTTTCACAACCTTAGGATGTCTCAAAATGCTTTACAACCATTCATTTACTTTTAAAGTGCAGTCACTATGTAATGTAGTAAACGTGGATGCGACCCTCGAGACTCAATCTTATTGAGAGACCCACATAGGGGAAAAAAAAACCTTGGACACTCCTGGCTTAAAACTAATTTTATTTCACTCAACTAGACAATTTTAAAGATGTGACAGATATGAAAAAATGCCTTTTCAATACATACATATACCACATTCAGTGGCAAAAATACTGAGTTAAAGTGCTTTGGAGTCCAGTTGGCATTAAAATTCTGCGAGAACTAATTCCCGGAGTAAAATTGATTCTACTGCTTTTCCCCATTACTCTCGCTGTCTTCCATTTAGCATGTTAGTTTCCTGACAGTAGAGTACACAGCACTTAGCAGCTGGTTTGTGAAACCATCAGTCAGGAAATTGTATGATAAATAGCAGGTATGGAGGTTTAGTGGCATTTTGTTCTGCTTCAGCAGTTTTAGCCTGACTTTGGAAAAGTCATCATGTGGCATTTTGTCAAGGGCTGCAACAGAAGATGGTAACAGTACAGTAACTTATTACACAGACACTTGAGTTATGATGTTCTCCAGATGTATTGTTCATGTGTGAATAATAAGTCACGAGATGGATAATTATGCTGGATCTAGTGATGCAGGCCACTTCCAGTCACAAGGGTTTGTCCTAAGCAGACTATGCTGTATGATGGACTGTCTCTGTTTTGTGGCTCAAAGCTGCTGTGTGGAAAACGGGGCAGAAATGAACAATTGCTCGAGGAGCTGAGTTCATTTATTTATAGTTGAGTTCTGATGGTAATGAAATTCATTGGTTTTGTTCCATTTGTGACAGTTAAAGTGCTTGTGTATATGTTCCAGCTTGCCTTTGGATGGTTTCTTTTCCAAGACATTCACTCAACAGATTTTTAACATCCCAACTGCTGATGTTAAAGGTTCTGTATATTTTGAATATTTCTTGTTAGCTTATACTGTAAACCTTTGTGCAGTATACATACAGTGAATCGAGTACGGGGGACTTCTGTTGAATCATCTTGAGAGACTGTAATTGTGAAGCAGGCATAATCGCAGCCCACTTGGTCCCACATTGTTGCCACAAAATCTGCAAATGTTGCTGAGGTAGAGTAAGTGAGAAAACGATGTGATTTATATGAAGGAAACACAGGATTGTCTGTCCCTGGCCTCCTGCCATTCATGGACCCGTCTGGAGTGAGCTCCTTGCTCGTTCCATGGTTGGGTTTGCTGTCTGTAGATCTATCCTAGTTGTTGCCAGCTGTTCATGTTGCATGTGGTCGATTGGCGTAACTCGCAGTTTTATTTTTTAAGTATCTCACCAAGTTCCCTACCTGTTTAATTGGTTCCATGAGAACCAATGCAGAACTGGATCATAAGCAGTTCTTTTGGTACAATGTAACAGAGAAAACCCTTGAGTCTGTCAGTTTGACACAAATTACTCTAAAGTTTTATGGAGCACACCAGAAAATGTCTGCGAAAAATGTTAGTTCTGTGTGCCCATCAGAAATTGAGCGTGTGGCAGGGGGCAGCTTGCATTATGTGGGTAAATTACCTCATCCGCCCTTGATCAGTTGCGATTTTAAAAGATCCAGTCTTTCACGTGCAATTCCTTTTATGTTAGTAGGGCCACAATGCCCCATCTTAACAAGGAAGTTAATGAAGCCGTTGCTCACTCAGACAACTGATGTAACACAGTTCTCCTCCAAATCACCCAGGATAACTAGGTTTCTCCGACTGGACTTAAAAAAAAAAATCAGAGTTCCTGCAGTGCAGAAGGAGGCCATTTAGCCCATTGGGTCTGCACCGACTCTCCAAAAGAATATCCCACCCAGGTCCACCTCGCCCTATTCTGTAACCCCACACATTTACCGTGACTAATCCACCTAACCTAACAGCTTTGGGCAGTGGGAGGAAACCGGAGCACCCAGAGGAAAGCCACACAAACGCAATGTGCAAACTCCACACAGTCAGTCACCCAAGGCTGAAATCGAACCCAGATCCCTGACACTCCTGAGGCAGCAGTGCTAGCTACTGGCCACCCTAAATCATTTCCCCACTCCCACCTGCTCTACCTCAATGTCCTCCTGGTCCACGTTCTTAGCTTAGATCCAACAAGTGGCCTCTGTGACTCCTAGACACCAACTTTCCAACCACCAGACATGGCTTCCCCTCCTGCTGCTGCCATTGTTTGGCCACTTTTCTGCTCAGAAGTTATAACTGCCATCTGAGTATCTAAACTTTTTCTATTCTGCCCCTTCACCATTTTCCTCCTTCAATTCGCTCCCTTTGTCCTGAAGGCACTGACTCTTGATTGGTTTGCAGTTTTTTGATGATATCAGCCCTCTCACCTCGCCCAAGTGATCTCTTTTTGTGTATAATTCTTAAAGGCAGTAATTGCAAGTGAACAATTTTATCTTGCTGGTTGTGGTGTGAGCAGGGGAAAAAAAATACGGTCTGGCCAAAAATCATGTGCCTTCTATTCTAACAGAGGTCACTACCTACTGAAGTCAGAGCAAAAGCTGCCCAGCTTCGGAACAATGTGTTGCCCCTACACGGTTGCACTGGCAGAGGTCAGCACAGAGCAGGGCTGAAGCGTGGGGCTTTCCCGTCTAGCTGAGCTCACTATCACAGTCCAACTATGTATTTATAGGATTATAAATATTAAGAAAAAGATGTGCCGTTAGTTGAAATTTTGATTTTGTTTTTATCACAGCTGATTGTGACATGGCCTGTGTGCATTGCACTACCAATTGTTGCCTGTCAGTGTCAAAGTTGTTCTAACTCCCCAGTAAGGAACAATATTCCAGTTCCCCTCGGCATGAATGTAGAGGTCCAAAAGCTTCATTCCATTGCACTTGTAACTCTTAATGCACTTGAATTCCCCCATTGTATTATCATTAAGAGTGATCTCTAATAAAACATATGCTTTACCAAGTCATTTACCATGCTGCAACTGTTCAAACTATAGCAAGCTGAAATTAAATCTTGTAAATCAGAAGATTTGGTAATTTTCTGAGAGCCAATGTTTTATCGATAATGGAGTTCTGCTGAATTGTGAGACCTTAAAGAAGCTTCTAGAACAGTCGCTAAAATGTCTAGTGACTTGACCAAAACTTCTAATAGTGAAGGGTAACTCTTTGGATATTTTTAAAACCTAAGTTTTGTGCTCAAGCCCCTGGAGTGGGACTTGAATACACAACTCTCTAATTCACAGGTGAGAATGCTATCATTAAACCAAAGCTGACACCATTAAATTGAACTGAAATAAAGTTGACTCGGGTTGTGGCATTAAATAATGGTTGACCTTCAAATATACGCATGCCAAATGAAATGTTGGTTTTTTAACAATGGCCTATCAATGAATGCAACGCTAAGATTCAGTGTAATAATGGAGTGCTTTGAGATTTCCTTGTCACCCACCTTGTCTCTTATTTTCTCATTTTACAGCTCCACATCCCCTTTTTCCATCCTTCCATCCACCTGTTCCAATTGATGCCAGACATCACGAGGGACGCTACCATTATGATCCATCACCTCTTGCTCCAGTGCACATGTGAGTATGATTTATCAATGTCTTGGATAAAGTAAAATTTACAGTAGAATTTGTGTGATTAATTGCTTTTCTGGACCAGGATATTGTTGTTTGAAAAGCAAATATCCTTGTCAGGGCCTGCTTTGAACCAAATTTTAATGAAGCGTGTGTGTTCATTTCAACATCTTATTTGTCTTTGGCCTCATTGGCCTGGAACTTGCTGGTAAAGATAATGGTGAGCCTGTTAACATTCACTGCTATTAAGGAGTAAATTGGACAGCAACTTCCAGTGATTACATGTGCAGTTAAATATGGAAAGCAGGATGCTGCTGTCCAGGTTGCTCTGCTTCTCCAGGAACTTTGTTGGAATGGTATTTTACCAAAAGACTCAGCATTTATATACAGGGAATGGTGTGGCATTGCAGTTCTTACCCACCAGGTACCCACAGTACATCCATGCATTTCTAACAGTGTGGTAAGTCTTTCTTGTTGCCAAACAACCTATTTGGCCCTGAAAATTTACTTTGAAAAGGTGTGGAGTTTCATCCCCCATATTTTAGTTATTGTTGGAGATGTTAAGTTAAAATAAAACTTTATTTTTAAATTTTCTTTATGTCTCTTATCTCTTAATCCAATTTCTTTCCGTCTCTTTATTATACTTTGTGCTTGTGATTTGTTATTGGATTAAATATTATCACTCATGCTTCCTGGTTCAGACTCTGCAGACCTGATTTCAACTTTGAAGTGAATGGGTTAAAATCAGGCACTTCCTCTCAATAAAGTTTTGTCAAAGGTGACGCACATTGCTTGCCATATTCACCCATGTCCCAGATCCCCAGTAAATATTGCTGCACTGAAATAGATTTCTAATAACCCCAAGTTGCTGTGCAAGAGCTGATATAAAGTCTGTGGACAAGCTTAAGTATAACAAATGGCTGTTCACCTGACCACAAAATCAAGGCCCATAATGTTTGTTTAAAAATTGAAAACTGATGACTTTATTGGTAGAACCAGCTGACTGGAATCTTGGCCCTAATAAAAGGAAAACTTGAATTAACATTAGTTGTGATCCATGGGGTGGTGTTGACATTAATAGGAACAGTAGTGGGCCATTTGAGCCTCTTCTGCCCTTCAGCCAGACTATGGCTGATCTGCCTTTGCTTCATATTCCTTTATATCCTTATCCAAGAAAAATCTGTTACTCATCTTGAAAAGTTTTAATTGTCCCAGCGTTTTGCAGTGGGGATTTCTTGATTTTCACAACCCTTTCACGTTGAAAAAGTCATTCCTGATTTCACTCCTCGTGAGCTAGCTCTGATTTTGAGATTGTTTCTCCTCATTCTGGATTCCCCATTGTGCAGGGCCCCAGGCAAAAGTATGAAACAACAATCGTGAATACTGTTAAAATGTGTGACGGTTGTTAAAAACGAAATGGAGCGGAATTTTACTTTGCCTTTCTTCTACAACGTATATTAATTTACACCGTTATAAAACTGGAAATGCTGGCATTCGCACGGCCAGAACAGAAGAAAGGTTGGTGGATCTCCACTCAATGTAATTTAAATATCAACAGATTCCAGACCGCTTAGTCTGCCATTCTCATATGCCACAACCATAGAATGCCTTCAGTGCAGAAAGAGGCTATTCGGCCCATCGAGTCTGCAGCAACTCTCCAAAATAGCATCCAACACAGGCCCTTCCCACAACTCTATCTCCATAACTCCATGCATTTACCATGGCCAATCCACCTAACCTGCACATCTTTGGACTGTGGGAGGAAACCGGAGCACCCGTAAGAAACCCATGCAGACATGGGGAGAATGTGCAAACTCCACACAGACAATTCCGCAAATGAACCTGGATCCTTGGCACTGTGAGGCAGCAGTGCTAATCACTGTGCCTGTGCACTGAGTTTGCACATTCTCCCCGTGTCTGCGTGGGTTTCCTCCAGGTGCTCTGGTTTCCTCCCACGGTCCGAAAGACGTGCTGGTTGACCCCGAACAGGTGCCGGAGTGTGATGACTAGGGGAATTTCACAGTAACTTCATTGCAGTGTTAATGTAAACCTTACTTGTGACTAATAAATAAACTTTAAACTTTGTGTCACCATGCCGCCCAAATGTTCTGAAGAATGTCAAGGATGGAGGGTGAGAAAGTAGGGTCCCAAACCAGTGTCCTCTGCTTGAACAGAGGGGAGTACGATAGGATGAGGGCGGAATTGGCTAATATAGACTGGGCGAGCAGACTGGTAGGTAGGACAGCTGAGGAACAGTGGAGGATTTTTAAGGAGATTTTTTTAAGTACTCAGCAAAAATATATTCCGGTGATAAGGAAGGACTGTAAGAAAAGGGATAACCAGACGTGGATAACGAAGGAAATAAAGGAGAGTATTAAAATAAAGACAGATGCGTACAGAGTGGCCAAAAAGAGTGGAGAATTAGTGGATTGGGAAAGCTTTAAAAAACAACAAAGAACGACTAAGAAAGCGATTAAGCAAGGAAAGATAGATTATGAAACTGAACTAGCTCAAAATATAAAAAATGATAGTATAAGTTTTTACAAATATATAAAAAGGAATAGAGTGGCTAGAGTGAATGTTGGACCCTTGGAGGACGAGAGGGGGGATTTAATAGTGGATAACGAGGAAATGGCTGAAACTTTAAATAAGTTCTTTGTGTCGGTCTTCACGGTGGAAGAGACAAATAGTTTACCGAATATTAGAGATCGAGAGTTGGTGGGAGGTGAGGTCCTTAATACAATTACTGTTACTAAAGAGGTAGTGCTTGGTAGACTAATGGGACTGAAGGTAGACAAGTCCCCGGGCCCGGATGGAATGCATCCCAGGGTACTGAAATAAATGGCTGAGGTAATAGCAGATGCGTTAGTAGTTATTTATCAAAATTCGCTGGACTCTGGGGTAGTGCCGGCTGACTGGAAAACAGCTGCTGTTACGCCGCTGTTTAAAAAAGGAAGTAGACAAAAGGCGGGTAACTACAGGCCGGTTAGCTTAACGTCCGTAGTTGGGAAGATGCTGGAGTCCATCATTAAAGAGGAAATAGCAGAGCACCTGGATAAGAATGGTTCGATCAAGCAGACGCAGCATGGATTCATGAAGGGAAAGTCGTGTTTGACGAGTTCACTGGATTTTTATGAAGATGTGACTAGTGCGGTTGACAGAGGGGAACCGGTGGATGTGGTGTTTTTAGATTTCCAGAAGGCATTCGATAAGGTGCCTCACGAAAGGTTACTGCAGAACGTTGGGGTACACGGAGTTGGGGGTAAGGTGTTGGCGTGGATTGGGGATTGGCTATCTAATAGGAAGCAGAGAGTTGGAATAAATGGGTGCTTTTCTGGTTGACAGTTGGTGACCAGTGGCGTGCCTTAGGGATCGGTGCTGGGGCCTCAGCTGTTTACCATTTACATAGATGATCTGGAGGAGGGGACTGAGTGGAGGGTATCAAAGTTTGCTGATGACACGAAGATGAGTGGGAAAGCGAATTGCGTGGAAGATGCGGAAAGTCTGCAGAGAGATTTGGATAGGCTGAGCGAGTGGGCGAGGATCTGGCAGATGGGATATAACTTTGGCAAATGTGAGGTTATCCACTTCGGAAGAAATAATAGTAAATTGGAATATTATTTAAATGGAGAAAAATTACATCATGCTACTGTGCAGAGGGACCTGGGGGTCCTTGTGCACAAATCGCAAAACCTCAGTCTGCAGGTGCAGCAGGTGATCAAGAAGGCGAATGGAATGTTGGCCTTTATCGCGAGGGGGATAGAATATAAAAGCAGGGAGGTCTTGCTGCAACTATACAAGGCACTGGTGAGGCCGCAGCTGAAGTACTGTGTGCAGTTTTGGTCCCCTTATTTGCGAAAGGATATATTGGCCTTGGAGGGAGTACAGAGAAGGTTCACCAGGTTGATACCGGAGATGAGGGGTGTACCTTATGAGGAGAGATTGAACAGATTGGGTCTGTACTTGTTGGAGTTTAGAAGGCTGAGGGGTGATCTTATAGAGACATATAAGATAATGATGGGGCTGGCTAGGGTAGAGGTAGAGAGATTCTTTCCACTTAGAAGGGAAACCAGAACTAGAGGGCACAGCCTCAAAATAAGTGGGGCCGGTTCAGAACAGAGTTGAGGGGGAACTTCTTCTCTCAGAGGGTAGTGAATCTCTGGAATTCTCTGCCCATTGAATATGTTTAAATCACGAGTAGATAGATTTCTGATCGATAAGGGAATTAAGGGATATGGGGAGCGGGCGGGTAAGTGGAACTGATTCGCCTCAGATCAGCCATGATCTTATTGAATGGCGGGGCAGGCTCGAGGGGCTAGATGACCTACCCCTGCTCCTATTTCTTATGTTCTTATTTGCAACCAATGGGGTTTGTGTGCATTGCCACATTCTGAGAAGCTGACCAATGACCCTTTTAAACTGGCTTGGTCCCCTTGACACACCAATGTCCCATGGGGCTTGCATGGCCTTTTGCCAAATATACATTTTCAATGCTAAATAAAGCAAAATTGAGTTTGTGGTATGATCACCTTTTACTCTTACCATATTTTACATTAATTTTAGTGAAAGGAGAAAACTTAGACCTTTTAGAGTCTTCAGTGGGAGTGGCTTCTGTATAATGCATTTAGTCAGCTTGGCTCATTTAATAGCCTGAGTTAGAATGGTATGTTCATGGAATGCTTCAGAATACTTCAGCTTTCACCTCGGTGTGGTACCAAGAGAGTACTGGCTTGATGGAGAAGACATCCTTCAGATGAGGCACTAAATAGAAATTACTCCCTCCTGTCTGTTCAAGTGGACTTAAAGATCCCACAGCACAAATGAGATATTTGCACCATTTCGCAGAATTCCGAATTTGAGATAATGCAATTCCACCCTTTTATTTATTTTTCCTAACCTCCATGACCACAGAGGTGTATTTGAAATATATCATGCTTACAAACACAACAACAAGAAAGGGAACAGACTTGCTATTGATCTTGGCAGATGGGGATGTGTATGCGCAGTGCACCTGCACCTGGCTGTTGGATGAGGAGGGAGGGATTGAACGCGTGTGTGAATGCCACAAAGTGCGGGAACAGTTCCAAGATCACATGTGAAGTCGGGTGGGCGGGAATCCCTGAGCGTGGGCTGCTGATCTGTGAGGAAATTGGGCAGCAGGCAATTGACATTTTGCAAGCACTGTGCAGAGGTACAACTTGCCACTTTTATTTACCCTTTGCCCCAATTCATGACACCTGCTTTCCAGGTCAGGTCTGTGCTGGACAAAGTATTTCACCTCAACCTCCCTGTAGACAATGACAGATGAGAGCTGCCTTTAGACTGTTGTGCACCCATAGACTGAAGGCCTCTCTCTCAGACCAGTATGAGAGAGCTTAGGACTAGAAGACAGTTTTGCTGAATTTTTATATGCCAAGCTCATTTTGTTAGTTATTAAATAGTGAGCAGTAGGCCTTTCCTCTATTCATGCCCTAATCTCTCTGTTCTCTAAAATTAACTAGCAAGGAAGGTTGAACTTCATCATTGAAAATTAACATATACAACTGCATTGACAGAAGACATAGAGGGGATATTTTACCATTTTTTGCCTAACTGCTGGGCGGACTTGAAATTGGGAGAGATTCAGATCCGTCTTTTGGGTGTGTTTTTATGCACTCTGGCTGCAAAATTCTGAGCGAGCCTGTTGCTCGCTGCAGAAGCCTGTGGGTGAGGTTTAACATGCCCAAAGCCTGCAGAGGGAGTTAGTGCACGTGTACAGGCCTCTGATGCTGAACATGTGCATTAGCAGTAGCAGGGGGTCTGACAGACAAAGAGGGAGCTGTCAGGCCCCTGTCAGTGCAGGCTGCCTGAAGCAGTTCCATCCCCTCCACCCCCCCCCTCCCCGCAATCACGGGGGCCCGCAGCCCGAGATACAGCCCCTGCCGACCACCCGCCCCCACCGATCGCTGCAGAGTGGCAGTGGGCCCCCTCCCCTCATTATTGCCCAGTGGGCATTGCCCAGGTGCCAGTCTGGCACTGCTCAAGGGTACGTCCCCCTTGCCCGCGGCCTCCCCGGGGGGGGCTCAATGGCCTCCGGTTCCAGCGGCGAGGCCAAGTTGACTGCTCCCTGTTCATGGGGAGCATGTCTATTCCTCGCTGGCGAGAACCTTTCCCACCGAGGTCATAAAGACAGGCGAGCCCAGACGATTGAGTGCCGGGCTCGCTAATGACATGTAAATGCTTCTTAAAATAAATTTCAATAAATTAACCTGCCTCTCGTCCATTTCTTGTGAGAGGCTGACCGCGCCAGAAATCCAGCGCTCGTAAAATGGCGCTGGTCACGAAAACCGACGCTAATCACTTTACATCCCACTTTATGACGACATCGCGCCCGAAAATGGGCGCAATGCAATGGTAAAATCACCCCCAGAGTGTTCAGTTTGTAATTTTCTTTAGCAAACATTGTAAAATGAAGCAAAAACATGAATTTTGGAAACAAAGCTTACGTTTGTTTGGGAATGGTACTGTCACCATTTGGCAAAATCAGTTAGTATTTTAAAGTTCTTCATTCTTCAACAGCAACTTGTATTTATAAAGTGGCTTTAATGTAATAAAATGTCCCAAGGTGCTTCATAGGAGCATTATAAGACACAGTATGACACTAGGCCACAGAAGGCGACATTAGGTCAGGTGACCACATGCTTGTCAAAGAGGTATATTTTAAGGGATGTCTGAAAGGAGGCAAGCAAGGTAGAGAGATGGAGAGGTATGGGGAGGGAACTGCAGAGCTTAGAGCCTTGGCAGCTGAAGACACAGCCACCAATGGTGGAACTGCTAATACCGAGAGTGTTCAAGAAACCAGAATTTACAGAGCTTCAATATCTTGCAGGGTTGTGCAGCTGGCAAAGACTGTGGAGATGAGGAGAAGCAAGGCCATGGAGGGATTTGAAAGCAGCATAAGAATTTTAAAGTGGAAACATTGCTTAACCAGGAGCTGATATGGGGCAGCGAGTATAAAGGTGACAGGTGAATAGGACTTGATGATTGAGGATAGGGAGTATAGTCCTGGATGACCTCAAGTTTATAAGAGGATAGAATGTGGGAGACAAGCCAGAAGTGCATGAGTTTTGTCAAATCTAGAGGTAACAAATGATGGTTTCAACAGCTGATGACCTGAGGCAGGGGTGGAGAGAGCTGATATTACAGAGATGAAAATAAGCAATCTTATTGATTACACAGAAATGTGATTGGAAGCTCATCTTGGGGTCAGAACAGTCTTGTCCAGTCTCAGAGAAGGATGAAATCAGTGGCTAGGAAATGGAGTTCATTATGGGAACAGAAGACAATGGCATTAGCCCATAGTCTTGATGCTGATAGAAGATAAACAAAGGGAAAAGTAATGTTTCTATCCACTTGAAGTCTAATAATTAATCCATTTGAAATGGCTTAGAATTTTTTATATTCACAACAGATCATAAAAAGTTTATATATATAATTATTTAATCCCTTATCACAAAAAAATCTTTTAGAACTTTTTGTTTTCGGCCACAAATTTTCAGTCTTTTTTACTTCAACCCATTTCACCCCTGCCACAGTACCTATTGGAGGAAGAACGAGGAGTTTTATGAGCAATGCTCCTCTCTCAGAATATCAACAAAAACAGATTATTACTAAAAAAAGACAAAGTTTTTAATCTTGCACTCATCAAGAATGCCAAATTTCAAAGAGGCTACATATATTCATATGCAAAGATTTGTCATCTGTAACCCTGAGGAACATGCCTGGACATTGTAACTTTAAAAAAATTAAACAAAAGCATAGGGACAATAGTTCTCTGGTGGATTCTCCATGACAATACCGTGACCAATCAGAGTCTAGTTGTCAATTAATCAGCACCTTGTCTCGTGCAGTATAAATTGTTGTTCCCTTCAAAATTTGGTATTCTTGCATCTGTCCCGATAAGTGCAAGACAAAAAGTTTCAACATCCTGTTTCTTTTCCCAGCAGTACTCAAAATTCTGTTTAAACAGCTTAACTGTCCATCTATTTCAAAACTATTTATGGAATCTAGTTATGTGCAGACTGCCTGTATGATTACAGTGGCTACAGTACAATGGAGTCCAGCTTTAAGGAAGCAAGCAGTTATTTTCATGACTGGAGTGCTTTGCTGAAAACAAAAATGTAATCAATTCAAAAAATCATTAATTGGATATGAAGCCCTTTATGGGTGCTTGTGAAAGCTAAGCCAAATATACTGGGCTGAATCCGTGAGATGTT
Source organism: Mustelus asterias (assembly GCF_964213995.1). Taxonomy (NCBI): domain Eukaryota; kingdom Metazoa; phylum Chordata; class Chondrichthyes; order Carcharhiniformes; family Triakidae; genus Mustelus; species Mustelus asterias. The sequence continues at coordinate 99,516,155 of NC_135807.1, read as the reverse complement.
AAAGAATTGGACCCTTTGGGTTGGTTTCAGTTAAAAATATAATTACTGGCAGAAGGCCAGTCAGGTTCCTGTTGGTGGTGTGGGCTTTAGCCCATTCGGAAAGATTAAGACGCAATGGCCATTGGCTTGAGGTTCTTCAGCTTTAGCTGAGCACACTAATGAAGCATCTCTTGCTGTTTAAGTCAGTAACCTCTGAACGTTTGTGGAACCTGGAATGATTTATAAGTGCACCCCGTTTAAGTAAAAATAATCACACAAAATAAGTACAAACTGATAAATCCCATGCCCAGAGTATTTTGCATTTTTATTAATGATAAGCTGAGATCATTCCTGGTTTTTCTCTTCACTGCTCCAGCCAGGCAGTGCTTTATGACCAGTTGCTTAATGGGGAAAATAAAGTGCAGTAAGACAGGATCAATACAGTCCCCAAGCTGGCCTGGATCAAAGTCAAGTTTTTGCTTCATAAGCAAAATCTCTGAGCTCTAACGAAAGGTCATCCTGACTTGAAATGTTGTCTCTATTCTCTCTCCACAGAGGCTGTCAGACCTGCTGCGATTTTCCAGTATTTTCTGTTTTATTTTGCTTCAATCATATTGTTTAAACTATACCTGGAGTGCTTTGCTGAAAACAAAAACTTAATCATTTCAAAAAATCATTGGATATGAAGCCCTTTGGTGCTATTTTGGGTAGCAACTTGCTGTCCTACATTATCTTCTAGCCAAGCAATACCTCAGGTTTAAAACCCTCATAATTGTTTTCAAATCCCACAGTGGGGTTGTTCTTCCTATGTCTATAATTTCCTCCAGCCACACAACTTTGCAAGGTGCCTGCACTCTTCTAATTCTGATCTCTTTGAGCTTTGCAATTGTAATTACTCCACCATTTGTGGTTGTGCCTTCATTTGGTTGGGTACCAACTTCTGTAATTGCTTCCCTGAACCTCTCTGACTTGCTAACTCTCTTTCCTCCTTCAAAATGCCTCTAATCCCTTTTGATCATCTGTCCTAAAAGTGGTTTGGTATTAATTTCTGCTTTATACACTCTTGTGCAGTGCCTTGGGAGGTTTTACTACCTTAACGGTACTACATAAGTACAATTTGTTGTTGCTTGGAATCAATTAAGAATTCCAATGCTCATTCTTTCTTGGAGCCTCACAGCCATAAAAAGGGGAATATTTTTTCCGATGTTTTAAATTGAGTTTGAATGTAGGGTTTAGAATCATAGAATCCTACAGTGCAGAAGAAGGCCATTCAGCCCATCAAGTCTGCACTGACCACAATCCCACCCAGGCCCTACCCCCACACGTATTTACTCTAGCTCATCCCCCTGACACTAAGACTCAATTTAGCATGGCCAATCAACATAACCTGCACATCTTTAGGAGATGACATGACACTGTGGAATAGGTTTTAACCTTTAGGCGGCCAATTGGTGGAGATTACCAGCAGCCACTCTTTGGATGATGAAGAGGCTGCGGTGACTTGAATGTGGTTGGGCGAGCTGAAGACATCACGCGGGCATTCCTTTGACACTGTGGAGTAGTTTTAACCTTCAGGCAGTGGAGCTTACCAGCAGCCACTGTTCTGGTGATGCTGCGACTTGAATGTCGTTGTCTTGCTGCGGGCACGAAGTGGGTATTTCAGATGAAGCTCTGGTATTGGTCCTCGGGGATGTTGCCTGCCAAGCATGCTAGAAACAGCTGCAGGTAGATCCTGGGAGAGGGGATTGGTGGGAGACACAGCAAAGGAGGAAGAGCAAAAGCCATTGTATTTTTGTAGAGTCTGTCACTTGTACTTTTACTTATCTAGGGTATCCTCTCGACGGGCCTTATCTGTCTTTATCCTCATTAATGGCAGGTCGGTTCTACTGACTTGTTAATTATGGGCCAACTTATTTAAAATCTGTTAAATTTGAATTCACAATGAAGAATGAACAATTACATTGTTTCAGAACAAGGTGTGCTTCTCTCTCAATTGGGGAAAATAAAGTCTTATAAATTTGCTTTTCCTAATTGCTAAATCAGAGAACTACAAAAAATATACTTGAAAATCTGCAAATTTGATACTTTGATTTGATTTTATTAAAATTAGAGAAATCATTATCAAGCATAAAACATTAAAATAATGGTGTTAACTTCAGGAACAGAAGACATTGGAGTTAATGATAAAAGTGGAGGAGCTGCTGAGCTCCGTGAAAGACCATCAGATGAGAGATTTTATTGGGACCAAATTATGTTTGATATTTGTCATCATTACACTTGATGTTGTTTTATAAAGTCGCAGTCTCTCCTTAAGCACCACTATTGCCTATAATGAAAATTTTATGCTGCATTTCCACAGGCTCCGCTGTCTGCATAAACAAGCACCAGGTGATTGATGGGGGTGTCATCTTAACAAAATAACAAATGTAGTACAGCAGTAAGCGTAAAAGAAGATAATAGAAAAGTGAACGAGAGTGCAGGAGATAGGAAATACAAGTTACAGACAGAGGAGATAAATTTACTGTAACTAGTCTTTAATAACATAGACTTGTACCATATAATAGGTCAAGCTTAAAAATATTTTAATACAAATAGATTTAACCATTTTATGGTTAACTGCATCCCTAACACACTGAATAGGTTTATTGAAGAACTGTTCCAGTTTAATTTGATTAGAATTGATTAACAAATGTAACCGATGCGCTATTGAGCCAGCTTGTATGGATATGTCACAGTACTATGAGAATTTTATATCGAAACGTGCTTATAATGATGAAAGCACTGAAATACATTCATGATCCTCGGTTATTAGAGGATCAATTGACATGTTCTTTTCTATTGTCACACTCATTCCTCGAAAATAGTGTCAAAGTAGCAGAATGACTATAAGGCTGATTAATTGTCTATGTTCCTTCCATGGCCATAGCCACCTTTACAACAGCTGATAGGGTAGTTAGCCATATAACGTGGAGAGGATCTTATGGGCTCCCACAATCCATACATTGAAAGAGGATCAGCCATACCCATCAGAGGCAAGTGTTCCACTGAATGTCAACCCAGTATCCAGAGTCAGAACACTAGATTGGCTTGGCGGACTGTCTGGAGCGAGTTTGAACCCTGCACCTTCTGACTTTGCACATTTGATGTCGTAATCCTCATTAAAACTGCCATTCTCTTGCACCCTGGCTGATCCTCCAGTACAGCCCTCACTTCCACTCTCTTATCTCCAAGGGCCACAGAGTTGAATAGCTATGGTGGACAGCTCGTTTAGTCATTCATGCCAAATTTGGCTGGACTACAAAAACCATTATCAGGTTCTACTCTCGGTTGCTGAAACTGATCCAGGACTTCCCTGGAATGCACAAGTAGCCCCTAGTTTATTTTACGTGCTGCAAACCATCTTCTTAAATCCCTCTCCCTTGTCTCCTCCATGCCGACTCCAAAAATAAGTGTGAGGAGCTCATTAACTAGTTTATCACTCTAATTGAGACCAATTAATCACCTGCCTCTGTTGCATCCCTCCCTCCCTCCTAGCACACCAGCTCAGATTTTCTGGAAAGCTCCCCCCTGCACTAGTCCTCAACTTGCATCTTACTCTGGTATTTTTCCTATCTTGTTTCCTGCCAGCTCCTAACTCCTCGTGCTCCCTGAACCCTATTCCCACTAAATTGCTGACCACCAACTTCCTTTTCTGGTCCCCATGTTAGTTGATATTGTTAACATTTTTTCTCTTCAGGTACTATTCTTCTCTCCTTCAAATCTGCTGTTATCACCACGCTCTTCACAGAGTCAATCCTTGATGCCACCTGCAAACTACCACCCTATCTCTCACTTCCCTTTCCTCTCCAAAGTTTTGACTTGAATATTGCTTGCCAAATCTATGCTCATCTTTCCTGGAAATCCCTGTTTAAATCCTTCCAATCAAGTTTCCTGACCATGCCACAGTACTGAAATGGCTCCTATCAAAGTCATAAGTGACATCCAACATGACTTATGGCAAAGCTAAATTTTACCATCTCAACCTGTCTGCAACCTTTGAAATGACTGACCACTCCATCCTCCTCCAACTCCTCTCCACTGTTATCCAGCTGGGTGGATCTGCACTTGCATTGTCCTATTCTTATCTATTATATGTAGCCAGAATATCAACTGCAGTGGTTTTTCTTCTAACTCTGGTATAACAAGTATTTTGTTTGGCCCCTTCCTGTTTCTCATCTGCCTGCTACCCCTTAGCGACATTGTCTAAAAACATGATGTCCTCATCACACTAACTAACTGTCACTACTAACTTATCAGATTATCTTATTTGATATCAAGTGTTGAATGAGCAGAAATTTCCACCCAACTATAAATGTTGGGAAGACTGAATTCATTGACTTCAGTCCTCACTGCATTCTCTGTTCCTTAGCTCCCAACTACATCACTTTCCCTGGCACTATTCAAGGCTGAACCAGATTGTTCACAACCTAGATTCATATTTAACTCTGGGATGAGCTTCTGACCGCATTTCCATCACTATCACTATGCCTCCCTATTTCCACTTCCAAATCACTCCCAACCTCAGCGCTTTCTCACTCCATCTGCTGCTGAAACTCTCCTTCATGCCTTTGTTACCTCTAGAATTGACTATTCCAATATACTCCTTGCCGGCCTCCAAGTTTCTGCCCTCTATAAACTTGACATTATCCAAAAATCTGTTGCCCAAGTGCTTACTGGCACCAATTCTTGTTCACCCATCAACCTGTGTTTGCTGACCTACATTGGATCCCAGCTAAGCAATGACTCAATTTTAAAATTCTCACCTTTGATTTGAAACTCCTTCATGGCCTGGCTTCCTCTCTATCGCTGTAAACCCCACCATCCTCATTACCCTTTGAGATACCAGTACTCATCGAATTCTGATGCCTTGAACATCCTCAATTTCAGTTATTGTGTGATTGTTGACCATGGCTTTAACTGTTATGGCTCTAAGCTCTCGGTTTCCCTCCAAACACCGCTCTCTTTCTTCCGTTAAGATGCACCTTAGAACCTACTTCTTTGACCAAGCTTCTGGTCGCTTGTCCGAATATTGCCGTATGTAGCTCAGTGTCAAATTTTGCTTTCTAATGTTCTTCTGAAATACTTTGAAATGTTTTCTTACATTAAAGACACCAAATAAATACAAGTTGTTGTTGTCATAGGACTGAATGTTATCTTTGAGCGAAGACTTGTTCCTATCAGTTGACATATTTGGATTAAAATGCAGTGTGTACAAGTTGTGTGATAACATTTATATTTATGTAGCGCATTTAATGTAATTGTCCCATGACACTTCTCAGGTCTGTAATAAGACAACAATTTAGGGAGGGGGTTTAGTGTAGTGATAATGTAACAAGACTAGTTATCCAGAGGTCTGGGCTCTGGGGACATAAGTTCAAATCCCACCATGTCGGCTGGGGGATTTTAAATTCAATTAATAAATCTGGATAAAATGCAAGTCTCATTAATAATAATCATGAAACTATTGGATTGTCATTAAAACAATTGCCTCACTAATGTCCTTATGGAAGGAAATCTGCCATGCATTAGTCTGACCATCGTATAACGCCAGATCTACAGCAGTATGGTTAACTTTTAACTGCCCTCTCAAATGGCCAAGCAAGCCATTCAGTTGTATCAAACTGCTACAGAAAAAACACCCAGGGTGTGCCGACACCACACAGGTTCCAGTGGTTTGAGAAGGTGGCTCAACACCATCTTTCCAAGGCCAATTAGGGGTGGGCAAAATACACTGGATTAACCAGCGATGCTCACATCCCAAAAACAAATACATTTTAAAAATTGATATTGAACCATTTGCATAAAAGCTTTATCAAAGATGTGGGTTTTACAGAACATCTAAAACGAGAGAAGTGGCGATACAGGGAGTGTTTTAGGACGGAATTCCAGAGCTTAAGGCCTAGATAGCTGAAGGCAACACCTGCCAGTGATGGGTCGAACGAAGTTGAAGCTGGGCAAGGATCCAAAACGGAAGAACGCAGAGTTCTTGTAAGGCTGAGGAAGTTACAGAAATAGGAAGGAGTGAGGCCTTGGAGAATTTGATCATGAGGGCAATAATTTCAAATTTGAGGCATTGCTGGTTCAGGAGCATATCTATGTTGGCAAGCTCAGGAATAATAGTTGAAGTGCATTTGCTGTATATTAGGATAGGGGCATCACAGTTTTGGATGAACTTAAATATACAGAGGGAGGAAAATGTGAGTCAGCCAGAAGAGCATTGGAATAATTGAATTGAGAGGTGGTGTTGATGATGGTTTCAGCAGCAAATGAACTGAAGCAGTGGCACATTGCAATACTTCCAATTGAATATCAAATTAATAATTTCAAGTAATGCCAAGAGCATTTGATAGATAAAGGGTAATGCTGGTTCAAGTTGTATTTCCAATGTTTCCTGTGTTTTTTGTTATGCTTAATATTCTTTGACACTGAATTTTTTGCTAAACAGCACTTATTTGCTTGGTTCACAGAATGTTTTCTAGTTGCCACCTTTACCTAAAACTTGGATGGATTGGAAGGCGATTATATTATTTTGGAGGAGTGCTAATCAAATTGAGGTTCATAAAAGAAACATGAAACTTCCAGCACACGAGTACTGTGAGAGCTGCATTTAAAGCTCTCCAGTGTAACGTGTCACAGTCAATGTTTAATCATATTTTCATTTCAGGCTTCATTTGTAAGGATGATCAGACATCTTTACTTACTAGAAAATCACACTTAATATTGTGGGAAATGAGTCATGTTATTTAGATGGCACCATGCATACCCGTGGCAATCAGTTATCACATAGTAATTACATGGACTTTGCAAAGAAAAAAAATGAAATTGTTTTAAAGCAAGTCCTCTATGGTGAACAGAAGGAATCATTTTTAACCCACTTAACTAAGCACTAAACACATGCCTAATATTTTACAAATACTTTTAGGATAAGGCTGCCATTGCAGACTTGTAATTACAGACCAAATGTGCCTGGAGCTAGGTAATAAATCTGATGTAATCTCTATGTGCATTAAGGAGAATAAAGGGGGCTGTTTGTGTATTAAGCTCTAAGAAATTTCTGAGCATGGATATACCATGACTAATGCAGACATCCCCGACTGATGTCCAATGTCATCGTTTTGTTATTCTGTTATTAAAGATTCGGTTCAAAAGATTTACGCAGAGCTTGCTAATCCGGATAGAGCTGGCATCCATTTAGGGCATCAACAATATGAAGCAAAATTAAATTAAAAGCTCGTAAAATGAAATATGTTTCGTATTAGTCGCTTGACACTTAATTTGCCTCTGAATAAGGAAGGAAATCGCAAATTAACCTGCCTATGTTTTTCTAGGCAGGCCTTATTAGAGTTAGTAATAACTGTAATTATCTCTGTGATAATATTAACCTATATGTGTATGAATATGTACTCAAGTGTGGCACCTCTGATGCATTTCTGAGTCAAGTGCAACCATCATGTCTCGGTTCATTAGGCAGAATTGTACTCGCAAAACAGAAACAGCAACAGTGCTGGGGAGCAATGAGGAGGTATTGGTCGTGTTATGGCCTCAAACTTCTACTTAATTGATGTGCATTGCCTTAAGTTGAGGCTCCTGTTGCTTTGTTTGTTAAAACCTTGCTGGTCTGAAGTAAAGGCCTGCCTGTTCTCCTTTTGCAAAGTCATGCAAATCGTATAAGCTTTTTTATAGAGTCAGATTCTGCTGGCGTCCGCACTGCTTTGTAATGCATTTGGCTGATGGCTCGGCGGGACTGAGTGTGTACATTGTCAGCCCCAACAATAGCGGTGAAGAGAGCAGTGGGCTTGTTTTTTTTTCAAAGGTGCTTCGAGATTTGCCCTTCAGTTTGAGAACTTCCCCGATGATTTATTAGGAGCTTTTTTTATAAAGTACTCTGGGAGCTTCCTGAGCGGCAGTCAATCCATTCAGCAGTGTACCTCAGTCCCAACCAAGTGTAGTATATAAGTAGGTTTGCAAAGGAATTTGGGGGGGGGGGGGTGTAAATTGGGCAGCACAGTTTTGGGGGCGCTGAAACAATTCTAAAGGACCATTGTGGTTACCAGCTACTGATTGAAACCTCTAGATGCTGTCAGCAACAATCGTCAAAGGAACAGAGCCTAAAAATAGCGTGTGTTTGAAGAACTGTGCAGCAGCTTCCTGAACCAAATTCCAAAGTTATTTGTGCTGAAGTCAGCAGCATTAGTGAGGAAGGAGATATTGAGCGAAGCATTCACTGAAGCAGAGTTAAGCCTCGTTCTACAGGGGCCATCGTTAAACCTTCTGTAGCCCCTGGACTGTGACAGGCTTCTCAAAACACAATACTCCAACGAGCATTGAAAGAAAGAGCATCTTCCAGCAGGCCAGTGCAAAAAAAACCCCAAACCATGTCCTTTTGGTTTGTAGATTGGGGAATATTAATCCGAAACTCGGCCGAACAGTTATCCCAACTTTCAGCTAACTTCCCCAATTGTCCATGGATTTACTGCTAACTTGCCCACATAGCTGTGGGAAGTTTTGTGAGGAGGTGCCAATGCGGCGAAATAACATTTCAAACAGCAACAACATTATAGCGGGTTCGGTGTGTATTTGAAGTTTTGCTGAGTTCCCACTAATTTGCTGATCCTTATTTGCCCTGGTACTCCACAAAGTAATCGTTTATTACCCTAACACAGATATTGAAGATATACCAGTTAGCAATTTTACAATTCAAGGCGGAGAACGAAAATCTCAAAAGTTCAATAATTTGCAAAAAGTAGGTCGCCTCATGTACTCGTTCAGGAAATGCGAGAGAGAAGATGATTCTGATTTTTATTGCAGGTAGCAAACTACTTATGAAGGTTTATCTGCACTGCTCCGCTTCGAACGATGCAGACCATGCAAAGTATTTGAGAGCCTGCCTTATTGATCTGCCGGAAACTAAATTAAATTCAGAATTAATTGTGAAACCATTTGGCTGGGAGGTGGAGAGGGGCGGTATTTGTTTTATCTCCGTAAGAATTATACGATGGGGGGATAATTACAATCTGGTTGCGACCTGATACTGGAGACTTGTTTGGATTTCAGGAGAGTCGGTTAACTTAAAAGTTGATGCAATTAATGTACAAAGAATGTTATTTTTTTTCAAAAGAAGTCCTTAGTATTGCCCTCAACATCACAGTGCAGACACGAAGGCCATGTTCATTTGTTGTAATGAGTGTGTCCAGGCTCCCAGCCAAAATAAAGCATGTCTTTCTGCATTGAACTCAGAAGAATGTTGAAGGCGGAAGAAAATGTCCCATTTGTTGAATTATTACGGAATCTTAATTAGAGATGAACAAAAGGGTTGCATTTTAGCAGACCCCCAGTAACAGCATCACCACCATTGGTGCTATTGATGATTCATGCTGGTTTACGTGTTTTGCTGGTTTCGTTTACTGCAAAGTACCTTAACATAAAAGTCTGAAGATTTTTGTTTTGTCCAGCATCGGATATATTATGCTTTCTGTCACATCAAAAATCAGCACTTCTGAGTGCTACAAACAATGCTATATTTGTAAGGTACACAAATTGTCAGGATATTGAAAGAATGCAGGTGAATGGGGTTCCTTCAGGCATACAAGGCTACCAAATATTGTATAAAACATTGTTATCAAGTTACTAATTGAGACTTGTTGTGTTAAGCACTTGCTTTAACTTTTCGAATGTTTGCTTATTTATTTGAATGGCTGTTTGTCCATTCTTGAGTTCTTGGAATGGCAATTTCTGTTTTTTCTCCCTTTTTAATATATGCCCCTTTTCTTTCTTATCCCTTTATATTCTTGTTTTATCCCTCTCTCTTTCTGCATCTGTCTCATTGTAGGTTTCCCAAATTTCCTTGTGATTCCCTACCTGTCCTATTCTATCATTTGCCCCTTTATTTCTGTGTCCGTCTGGCGTTTTGTGTTTGCCTCGCTTTATGTCTCTCAGTCCTCAAGTTTCTGTATATTAGACTTGGCCCCTCGTGTTTCTATAATAATCCCACTGAGCTTCTCACTTGGCTCCTTATAGACCAGTTAACCCCTTGAACCTGTTTGCCATTCAATGAGATCATGGCTAATCTGCAGTCGAACCAGCCTCTGCCCTATATCTTCTAATACTTTTGGTCAACAAAAATCTATCAATCTGAGTTACAAAATTAACAGCTGATCTACCATGAATTGGTATTTATAGAATAGAGTTCTAAACCTTTACTTTCTTTTGTGTGAAGAAGTTTTTCCTAATTTCACTCCTGAAAGGTCTGGCTCTAATCTTTTGACTTTCTATGTTTTAAAAAACCCTCACTCAAACTTGTAACTCATGGATTCAGAAGAACTGTGGGAGAACAAATAAATGATTCACTCAATAAGTGAAGTTAGTGCTTAATGGGATTAATTTATTTCTATTTACAATTACAGATTGCTAGTGCAAATACTTGCTCCCAATCTACCCTATCTATTTTCCTTAAAATCTTGAATGCTTCAATAAAATCACCCCTTAACAGTTAAAGTCCAGGGAATGTAGCCTGGGTTTATTTAATCTCTCCTCGTAAATTAACCCTTGAAGTCCACCTATCACTCTAGTGAACTTTGCTGCAATTCCATCACAGCCTATATATCCTTCCCAAGGTGTGCCCAGTCCTGCTCATAGTAACTCCAGGTGTGGTTTAACTGTGGCTTTATATAGCGAGTGCATTACTTCTGCTTGTGTTCGACTCCTCTAGATATAAAGACCAACATTCCATTAGATTATTTTGATTATTTTCTGTACTTATTCATGATATTTTAATGGTCTTCATACCTGGCATCCGAGTCTCTGTTTCTAGCTTTTCACCATTTAGAAAGTACCATGTTGTATTCTTTTTAGGTCAAAGTGGATGACCTATTATTTGTCTACATTAAAATCAATTTTCCACAATTTGCCCACTCAATTTATCAATATCCTTTTGTAATTTTAAGCTTTCACCTACACTGTTTACAATACTATTTCTTTGCGTCATTGGCAAATTGAAGTCATTAATGAATACATTGAATGTATGAGGCTATGTTCCTGCCTACCTGCTGCCCTTCTGCAACATCATCCAAACACAGTATGCCAATTTCCACATGTACACTTACGACAACCAGCTCTACCTCACCAACACCACCTCTTGACCCCTCCATTGTCTCAAGTGAGACTGCTTTCCCGACATCCAGAAAAAGATGAGCAGAAATTTCCTTCAATTAAATATTTGGGGGAACAAAGTCATTTTCTTTGGTTCCCTCCACAAATGCTGCTCCATAGCAATTGAATTTTAGAGGCATAGAATGGTTATAGTGCAGAAGGAAATACCAAAATAAACATTTGAGCCCATGCCAACTCTCTGCAAGAGCAATTTGTTTAGTCCACTTCGCCAGCATTTCCCAGTAGCAGTAATTTGTCTTTCCTTTAAACTGCTTATTCAATTCTCTTTTTAAAGCCATGATTGAATCTGCCTCCACCACAATCTCAGGCAGTGCATTCCAGGTCTTAACTACTCACTGCTTAAAAACATTTTTCCTCATGCCACCTTTGGTTCTTTTACTTTAAATCTGTGTATTCTTTGGGTTTTGATCCTTATGCAATGGGAAGAATTTACTCTGTCTAGACCCCTTGTGATTTGAACACTTCAATTAAATCTACTCTCAACCTTCTTCCCTTTTTGGAGAACAACCCCATCTTTTTCAATCTATCCATAAACTGAAGTCCCTCATTGCTAAAACCATTCTATTAATTATTTTCTGCACCCTCTCTAACACCTTCTCATCCTTCCTAAAGTGTGATGCCCAGAATTTGACATTACTCAGTTGAGGCTATTTGAGTGTTTTATAAAGGTTCAGCATAACCTCTTTGCTTCTGTTGCTGGAAAAATGGCTTTCAGCCTCTGGCTGACAAATCTTGCCTCTGCCTCTGCTTGATTGGGTTGCCCTGTAGGCATTTTACTGCCATTGGCTCGAGGCAGGACTCACTCACTCATCCCTGTCAGGGAAGAAGTCTTGCCTTTGCAAGCTATCAACTAATCAAATTACCAGAAGCTGTCTAGTCCTAGCATTGCCATCAAGGAGTAGTGGCCACTGTAGGGATGGCCAGCAGTTCCCAAGGAAGAAACACCATGGACCTGGGCTTTGAAGGGCCCAGGCTTGCAGGCCCCAAAGAGGGGGGTGGGGGATGGGAATCATCAGAGAAGTGAGGGAGGGGTGACAACTTCTGGGTACTGTGTGTTGGGCACTGAGTGCCAGAGAAGAGGGGATTTCTCCCACCTTCTGCTTACAAAAAGCCAAATGGTGTGAATACCTGCCACTGCTGATACAATTCCAGCAGCAGCATGAGGGGACCCATAGATGGCCATTAATGAGCTACATAAAGGCTTCAATTGGCCCGCAGATGAGTAGGCTGCCCAATGCCTTTCTAGCCATGGATAAAATCCTATTAGCGATGGGTAGACGACAGGCACAGCTCCACTGCCATAAAACTAATTTTATGTTCCCCCTTGCAATTCTGCTCTCAGGTTGGCTGTAAAGTTCCAGTCATTGTCTCTATTTATATAGGTCAGGATCCCATATGGCTTTCTCAACCTGCCCTGCCACCTTTAACAATTAGTGCATGTTTACCGGCAGGTCTGACTGTTCTGGCACCTTTTAGAATTTCTTCAGTTAAGGCCAATACGTAAGCAATTTTCCACCCTTATCTCAGCATCTTTGCATCCCATTTGGCCTTTGTAACCTATCAACTACAGCCAGCTTTTTGATACCTCCTCATTGTCAGTTTTTAGCCCAATAGTTAACTCAATTATCTCCATCATCATGACTTCAGCAGCACCTTCTGTCTTGCTAAAGACAGATGCAAAGTACTCATTTAGTATCTCAACTGTACTCACTGCTTCCATGCACCTTTCCCCTTTTTAGTTCCTCATGAGCCCACCTCTCCTTTCCTACCCTTTTAGAATTTGTATACCTATAGAAGACTTTTGGATTCACGTGTGTCAGCCGATGGTCTCTTTTCATGCTCTTTTTGACCTCCATTTCCTGTTCCACTTCCTCTCTATCCCTTCTAAACTTAGTTTGGTTATCACTTGTGTTATCAAATGACATTGCATATGCAGCTTTTTCTGCTTTGTCTTGCTCTCTCTTTTATCATCCAGAGACATCTGGCTCTGTTATTCCTGCATTTACCCTTCATGGGAATGTACCTTAACTGTATCCAAACCATCTCCTCTTTAAAGTCAGGTAGTTGTTGGATTTCAATTTTACCTGCTAATCTTTCTTTCTTCCTGGGACATACCCATTCTCAACCCACTGAAATTGGTCCATGTCCAACGACTTTAGATTGCGGTATATAAGACAACTCAATTGTTCTGCTCCAAGAAACATGTTTTTGCATGTACTTTGTGTATAAGCTGACTCCCCCTTTGCAACCACGACATGCTAACATTGCATAGGTACTCAGCCTCAATTTTCCATCCCACAAATGGTGTTATTGGTAACTTATAACTGGGAGCATTGCATGATATGGTTTAGGAGCCCCACTTTGGTATGGCAATCTCTGCTGCAGAGGAAGACAGTGGGCTGGGAAGGTGCACAATTTGCTGGCCTCTGGTATCTCTGGGCCCTTTTCTTGGCCAGCTGAGTTTTTCCTTTTTGCTCGCCTCTTCCAAAGTCCTTCCAAATAGTCAGCCTCCAATAGTCACAGCCATCAGTGATTATCTTGCAGTTGTTAGTGTCAATGTCTGCCATCTTCATATCTCACACAGGTCCTTCTAGCGGAGGTATGGATACCCAGGAGGTTGTCACCTGGTGGCCTATTTGCCGCACAGAAAATCTTTAGGTATGCAATATGTTCATCCGATGAAAGTGGCTGAATCAGTGCAGATATTATTGGCTTAGCAATGAGTATATGTTGATGGAAAGAGCACATTACAGGACCTCTGAGTTGGTGACCTTATCCTGTCAAGAGATGCTGAGGATACATCTGAGACAGTGAGGTTGGAAACAGCCTTTTCTCTTGCCTGGCAAATGTTGGCCAGCTCTCATCACTGTATAGGAGTGACCTGTTTGACCCTCAGTTTGGGTTCTCAGTCAGGCTGCTGTTGTGGCACACTCCTAATCAGCTTGGACATATTAACTGCAGCTTTTGTGATGCGTATGTTGATTTCAGCGTCAACTGACAGATTGCTGGTGATTGTGGAGCTTAGATATGTGAAGCTATCAACAACCTCCAGTGTCATATTATCAATGCTGATAGATGGAACTGTGGCACCATCCAGGGCCATGACATTTGTCTTCCTCATGTTGATGGTTAAATTTTTAGATGTGAAAAAGTTGGTCCATTTGACCCTGATGGTATTCCTCAGTATGGAATGCTATAGACATACTATTCCTCAGTATGGAATGCTAATGTAGCATTGTCATCATAGACCGAATCTCTGATGAGAACTTGGCACACCTTTGTCTTGGATTTCATGCAAGCAAGGCTCAACAATTTTTCATCTATTCAGTTATGTAAGTAGACACACCTTCTTCTGCAGAAATATGACATCAGCAAAGCAGATGAAGACAAAGACAGGGAGGTCATCATCGACTGTAATAAACAATTGAAGAGATAGGTGGAACACTGCCTTGAGTTGTACACTGGGGAGAAAACTGTCACCAAAGAAGCTGTAGAACTATAGGAAGTCTGCCTGTCATGACAGAGCTGTATATCCACAATGAACCCACCATCGAGGAGCTTAGCAAAGCTATTAACTCGCTTGTCAGTGACCAAGTTGTAAGTGCTGATGTTATATTACTTAAGCTCATCCAGCACAGGAAACTGGTACTCCTGCAGCATTTGCACAAATATCTCTGCCCCTGCTGAAGGGCAGGAGCAATGCACTCGCATATGTATGATGCAAAAATTATGACCCTGTACTAGAGCAAGGGCAACCATGATAATTGAGACATCTCCCTGCAGAGTGAGAAAAGTATTTCCCCATGTTGCCCTTGTCAGACTGCAGACCTTGGCTGCATGCATCTACCTTAAATATCAGTGTGATTTGAGAGCTGGAAGATCTACAGTTGACATGATCTTCTCAGCCCGGTAGCTGCAAGAGAAATGCCACATACAAGGGGACCACGAAAAGTTGTTGCGACCAGGATGGGAAGAGTGCACTGTCTTTCTCTAACTCTATTACTCTACTGGTCACAACATATATTTAAATGACTTTTCCAGCTAGGTTTATGGCCAAAGATGTGCCAAATCACATAGTGGCCACTAAATAAACAACAAAATTTAGTTTATTGTGTCAGGGATTTGCCTAGCAGCAACAGTAATAAGAACTTAAAAAGGCTTGAAAGGTAGAAATCTGCCTAGCAACTGTAACAGCCAGCATTTCCAGAGCACGCCTTTAGAAGTGATTAGGAAATTCCAAAGGCATGAGAACATCGAAAGATGATCAGCTGTGCATTGCTCTAGTAGTAGAAATAGATTACTTAGATGACTGCGATAGAAATGTTAACTTGTCCAAGCAGAAACAATTTACCTAAATGACTTAGTAATTCAGGGCTATAGAATGTTAAGCTCCACAAAAGAAAATAATTTGAGATATGTAAGATGAGTTTGAAGTAACAAAAGGGGAAGCAGTATAGTTGTTTCTCCCCCTCCCACCCACAACAGAAACAGACAGACCAATCCATACCTCACAGCCGGAAGTCAGTCCAAATTCACAGCCAGGAGTCTAGGACCCATTTCATGGCCAAGGGGACATGTAATATATTTTACTTCTCAGATATGTTATTGTGTTGCATCTAAGTCTTAGAGCCGAGACATTGCAGAAAACCTTTGTAAAGGAAGTTTAAATATCTTTGCTGGACTAGGAAAATACATTGCCTCAGCCCTGTACCGTGTGGTAACTATAAGCTGGATTTGACTTCTAGAATTATTTAATATGGATATTATTTGGGAAAGAAAAATCTTAGTGAGTTCAGGAATTGTCAGTATATTTTGGAACAAGGGGTAATTTCAACATAAACAGTGGGTGTGTTTAGTTCCTGTATTTATGTATGTTGGAGTATTGTGGGCCTTTCCATTGTGTATTTTTCTTTTTAAGTTAATAAATATTCTTCAATAATTGTTTATAAGGCGGTTGGACTGGTTCCTCACTGGTTGTATGTAACTCCTCACAATATTCAAAAAAAAACTATACACCATCACGAACCAGTGATTCAAGTTGGGACACCCTCGCAGGTAACATCAGCATGTTTTGTGACAATTATAAAACCAGACTCGTCAAGTAGAAGCTCAAGCTTGTTAACATACAATATGAAAGTATAATAATTATTCTTTATAAATACCTTAAATCGCTCTCTCACACACACCACACACGGGTGTCACAGGACTGGTCTGCGAAACAATCAATGACTCTTGCAATAATTTCAGGTGGACTTCACGGAAAACTTGCAATCAGTCAATTTCAGAATGTGGAGCAACTTCCATTCACTTTCTGCTTTCGACGGAATGAGGAGCTTCAGGAGCTGTTATCTTCTTTAGCCAAGCAATTGCACCTTGTTTTCTCGCCAAAGCAAAACCAGCCTAGCAGCTTTTAAAACATAGTTTTTTAGGCAGAGTTTCTTTTCAAAGCCTTAAACCACCAAGTGATCCTTTTATAAACATTCCACCAGGGTCAAAATGTTTCCAGTTTCTTTAAAACTGCTTAGTTACCTTTTCTTGTAAAAATGTTGTCTTTTCCAGGAACAGCAGCAACCAGAGTTCTTGCATTAACCTCTAAGGACAGTGTCTTAAACACAGATTTCTCTTGACTGTTCTTAATCCATGAAAATGAACCATTTTCTATGGTTAAAGTGTTCATGACACTTCCTGCCTTGGAGAAATGAAACACCATACTTATATGCATTTCTTTACAAAGAAAAAGAAATAAACAAAAATACTAAAACAGGTCCACACACTCACTCGCTCATTCTGTATGCAAAACTAATATACAGCTAATCACTATATAATTTTGGCTATTAGACAATTTGAAGCAAAGTTATATTCTGGACAAAGCATTGGCAATTACATTGTTTTACCCTGCAATGTGGATGATCTTTAAGTGACAAGGCTGTAATAATAAACTCCTTTTAAGTAGATTGGCATTTTGGTTTTAAAAATGTTCCACAATCGCAAGAGATTGTGATCAGTATATACCTGTGTCTCCCTGTGTGCATGGCGTACATACATGTCCAAATGTTGAAGAGTTAATAACAAACCTGGAGTTTCCTTTTCCACTGTCGATCTTTTTTGGTGTTGATTTAACCTTTTGGAAGAGTATTCCACTGGCATTTCTACGCCCATTTGTCATCTTGTAACAGGATCTACCCCACGTCACTAGCATCAATTAATACTCTGAAGGTTTTAATGAAATTTGGAGCAGTCAGCACTGGTTCATTGGTCGAAATGCTTTTCAGCCTTTCAAAAGATGCTTGGCACTGCCCTGTCCACAGTACCTTGGTTCCTTTTGTAACGAGACTGCTAGTGGAGCAGCTATATTAATGCACTTTGGTACAACTCTATAGTAAAACCCACACAACCTGAAAACCTCACGATCTCTCGCTTAGTTTTCGGGGAAGGGAACTCCACCAGCACCTGCACTTCTCCTTGCCCTACTATATGCCTAGGTATGTTTCTGGTGCTTCTGTGAACTCACTTTTGCCAAGGTTTATTAAGAAATCATGCTGACTGTAATTTTCTAAACAAAGCTTCTAATTGTTCTAAATGGTCCTTCCAAGTATCACTATATATCAGTACATCATCAGGATAAACTACACAATTAGGAACATGGCTACCACTTGGTTCATTATTCTCTGAAAAGTTGCTGAGGCATTTTTTTAGCCACAGTGGATTCACTCAGCATTGGAAAAGACCTTCTGATGTGATAAAGGCTGATATTTATTTTGCTTGGGTTGTTAAAGGAACCTGCCAATATCCCTTCAGCAAATCTATTTTGTTAAGAAGTTTGGCACTGCCAACTATGTCGACACAATCTTCCAAGCAAGAAATTGGGTAGGAATCTGCTTTTGTTACTGCATTGACTTCCCTGTGGACTAGGCAGAATCTGGTCGAACCATCTGGTTTAGCTACCAACACGACTGGGGAACTCCAGCTGTTTTAACTGGGTTGAATTGAGTGATTTTTCCAACATTTACTGGATCTCCCTTTTCCCGAGACTGTTTCTCTGGACCTAAGTGATAAGGATGCTGTTTTATGGGAGATGATTCTCCTGCATCCTGGCTTGTCCCTACATACTCCTTTTAATACTGTGAAAATCCTTGTTAGGTGGTCTTGTTGTTCTGCATCTATATATGAAAGCATGGTACCCAATCTCCTAATAGTTCAGTGTTAGCTAACCGGAGAGTAGAAGGTTCAACTTGAGAATTGTCTGCTTCATTTTCACTATTTCTTCTGTCCTTCACTTTCCTTGCTACATGCCATACCTGTGCTTGCTTATTCTTCTCCTGGCAGTGATATTGCTTTGATACATTGATGTGACATAACCAATTCTTTTTTCTTCCATCTGGGGTGTCAAATAATTGACTGAACCAATCCTTTTGATTACTTTATATGGATCACTGAACAGTGCTTTTTAGTGGTTTACCCTGTGAAGGTAGTAATATGAGCACATTATCTCCTGGTTGGAAGTTTCAAATCTTGGCATGATTATCACCCATTTCTTCATGGTTATTTAGGAAGCTATGAGGTCTTCTTGAGCCACCTTGAAGGCAGTTGAGTCGCTCCATGAACCCAGAGAATAATCTACCATGGAATATTCATCCAAAGCTTCTAAAATCTTTTCTTTGATTGGTTTCAAAGGACCTCTCAACTCTCATGTCCATAAACTAACTTAAAAGGACGAAAACTAGGGGCAAACAAAAAAAGATCTAATCCCTCATCCCAATCATGGGGACTTAAGAAGTTTTGGAATGATACCATCAGACCCTCAAAAATGATTAGAATATACTGACAAGACAGTATATTCTAATCATCGTTTTGAGGGTCTGATGGTATCGTTCCAAAACTTCTTGAGTTTGTGGATGGTATGCTAAGGACTTCAACCCCCAAACTACTCATAATTTCCTGAAAAATTGTAGCCATGGAATTGGAACCTTGAACCAACTGGACATCAATGGGTAATTTGATATCTAGTGAAGAACTGGGTTATTTTTTCTACTCTTGGCAGAAATTGATTTCAAATGAATTGCTTCTGGGAACCAAATAGCCATATCCAAAATACAGATAATATATTGGTCTCCCGCATTTGTTTTTGGTGAAGGTCCCACACGGTCTACCAACATCCTGCTAAATGGTTCTCCAAAAACTAACATGGGAATAGTGATGTCAGTTGATCATAGGCTGCAGTTTCCCACAATCTGGTATATATGGTACATTGTTCCAAATGGTACAATGTCCTTGTGAAGACCTGGCAAGTAAAAATGCCGTCTTATACATGCTTGGGCCTTTTTGATCCCTACATGTTCTGCCATAGGAATTTCATGAACTATCCTTAATATTTCTTGATGATATATGGGCCATGCCACTGCCTGATGAACTACCATTCACTCTCCGTCCGCAGATCTGTGAGAACACCTCCACTTACTCAGTAGAATCCCATTTTTAACATCGTAGCATTGAGTGGACTTACTGAATATTTTCTTTACATTATAAAAATCCCCAAAGTTTCAGGTAGCCAAATATATGTTTGTGGTGACAATTCTACCTCCATCGATAGAACTTGTGTAGTGTCCTGAGCAATGGCTAAACAAGAAAGAAAAATTCCCAGAACCTTTTCATGCAACTTCTCTGTCTCTTTGACTTCACTCGGTCTTTCCCTAATTACTGGAGAAGCCATTACTTTCAGTCCATCCAGATCATTTCCAAGGAATAAGTCAACTCTGTCTATAGGCAAACCTTGAACAACTCCTGCAGTTCCTGTTCCAGATATTGGGTCACACTCCCATGTGCATCCTATACAAAGTACGGGTACATACTCCGGCCAGTGCGCTAAACCCTTGGCATTGATGAATTCAATGGTTGAAAAGTCATGCCCTTCCCCAGCAGAAGTGTTTGGGTAATGTATCCGTATCTGTATCCATATCACTTGAGGGATAAGGAATTACTTTCCCTTTGGATCAAAATGCCCTGAAGCTTTCAGGTATCTTGTTCATACTCTATGTTAATAAATTTTGCCTTCTATTTGACAAATCTGGTTTTATAAGCAACTAATAATGTTGTTGTTTATTGAAGAAACCTGGCCATTGACTGGTCATTCTGAGACTAACAGGTAAAGCACAGATTTGGCTGTATATCCAGCTGGAAAAGTCAATGCTGTGACCTGCATTCACAACAGTGTTTGTACTTGGTTTTACAGCTGCAGTCATGGCTACAGCATAGTCTGTAGCAGTGTTGGTTTGGGCCCCTTTCTATGCATCAATCTTGTATCTTGTGTACTCCAAAACGTCCCATAGGTTTGCCCCGTAACTTCCAGCAATGAGTAAGAAGGTGTCCTACCTTGTGACAATGGGAACACTTAGGCCTGTGGACATCACCCCCACCCTCAGAACTTGCCTTTCTGGTCTGAGGAGTTGTTTCTGGTATATTCCCAGCTGTCCCTTCACTTTCTTGGCTACTTGCCTTCCTGTCACTGTCCTATCTTCTATCCTTGGGTTTGTGGGGATTACAGAAAAAAAGGTTTGGGCTTGGGGATGTGCTCGTAATTATCAACCATCCTTCTGCTTCTCTACATGGGATCTTTCTAATCCAGGAAGTGAATTTTTAAATTCCACCAGGAGAATTATTTCCCTAAGGGTCTCGTACTTGGCCTCTACCTTTAGTGCCTGTATCCAGCAATCAAATTAATATACCTTTCCCTCCATAATTCTATAAGTCTGTTTTCGAAGATCCCAAAAATCTGCCTCTGAGTTTCAGGGACCAACTCATAAGCAATGAAAATAGCCTTTTTTGCCACCTCAATCTGTAGAAGACTCATCAGAAAGCAAAGCATAAACGTCTTGGGCACTGCCAGTCAATCTGCTTTGCACAAGCAATGTCCAGTTTTGTTTTTGTCACCACATCTGCTTAGCTCTCTTTTCAAGAGAAATCAAAATAGCCTCTTTGTCCCTTTCCTCAAATTTCAGGAGGGCTTGCACAAATTTAAACAGCTCCCCAGCGATCTTGGGTTAGAGTCAGGAACTTCCCATTAACATTTCCCCTACAGTTAAGGCCAGCGTTGTTTTAGTTCCAGTATCGGGCGGCACGGTAGCACAGTGGTTAGCACTGCTGCTTCACAGCTCCTGGGACCTGGGTTCGATTCCCGGCTCGAATCACTGTCTGTGTGGAGTTTGCACATTCTCCTCGTGTCTGCGTGGGTTTCCTCCGGGTGCTCCGGTTTCCTCCTACAGTCCAAAGATGTGCGGGTTAGGTTGATTGGCCATGCTAAAATTGCCCCTTAGTGTTCTGAGATGCGTAGGTTAGAGGGATTAGCAGGTAATATGTGTAGGGATATGGGGGTAGGGCCTGGGTGGGATTGTGGTCGGTGCAGACTCGATGGGCCGAATGGCCTCTTTCTGTGCTCTAGGGTTTCTATGATTTCTATTCTAAGCTGGTATTCCCTTTCTTGTTCCTTTTTCCTCTCCTGCCTTTCTGCTAGCTCCCTTTGAAATGTTCGTTTTCCCTTCCCTCTTGTTCTCTTGGCTTTTCATTTTGCTTGAAATTTTTGTTCCAGCTTCTTCTGTTTTAACTGAAATTGTGCCCATGAAAAGATGTCCCTTTCTGATTCTGAAGTCGCCTCTGGTTCTTTCACTTTCACATTCGCATTTGGCCACTAGTTTTCGAAGCTCTACTTTCTTAGCTCTCATTCTAACATCTATCTGTAACTCTCCGCCACACTCGTCAGTTGTTCAATGGTTAAATTAATTAAAGAATCATAATTGAACTCTGGCGTCTTCAAAAATTCACTTGCATTGAAAGCAGCCATTCAGCCAATACAAACTTTGCACTCTTTTTCCTTTTACCCTTTCCCAATTATATATTTTTGATGTGGGTTATATCCCATGAGCCTGGAATTATATGTTACGACCAGGATGGGAGGATTGCACTGTCTGACTTTAGTTCTGTTACTCCATGGGTCACAGCATGTATTTAAATGATTTTTCCAGCTAAATATACAACCAAATCTGTGCTTTACTGTTAATGATGTGGAGATGCCGGTGTTGGACTGGGGTAAACACAGTAAGAAGTTTAACAACAGGTTAAAATCCAACAGGTTTATTTGGTACCAAATGCCACTAGCTTTCGGAGCACTGCCCCTTCGTCAGGTGGAGTGGAGAAATGCTCACAATCAGGGCATACAGAGACACAAACTCAATTTACAGAATAACAATTGGAATGCAGTCTTTACAGATAATCAAGTCTTAAAGGTACAAACAATGTGAGTGGAGAGAGCATTAAGCACAGGTTAAAGAGATGTGTATTGTCTCCAGACAGGACAGCCAGTGAGATTCTGCAAGTCCAGGCAAGCTGTGGGGGTTACAGATAGTGTGACATGAACCCAAGATCCCGGTTGAGGCCGTCCTCATGTGTGCAGAACTTGGCTATCAGTTTCTGCTCAGCGACTCTGCGCTGTCGAGTGTCGTGAAGGCCGCCTTGGAGAACGCTTACGTGAAGATCAGAGGCCGAATGCCCGTGACTGCTGAAGTGCTCCCCAACAGGAAGAGAACAGTCTTGCCTGGTGATTGTCGAGCGGTTTTCATTCATCCGTTGTTGTCGCGTCTGCATGGTTTCCCCAATGTACCATGCCTCGGGACATCCTTTCCTGCAGCGTATCAGGTAGACAACGTTGGCCGAGTTGCAAAAGTATGTACCGTGTGGATGGTGTTCTCACTTGAGATGATGGCATCTGTGTCGATGATCCGGCAAGTCTTGCAGAGGTTGCTGTGGCAGGGTTATGTGGTGTCGTGGTCACTGTACTCCTGAAGGCTGGGTAGTTTGCTGCGGACAATGGTCTGTTTGAGGTTGTGCGGTTGTTTGAAAGCAAGAAAATGCTCTCATAAGAACAGGATATGGCGCTCGACTCATCGATCGACAGTTCCGACACGCCACAGAAAAAAACCGCACCGACCTCCTCAGAAGACAAACACAGGACACGGTGGACAGAGTACCCTTCGTCGTCCAGTACTTCCCCGGAGCGGAGAAGCTACGGCATCTCCTCCGGAGCCTTCAACATGTCATTGATGAAGACAAACATCTCGCCAAGGCCCTCCCCACAAACCCACTTCTTGCCTTCAAACAACCACACAACCTCAGACCACTGTCCGCAGCAAACTACCCAGCCTTCAGGTGTACAGTGATCACGACACCACACAACCCTGCCACAGCAACCTCTGCAAGACGTGCCGGATCATCGACACAAATGCCATCATCTCACGTGAGAACACCATCCACCAGGTACACGGTACATACTCTTGCAACTTGGCCAACGTTGTCTACCTGATACGCTGCAGGAAAGGATGTCCCGAGGCATGGTACATTGGGGAAACCATGCAGACGCTATGACAACGGATGAATGAACACCACTCGGCAATCACCAGGCAAGACTGTTCTCTTCCTGTTGGGGAACAATTCAGTGGTCGCGGGCATTCGGCCTCTGATCTTCGCGTAAGCGTTCTCCAAGGTGGCCTTCACGACACACGACAGCGCAAAGTCGCTGAGCAGAAACTGAGAGCCAAGTTCCGCACACACGAGGACGGCCTAAACCGGGATCTTTGGTTCATGTCACACTATCTGTAACCCCCACAGCTTGCCTGGACTTGCAGAATCTTACTGGCTGTCCTGTCTGGAGACAATATACATCTCTTTAACCTGTGCTTAATGCTCTCTCCACTCACATTGTTTGTACCTTTAAGACTTGATTATCTGTAAAGACTGCATTCCAATCGTTATTCTGTAAATTGAGTTTGTGTCTCTGTATGCCCTGTTTGTGAGCATTTCTCCACTCCACCTGACGAAGGGGCAGCGCTCCGAAAGCTAGTGGCATTTGGTACCAAATAAACCTGGTGTTGTTAAACTGTCTTTACTGTTAATCTCAGAACGACCAATGACCAGGTATCTTCAATAAACAACACAATCATTAGTTTATTATAAAATCAGACTTGTCAAATGGAAGGCAAAGTTTATTAACGTAGAGTATGAAATATGAAAGTGTAATAATTACTTTCTAAATACTCAACTCTCTCTCATACACACACACCAAAAATAAATAAAACAGAGGAATTCTGCCAAAAAGCTACAAGTCCAGGGAAGTTCAAGAAAAAAGGATAGGTGATGGAGTCCTCGAAATGGTGTCCAGTTTCTCAGGACTGATCTGGAAAACAATCAATGACTCTTGCATTACTTTTCAGGTGAACTTCACGGAGAACTTGCAGTCAGTCGATTTCGGAATGTAGAGTGACTTTAGAGCAATTTTCATTTGCTATTTGTTTTTAACGGGGTCTGTAGCTTTAGAAGTTGTTCTCGTCTTTACCCAAGCAGTTAATCCTTCTTTCTTTTTTCCCTAAAAGGAAAATCGACCAACCAGCTTTTCAAACAGTCTTCTGAGCATTTCTCCCCCCCAAATCATAAATCACCATGTGACCTTTTTGTAAACAGGCCATCAGGGTTTGGGGCCTTCTCCCTGACCCCCTCCCCATGTCCTGCTCCCCCCCCCCCCCCCCCTCCCCCCTCTTCCCCCCCCCCCCCCCCCCTCCCACCTCTCCCTGTGGAGGGCTGGTTCCTGACCTAAAGAACATGAAAGACTAACTGCAAATATACATCCCCTTTCCTGACCAGGAGACTCGAATTCCCAACCTAAAGATGGTAAAAGAACCAACTCCACGTTTGAGCGCCTCCTGGCTGGAACATGCGCAGGAGTCCTGAGTCCCGCCGGGAACTGCAGCTGCTGGACTGCAACTTTAAATCAAGCATTTGTATTTGGTAACAATGGGATGCATGAAGTGGCAGAGAGTGAATTATTTGTTCATCATACATCCTGTCTAATTTTCATTATTCCTGAAATCAATTGCAAGTCTGCATAATGGGCAGCCAATATGCTGCTGTCCAGTTTTTTGCCCCGCCAACATTGCAATTTTTTTTTCTCGGCGTTTTCGTTATTGCATTCAGAGAGAGTGATTTGAGCCACTGTCTATGTGAAGAGAAAATGCTGCTTTAAGGTGTCAGTCTTTGGTCAATGGCAGCCCTCTTGCCTTTGATTCAGAATGAATTCAAGCTCTACTACAGAGACTTGAGCACAGAATCCATGTTGCCACAACAGTCCAGTACTGAGGCTTTGCTATATGGTTGGCGGTGCTGCCTTTGGATCCATTTGGCCTGTCAGGCACGTATTTGAAGAACAGGGGAGTGAGTGTACAAATGGTGTTGTGATCAATATGTATTCCCATCCAATATCATTAAATTGGATTATTTGGACATGCATCTCATTGCAGTT
This sequence comes from Mustelus asterias, assembly GCF_964213995.1. Lineage (NCBI taxonomy): Eukaryota > Metazoa > Chordata > Chondrichthyes > Carcharhiniformes > Triakidae > Mustelus > Mustelus asterias. Next base: position 99,490,630 of record NC_135807.1, on the reverse strand, counting down.
TGTGGGATCTTGCTGCGCACAATTTCCTATACCTTAACAGTGACTACATTTCAAAAATGCATGATTAGCTGTGAAATAGTTTGTGATGTCATAAGGCCGTCAAAGTCCCTATATAAGTGCAATTTCTGCATTTATGTGATGCAAGGTGAAGAATTAACTCTCAGTTATTGAACCAGGACACCAGGAAGGAATGGCTGAACTTGTGACTTGTTACTGAGAAATGATTCCTCAGATATCTGTCAGTGATGTGTGAGGAGGGACTGCAGGGAGTAGCACAATGTATTCATGACTCCTACAAATGGGGGTAGGTAAATCTATGTTTCTTGTCCGGGTAGCCAATCCTATTGTGACTACTTCACCTATCAAATGTGTCCTTGTATCCATCAGTCATCATGGGGGAAGGGGAGGGGGAGAGGGAGGGAGATAAATTTATGTTACAGATGTCTTGTCATAAAATAAAGAGGGTCTCTGCCGGTCTCCACTTTTTCTTTTGAAGCTGATAGACCCTCTACTAACTCTAACTGGGGAATATAGTACATGACTGTGGCTTTGTGCTGCTAAATCATTCTGTACATCACTTCAGCTATAGCTCAGTGGGACTAAACTCTGCCCAGTAGCATTATAAAGCCTGGAATAAAGGTAGAGCGTGTTAACTGCATGACTGCACTTATACATCAAGTAGCAGCTTGCACTCCTGCATTAAACAGATTTTTAAGTTGGTTGAAAACATTTGTCCTTTGTTTTGGAGGCTGCGAGTGGTTCCTCTCTGTAATATTAACAGCCAATAAATGGTTTCTTGTCATTGATGCAAACTACATTTTACATAACAGCCAATTGAGTGCTTTGATCTAAGTTTATGTTTAATGGGCTCATTCCTAATCTTCTCTGGCAATAGTTAGTGTAAAAGTATGCACGTGTCTGTGTGTGCACATGTTTGTGTGTGTATGTGTATATATACGCATATACATAAAAATAGCCAATATCTGTCCATCAACCAACATTACTGAAATAGATTATCTGGCCATTATCAATTTGCTGTTTGTGTGACCTTTGTGAAAATTTGCAGTCATGTTTGGTTTGATTTGATTTATTATTGTCACATGTATTGGGATGAAGTGAAAAGAATTGTTTCTTGCGCGCTATACAGACAAAACATACCGTCATAGAGTACATAGGAGAGAAGGAAAAGAGAGTGTAGAATATAGTGTTACAGTCATAGCAAGGGTGCAGAGAAAGATCAGCTTAATATGAGAGTCCATTCAGAAGTCTGATAGCAGCCGGGAAGAAGACTTTTGTGTCTTTTTTCCGACGCAAGAAGGTGAAAGAGAGTATGTCCGGGGTGCATGGGTCCTTGATTATGCTGGCTGCTTTCCCGCAGAAGTGTAAATTACAACAGTGACTGTACTTCAACAGTATTTAATTAGCTGTAAAGCATTTTGGGACTTCCTGAAATGGCTTTATAAATGCAAACCTCTTTTACTATATTGATAACCTGGTCATTTCCTGCTTTAAAAAATTGTATTGTCCAAAGATTTAAATTAAGCAATATGAACAGCATAGGGTGGGAGGATGTGAGGCATAAGACTAGAATTTCCTCTTTGGACATGATCAGGAAACTAGGAACAAATATTGTTGGTGCAGATACACAGTTCAAACTTTTTTTAAAAAAGTTCATTTTATGGCTAGGCCAGTATACATTGCTCATCCCTGAGTGCCCTTGTGAAGGTGGTGTTGAGCTGCTTTTTTTGAATCGCTGCAGTCCTTGTGATGTAGGTACACCCACAGTGCTATTAGGGTGTAACTTCCAGGATTCTGACGCAGCGACAGTGGAGGAACAGGCATATATTTCCAAGTCAGGATGGTGAATGATTTGGAGGAAAACTTCCAGGTGGTGGTGTTCCCATGTGTCTGCTGCCCTTGTCCTTTTAGATGTTAGCGGTCATGGGTTTGGAAGGTGCTGTCTAAGGAGCCTTGGTGACTTCCTGCAGTGCATTTTGGAGATGGTACACACTGCTGCCTCTGTGCTTCGGTGGTGGAGGGAGTGAATGTTTGTGGGATGGCTGCCAATCAAGTGGGCTGCTTTGTCCTGGATTGTGTCAAGCTTCTTGAGTGTTGTTGGAGCTGCACTCATTCAAGCAAGTGGAGAATATTTCATCTTCACTCCTGACTTGTGCCTTGTATATGGTGCACATGCTTTGGGGAGCCAGAAGGTGAATTATTTGCCACAGGATTCCTAGCCTCTGTCTTGTTCTTGCAGCCACAGTATTTATATATCTAGTCCAGTTCAGATTCTGGTCAAAAGTACCCCCCAGATCATGGGGGATTCAGCAATAGTAATGTCATGGGACGATGGTTAGATTGTGTATTGTTGGATATGGTCAAAGCCTGGCGAATGTTATTGAACACTTGTCAGCCCAAGTTGTGATGCATTTACATATGGACTGCTTCAGTATTTGAGGAGTTGCAAAAGGTGCTGAGCATTGTGCAATCATCTGTGAATATCCCCACTTCTGACTTTATGGTGGAAAGTAAGTCATTGATGAAGCAGCTGAAAATGGCTGGACCTAGGACACTACCCTGTGAAACTCTTGAAGTGATGTACTAGAACTGAGATGATTGACTTCCAACAGCCACAACCATCTTCCTTTGTGCCAGGTATGATTCCAATCAGCGGAGGATCCCCCCCGCCCCCTCCTGATTCCCATTGACTCCAAAGATGTACGGGTTAGGTTGATTGGCCATGATAAAATTGCCCTTTCGCTTCCTGAGATGCGTAGGTTAGAGGGGTTAGTGGATAAAATATGTAGGGATATGGGGGTAGGGCCTGGGTGGGATTGTGGTCGGTGCAGACTTGATGGGCTGAATGGCCTCTTTCTGCACTGTAGGGTTCTATGATCTATGATTTGACTCTAGTTTTCCTAGGCTCCCTGATGCAACACTTAATCAAATGCTGCCTTGATGTCAAGAGCAGTCACTCTCACCTCACCTCTGGAGTTCAGCTCTTTTGTCCATGTTTGAACAAAGGTTGTAATGAGGTCAGGAGCTGAATGGCCCTGGCAGAACCCAAACTGAGCCTCAGTAAGCAGGTTATTGCTAAGCAAGCGATTTTTGATAGCACTGTTGATGACCCCTTCCATCACTCTACTGATCATCAAGATTAGAATGGTGGAGTGGTAATAGTTCAGGTTGGATTTGTCCTGCTTTTTGTGTACAGGATATATCTGGCCAATTTTTCACATTGTCGTGTAGATGCCAGTGGTGTAGCTGTACTGGAACAGCTTGACTATTTTTGAAAAAAGCCTCAAATAAGCACAAACATAAAACATTCCATGAATCGTTCCAGTTGCCCAGTGTAGTGAAATAGGCTGAACCCACTAATGGGTTTGTAGGCAGGAGAGCCTGTAAAATTAATTGGATGGCCTTCCCACTGCCTGCCCCACCAATCCGCAATTTTACACAAGGCCTGAATCTCCCTTGTCCCAGCTGAGGCCCTTAAGTGTCAAATAAAGACAACTTAAACAAAAACAGAAAATTCTGGAAAGTCTCAGCTGGTCTGACAGCATCTGTGGAGAGAGAACAGAGCTCGACATTTTGAGTCTGGATGACCCTTCGCCAGAGTTAAGAGCAAAGAAAATCAGAAAAAATTTGTACTATGAGGGTTGGGGTGGAGGGGGGGGCGGGGGAGGGTGTTAATTGGACAAAGGGAATGTAAATGAGGATGAAGAAGGCTGAGAGAGGTGCTAAAAGTGTCCGTTAAGTGATCAAAATGTGTGAATGGCAGAACAGAGGTACAAATGGTTAAGGCAGTTGCCCTTTAAGGAAGAGCGGGGGGGGGGGGGGGGGCAAGAAGGGTGGTCAGAAGGAGAGCAGGAATGGAGAAGTGGAAGATGAGGTGCTGTTCCTCCTGTTTGCGTTGGGGTTCACTAGAATATTGCAAACGACAACTTAAGGTTTGTTTCCTTCCCAGCCTCTATTTTGAGGCTGGTGGGAGGAATTCAAGAGCAGGGGAGAAGCCACGAAAGTGACCCTGCTTAGGCCTCAGGTTGGAAGGAGGGTGGTGAGCACCTCCTTCCCCTCCAACCTGCACCCGTCCTTTTCATCCCCCAACTTGGTCTTCTCACCCCATGGATGCTTCCTCCCACCTGACCTCTCCATTCAGATGCCCTCCCTGGACCTCACCTCCCCATTCCTGCCATGAGACCATCCATACGAACTTGGTTCTGGACTTCAGGACTTAGAATTGGAGGTTTACTTGTAGTCCCAGTGCTGGCTACTGACACTGCTGTGGCTACCAACTGCCAGCCAATCAGATTTGAGTGTTAAATGGCTGCAGGGCAAGCAGTATAGACGTGTTGCTGGAATCATCGTCGTCTAAGTGCCATCGAGTGACATAGGTGACCATGATCCTTTCCGATCACAGCAGTAGTGGATGCCCTCATTGTTGGAGTTCTGGGTGAAGATGGTACAGGTCCATTTGCGGTTCATGCACGTCAGTAGTGAGTGAGGTGTTAACACAAGTGGTGCCAACTCCATTGTGCGGTTGTCTTGGTAAGAATTTTGTGTTGACCATATTTGACTTGTGAAATGGAAAGCATGGGGTGATTTCCTATTGCCTTATTCACGTTTGTTTAAAGGGAATACAAGCCCTCTTCCCTGAAGAACCTCTGTCTGGCACCAAGCCAGCCTTTGTCCTCAAGAAGTTGAAGCTTTTCCGTCTTCAGCGTCAGGTGAGTTGCTCACTGCAGAATTCCCAGCCTCTAGCCTGTTTTTGTAGCCACGGTATTTATATGTCTAGTCCAGTTCAGTTTCTGGACAATGATGCTGGACAGTGGAGCTTCCGCGATGGTAATGCGATTGAATGTCAAGGAAAGATGATTTGATTCTCTCTTATTGGAGATGGTCATTGCCTGGCACTTGAGTAGTGTCTACGTTATTTACCACTTATCAGCTCAAGCCTGAATCATGTTTAGGCGTTGCTACATAGGGACGTGGACTGCTTCACTTTTGAAGAGTTGCAAATGATTTGGAAAATTTTGCAATCATCAGCGGACATCCTGACTTCTAACAGAGGTGGTTAGGCCTGGGACACTACGCCAAGGAACTCCTGAACTGATGTCCTGGGACTGAGATGATTGCCATTCAACAACCACAACCATCTTGCTTTGTGTTAGGTATGATTCCAATCAGTGGAGATTTTTTCCACTGATTCCCATTGACTCCAATTTTACTAGGAGTCCCTGATGCAACATTCGGCCAAATGCTGCCTTGATGTCAAGGGCAGTCGCCTCATTCGACTCTGGAGTTCAGCTCTTTGGCCATGTTTGCATCAAGGCTGAAATTAGGTCAGGAGTTTAGTGTCCCTAGGAGAACCCAAACTGAGTGTTGATGAGCAGGTTATTGCTGTGTAAGTTCTTGATAGCACAGTCCAGGACAACTTGCATCACTTCACTGATGATCAAGAGTAGACTAATGGGGCAGTAATTAGCTGGGTTGGATTTGTCCTGTTCTTTGTAAACTGGACATAGAAGAGGTCCTTCTGCACCAACATGTGCGAAACCCATGTCGGTGCAGAAGGACCTCTTCTGCGCTGTATGATTCCAAGTGGAAAATTGCCCAGCTATATCCTGTATACAAAAAAACAAGACAAATCCAACCCAGCTAATTACTGCCCCATTAGTCCACTCTGGATCATCAGTGAAGTGATGCAAGGTGTCCTGGACTGCACGATCAAGAACTTACAATAACCTTACCTCTCACCTAATCCCATTTACCAGCACTTGGTCCATAGCCTTGAATGTTAAGATGTGCCAAGTACTCATCCAGGTACATTTTAAAGGATGTGAGACAACTCGCCTCTACCACTCCCCGGGCAGTGTATTCCAGACAGCCACCACCCTCTGGGTTTAAAAAAAAGTTTTTCCCCTCATTTCCCTAAACCTCCTGCCCCTCACCTTGAACTTGTGTCTCCTAGTGACAGACCCTCCAACTAATAGGAACAGCTGCTCCCTATCCACCCTCTCCATGTCTTTCATAATCTTGTATCCCTCGATCAGGTCACCCCTCAGTCTTCTCTGCTCCAACTAAAACATGATGTGGAGATGTCAGGCGTTGGACTGGGGTAAGCACAGTAAGAAGTCTCGCAACACCAGGTTAAAGTCCAACAGGTTTATTTGGCAGTTCTAGCTTCATAGAAATCATAGAATCATAGAAACCCTACAGTGCAGAAGGAGGCCATTCGGCCCATCGAGTCTGCACCGACCACAATCCCACCCAGGCCCTACCCCCACATATTTTACCCACTAATCCCTCTAACCTACACATCCCAGGACTCTAAGGGGCAATTTTTTAACCTGGCCAATCAACCTAACCCGCACATCTTTGGACTGTGGGAGGAAACCGGAGCACCCGGAGGAAACCCATGCAGACACGAGGAGAATGTGCAAACTCCACACAGACAGTGACCCGAGCCGGGAATCGAACCCGGCACCCTGGAGCTGTGAAGCAGCAGTGCTAACCACTGTGCTACCGTGCCGCCCAGAGCTTCCAGAGTCTCAGGCTCCTTCATCAGGTGAGTGAAGACTTGTGATCACAAACAGGTCATATACAGGCACAAACTCAATTTACAAGATAATGGTTGGAATGCGAGTCTTTAAGACTCGCAGTCTTTACGTCTTCAGTATTATTGCCCGAATATTGTCAGGATCCATCGCCTTAGCACCTATGAGTGGCATGATTTTAAAACACTGAAACTGACTTTTTAAAAAACTGTTCTGACCGATCTGCTAGCGGGATTTTACGGCCTCGCTCCTCCCGAAACCGTAAAATCCCGCCCGAGGTCAAAGGACCTTCCTTTTGTCCGCCCCTCGCCCGTTCCGATTCCTGTGGCGGGCGGGGCGGTAATTAATAATTGGGAAACCCTAGTCAGTTTCTGAGTAAGTTAAATACTCTTATTATGTAAAACTTTTAAATGTGCGCCCAAGAATCTGAGCACAGTTTGAAGACTTACTTTGAACAGGGCATCGGCGGAAACTCACCATCCTCATTTGGTCCAGGGTTGCGGCTAATTTTGTGAGTGGAGCCCAATTTTGGTGAAAGTATTTTCGATTCAATGTCAAAGATAGCGGAAAGTATTGGATATATCGTTGAATAAAGCTCACGCCTGATTTTCCGCCATCCTTTGCGCTGATTCTCTGACTTCACTCGTATTCCGCTGGTGGAAACTGCTTCCCAATTTTAGGCTATTGTGTTGGATTATCAGATAATCCAGAGGTTGGATTATCAGATAATTTAAATTAGCAGCTCTGAAGAAAGTGTGGGGAGTTTGGCACTGTGCCTACGGCTGTTTTATTCTGTCCTGAAAGGAACACAATTTTGTTCGCGGGTCAGATCGATATTCGGAGGCAAACATTACTTAATTGTTGCAATTTGCGGGGGAGGGGGGAGAGCCAGCACTGGACCGGACTTTGCTTGAAATGTACTCGAAACACAAAAGGAACAAGTAGAAAACTCCAGGCAAAAACAACTAATGCAGCCTCTGGGAGATTTAATAAATAAATGCCTGTGTAAACTGGATACCTAACTTTTTTTGTTAATTGATGTTTAATTTAGATTTATTTTAATGGGGTTTGCTCCATCTCGGACTCGAGATTGAATGTATTGAAGCGGACCAAACACCAGCATTTGACTGCTTTTGTTTTCTTTTGTTGAACTGTTTATTTTTGTTTCTTCCCACGCTGTTCGCTGGCCTCGCGTTGACAACTGCTTTTCTGCATGATTTACATTCCTCGGGGCTGTGAGTCTCCTAATTCTTCCAGTTGATCTGCTTTTTGCTTGCATGGTTACTCCTTCATTCAAACTTTTCCTGCACCTGCAATTCTTAGCTAGTTGTTGTTTTTTTGCCATGTGCTGAACTCGAGTTGAGCTTTATCTATAACTCATGCTAGATTGGCTGTTTTAATCAGCTGTTGGGGGATAAAGTTACTTTTTTGATGGGGCGACCGGTTGGGAACAGAGCAACGAACCCTAGAAAGTGAGTCAAGCGTCGGTGCCGACCTAAGGAGCAACTGGGAAATAACGGCTCCCGCTGCTGGTGATTTACAGAGTGCAGTGCCTGGCTCAGTCGAAGGCCCAGAATTGCCTCTTTCAGATTCCCTCCTACCCTGGTTCAGGGATGGAGGGGAACTGGGCGCTGTGCCCCGCTGCTCTCTGCGCCTGGTTTTGGACGTGGAGCTGACTACACACTGTCTTGTTTCCCAGCATCGCCAGAGCCTGTTTATGGAGTGAACATCATCTTCTCCCCGTCACTCCCATATTACAGGGTGGGCAACTCCCTGAACTTGCTACAAATTTGCACCGAGCGATCCGTTTCTTTTGAGCTGGTGAAGGCAGTGCCAACCAGTGAGAAGATCTTTTTTTTGCTACCGGGAGCCGGCGAGTGTGTTACAACTTACTTTACACATTGGGGTTGACATTTGAAGTGTTTTCCCCCTTCGGCGTGCATTCCCTGGCTGGATGGCAATAATTGACTATAAGTGCACGAGTTTGGCCCCTAGGAGGCGTTGGGTCTGACAGCTCATTCCGGCTCCGCCGGGCTGGCACCTTACAGAGTCAGGGACTTGTCCAATGCGTTGCTGATAATTACATGTTCTTTCTACTCCTATGAATAATGTAACTTCGAGATGATTACGATTCATTTTATCAGTATGGGTCAAACTAGCTTAAAAGAAGGCAGCAGTGAGGTAAGAAGGCACTGCTTCACCTCCAGCTGACTCCTTAGAAAGCCCTGATTGCAGTACATATGCTGAATTCAATTGCTGTGTCTCAAATGACAGAATGAACTGCCTCTGAAGCTGGCTGCGGGGAGCTTTAATTTCCTCCCTTCAAATAGAAGAGTGTGGTTAATGCATTTCCGCGGGGTCCTAAAATCCACCCCATTCCAGTAGTTCTCAAGAAGAATATTCGATTAATAAAACGAACCCCTAAATCTTCTCTAGCTGTGTATCTATTGGATTGCATTCTAATAATTTTGAATCAATTAATTATTTTGAAGTGCCAGCATAGGTCAGTTTATTATGTAATCTATCTTGTTTTTCTCTGCATTTTCTACCCACTGTCGTAATTCCATCACCGCCCCCCTTATACCTTTTTAAATCCCGTGAGCGTCATTCCCGAACCAGGCTGACAAGGCAGGAGATCCGCTCTCTGGTTTCTATCTGTGTTGCTTTAATTCGAGTAATAGGGGGCACCTAAGGATGTGTCTATTGATTTCTCTATTATTACTATCCTCAGTTGAGTTTCCTGCCTCAGAGGTCTGGCTATGTTGAAAACACCCTGGCTGCAAATTCATCGGCATTTTATTGTTGCAAAGTGCAATCCCATTATTTAAAGAATGATGTTGAAGTCCGGCTTCCCTTCTTTGCTCCTGGAAGGGTACAGTTCTACAGTTCCCTCTGCCGTGAACCAGACGCATGCCCGATCGGCAAAACTTACACTTTCCCCTTTCGTTACAACCGGCAGGTAAAGGTGGTGTGCACAATTTTCCAATAGGTGCACCCGGCGAGCGAAGATCTGAGCCAGCAGCGTGCATTCAACTAAAGTGCATCCTTGGTACATTGGTTACATAAGTGCAGCAAACCTGAACCCGAAACTGTGACTCGAATCTCTTATTCTACTGTTTATACTTTCGCGCTGAGCAGTAGTGATACATAAATGCTTTACGGAATATTTTCTTGATCACTTTTTAAACTTTCACCATTTTCGCAAGTTGTAAGTTTCATTCTGGTATGGTAGTGTAATTATGATGGTGCTAGATTAGTAACCCAGAGGTTGTGAAATTAAATCCTGTCACTGCACTTTGGGGAAATTGAAAATATGGCCGTGGAAACTTGAAACTGGAGGCTTGCATTTATAAAAGGCCTTTCAGAACAGGGGGATGCTCCAAAACGCTGTCTAGCCAATGAAGTCACTATTGTAATGCCGCAAAACTCCAGAACCAATTTGCACCCAGCAAGCTCCAGCAATTAACAATGAAATAAATACCCAATACGTTCAGTAATGTCCTCAATAGAAAAGGAGTCTGTCACCCCTTTCTACCTATCTAGTCTGGCATACACAGTCCCCCTCACCCTCCCCCTCAATGTGGTTGAGTTAGTGCTCCTCGGGATGGGGGCACCACACAAGTGGTGTTTTTATTCATTCATCCGTGGGACATGGGCATTGCTGGCTGGGCCAGCATTTATTGCCCATCCTAGTTGCCCTTTGTAGGACAGTTGAGAGTCAACCACACTTCTGTGGCTCTGGAGTCGCATGTAGGCCAGACCAGGTAAGGACTGCAGATTTCCTTCCCTAAAGGACATTGGTGAAGTGTCCTTTCAGATGGGTTTTTCCTGACAATTGACAATGGTTTCATGGTCATCAATAGATTCTTAATTCCAGATATTTTTTATGGAATTCAAATTCCACCATCTGCTGTGGCGGGATTCGAACTCGAGTCCCCAGAACATTACCTGAGTTTCTGGATTAATAATCTAGCGATAATACCACTAGGCCATCGCCTCCCCTGTGTTGCCAGCATCCCCAAAAAAGTGATAGTAAAGAGCATTTTTGGCCGATATGAAAGACCTGGGGCTGACATTCCTGCCAGTAATTTTAACACGGAAATCCTTGTAGGTAATCCATGTAATGATTACGGGTAGCAGGGTGGCACAGCGGTTAGCACTGCTGCCTCACAGCGCCAGGGACCCGGGTTCAATTCGGGCCTCGGGTGACTGTGCAAACTCCACACATTCTCCCAGTGTCTGAGTTTTCCGGTTTCCTCCCACATTCCAAAGATGTGCGGGTTAGGATGATTGGCCACGATAAATTGCCCCTTGGTGTCAGGGGGATTAGGAGGGTAAATAGGTGGGTTTACGGGCATAGGACCTGGGTGGGATTGTTGTCGGTGCAGGCTCGATGGGCCAAGTGGCAATGTAGATTCTATAAAGCAGGATTTTCCACCATGTACCCACTCCAACTATTAGTGAAAGGAATTTCAAACCTTCTGCGCTCCTCTAGTTTGCCAGCTCTAGTCACAGTAATACATCACGCTGTTCATTTATTTTAAACATAACAGTTTGTATGGGTGCAATGCATTCTCTTTGAAGCCAGTCCCCCATAAAACGTTCCAGCATCCGCAATCATCTGCCTTTACTTCCATAAAGCGCACCGGCCTTTAGAGCCTTTGGTTACGCGCTTCCTTTGCAAGAATGCTGTTTTATTCCTCATGAGGCAACATTGCATTGTGATAGCATTTCTAGTGCACTGTCCGGTGTCCCGCTTTGCCTGCCCTCCCTTCTCTCCTGTGATGGGCCCTTCACTCCCGCACTGGACGCATTATATTCACAGGTTGATGGTGCAGTGTGGCAGGCCTGTGCAGGTCGATTCTGGGAGGGAGAGAGCCGAGCGTTTGTTGCAACACCGAAGTCTATTAGAGTGCCCCGTGAATGCCATTCAGAGAGATGCCAGTGGCTTGAGCGAGCTGCTTTCTCACAATTAGTATGTCGGAGCTGAACTGTTTCTTCTCTAGAAAGAATGCCGAGGTTTCTGGTTTAATCAAGGCAGGACTAACTGAAACCTTGAGCCCTGTTTAAAGTATTTTTAACGAATCCCGACTCTTTGTAGTTAAGACTCCATGGATGTGTTGAATTTTTAATTAAATTTTCTTTTAAGATAATTAAAAATGAGAACGTTTTGTAATTAGAACATTTCACAAAGTACAGCTTTTAAGCTCGATTGGTTTTCTACAATTGAGATTTCTGTCAATAACAGTAAAATAATCAGGAGCGTGCAGTGATGTAGTCACATAAATTTAGGAGGGAGAACAGAGAACTCTAGCAATGAATGGAACAGCAAGAGGGAAGAGAGCGGGTCAGTTGCCACTTGCAATTGTGTGTCTGCGGATCAGTGGGACAGCTACTTAGATGACAAGACTTCATGATTAATGGCGTTTATTCTTGACAGAAGCCCCTTTATTTATCTGCAGTGCAGTTTAGTGATCCTATCGGTTACCTGAATGAAAAATATTCAGTCATACCGATATTGCGGTGTAAATTGAGTAGAGTCACTTTTTTATACTATCTTTAAGCCTTATCGCCTGCACAGTAATTTTCTCGCTGAGGCTCGATATGGAGAGGCAGGATTTAGCTGTACTTGACACAAAGCTGCTTCAATTTCCACTGCAAGTTAGAGCTGCTCTCGGAAATATATGGGGAGCGTGTCTCCTCTTGGAATAAATGCTGATAAGTATTTCATTAAATATGTAAACAACTAATAGCCTTGGCGTTTGTGGACCTTTCTGGCACTCCGATGCAAACCCAGAAGCAGCTTGTTTGCATACAGCGCTTGTAGTTCCACTTTCTTCCAATCAATCATCATCCAATTCCAATCAACATGCAAGCAGACACTATCATTCATCCTGGGAGTAATTTCTGAGCTGGACACACTGAGGTTATAATGACCATGCCGCACATTAGTCACTGCGATAATGGCCGGCGACATCGGCTGAAAAATTCTCCACATCCTCATGACGTTCTCGGAAATGAGGACAAATGTTAAACAAATGTTTATTCGATTAGCTGGCTTCAGCAGCATTGAGTGTGAGGGGGACTACTGACATTGAAGCGACTGAATCTTTTGCAAGTGCAGTTGCTTGTTGCACTATTCTCACATCAATGTGGCACTGACACGCTGCTCCCCCTCTCTCATTGCTGAGGGACTCCTGGAAAATGCGATGAGATTCAGTATCTCGCTGGGTTCGCTGCCTCTGTCGAAGTGGTGGAGGGGCAGCTGGTTACCAATTTTAAAAGGATCCTGAAATACAAAGCTTGCTGCCTCTTCTGGAGATTTGTTGTGTGTCTGCAGGTGTGTCAGATAATTTCCGTCCACTTGGCCGTTGTGAACCCTTTGTCAGCTGCACTGTTAATATCAAATATAAACAGAAAATGCTGGAAAGACTCAGCAGGTCTGGCAGCATCTGTGGGGCGTGAAACAGAGTTAATGTTTCCAGTCCGTATGACTTCAGAGCTTTTATTTTTTACTGTTAATAACAAAAGTGTGACTAAAACATCAAATGTTTAAGTGCACTTCATAAATAAAAGCTATCAGTCGGCTCGAGTTGGATTTTATACTCATTCTGCAAAGCTAGTTCTGTTTTTGACTCTGTTTGCAGACTGTTGTCCTAACTTTATTTATGTGAAACACATTAAACCAGATGAACTGCCCAGATTAGCGGAATTTGGAACCCTAGATTTGCATTGAAATCGGCTGCGACCGTTCAAAAGTACACTTGGAATAGGCAGCATCCACTTTGAGCACACTCCGCAGACTTTTTTCCAATAGACCAGGTATCTTTTTTGAGCAGGGATGAAGTTTAAATTGTAACAAAGGAGTTTGGCCAGCTCGCCACTTTAACAAGCGAACGGCGGAACCACACCGACCAGGAAAGCCCGCAAAGTTGGCACCTGCCCCTGTGCTGAGTTGTTCCCTGTTACCGAGCGAGACAGAGGAAGAGAATACTGCTGGTTTGCCCGGTTTTGATCCTGTCCCCCAGACCTGGATAACCACTTAGTGCTTTGCGTGAAGGCAGGATGGGGCTGTGTGATGTGCCCAGCTGGCATTCCAGTTTACACATGGAGGGTGGTGTTTGGTAAGGTACCGGAGGTCTACCACTAATATAACCAACAATTTGTATTTGCATAGAAAAGCATCCCCAAGCAATTTTGAGAATTTCCCAATATTCCCCTTTTATGGAGTGAGAGATCAGAATTCTCAGGTGTTAAAAAGCGGTAATTTTCCTTGTTATGTTAAATTGTAATTCTCTGGTCGAAATCCTACAGCCAGGAGCAGGCAGCCTGAGAAAGGAAATTCACTTTCTGATTTTCTTGTGTTTATAGGATTATGTGTTAATTAGCTGACTTGCTGTTTGTTACTCAATCTGGAGCATTAAGCAATCGTTATTAATTAGTGTTTAGAGTAACTCTGTAAATGTCAATCAAGCCATTAGGTATAATTAACTGCACCACTTCAGAAACAAGCTCCCAACTAGTAAAATACACTTCTGTTTCCTGCAGTTGAGTGTACGGAAGTTGTGATTTGGAACCCTAGATTAAAAGCTGATTGCATTACACTAGAATTAAAGAACTTGTATTTATATAGCACTGTTCATGACCTTAACAATCTACAGCCAATGAAGGACATTTAATGAGTAGTTATTATTGTAATGTGGTAAACTCAGCAGCCTATATCTGCACAGCAGGATCCCACAAACTGTAATGAGCATATAATTCATTTCATCAATGTTGCTGAGGAATAAACATTGTCCAAAAACAGAATAACTCTCCTCGTTTACCTCCATGACTTTTGTTTAATATTTTACCTGAAAGACTGCAGTTTCACAAACAATATAAATGAGGCTGATTCTACAGCACCAAGAACCTCAGCACATTGTCAAAACACTTCTGGAGGCACAAACTTGGATCTGAGTCAGAAAGTTTAATTTCCATGTAAGGAAAGTATTGCAAAGTGTCAGATAGACTGTGCTCACATTCCTGGAATGGTTCTTGAATTAGAGGTGAGAGTGCTGAGCTTTTCGTGAGCTAAACTAAAACCTCAAAAGTGCTTCTGCCACATGCTGAAAGTCATGGTGTTGTGGAACCAGCCCTGTTTACATAGTTCATATTATATTCCCTGTGTGGGTCATTTGTGGTGCTGCAATCATTGATGCCATCATATCTACTTGTTGCTGAGGTTTGGCCTTGACAGCTACTTTGCCATTTGACTGCAGCACAATGGCAATTACATTGTTCTCTGAATATCCCTTCCTGTCTTCTCTTGTTCTGTCGCCACTATCGCTTTTTTTATACTTTTCCAATTCAATCAAATCAAGTCCAATTCAGAGTCTCAACAAGTTGAGACATTTCCGATCCAGGCAGGCAAGACAGGGCAAGCGACCAAATTACCCTGTCCCGGGCCTGATCTACATGAGCCAAGCTGATTGGAGGAGGGAAAGCAATACCTCCTCCAAGACTTGAGCTCATTTGCATCTTAGCCAAAAGGCCGAGACACCGCTTTTAAAAATTGCTTCATATGAAACATATGAAGCTTCAGTGTAACCTAATGACCTCAACCAAGTGCAGCATCCAATCCACTATCTCTTTGGTATGGCTTTATTACCCTCTTATGCATTACCCAGATTTGGGTTGTTGTGATTAGGAAGAAGGACCTCGGTACATTTTCCCTTTTCTAATGAAAGGTCTAATTGTGATGACCTGAATGTTGCTGTGACTGAAAGCAGCTAATTCAGCACAAATCCTGTCCCTTCTTGTTCTTGGTAATGAAGGCAAATGGCCTGACTTTAACACAAAAACAGAAAATGCTAGAAAATCTCAGCAGGTCTGATAGTACCTTTGAAGAGAGAAGAAAGCCAATATTTCAAGTCTGGATGACCACGTTAGCTTCAAACTTTAGCCCTCTTCTCTCTCCACAGATGCTGTCAGACCTGCTGAGATTTTCCAGCATTTTCTGTTTTTGTTTCGGATTCCAACATCCGCAGTATTTTGCTTTTATCTTGAGGCCTGATTTTAACTTGGCTCAAGTTAATCAGTTCTGAGTGAGTTAAAATCTCTCAAAGATTTTCTTTGATATGTAGCTTTTACTTCTTTAGAGAGGTTCTGAGTTGTGGATCAGCAGTTGTTTAGAGCTCTTAGTTTTCATATTTTGCCCCTTTTGCCTTGGTCTGATAAGATTGGAAGGATCTTTGGTATAAATATGCGTAAAAACAAGTTCAAATACCTCTTTTCTGAGCATTAATAATTCAATGTCTAATCTTGAGCTTTGGCCAGTATTTCCCTGACCCAACTGTTGGGCAGCATGTGGACAGCAACAGAAGACAGCTCTCCCTTGCTCTGAGGAGATTGTCTTGCAGGCATTTAAATCTCCTTAGGAATGCAAGTGGTGAGTGCAATCAAAACAAAAGATATTCTTTGTCAGCTTCAAGATTGAATTTCCAGAACACTGGGAAAACATTTTTCAGGCTTACAAGGTTCAAGCCTTGTAAGAAAACTTGTCTCAAAAATGGCCATTGTTACATGCCTGAGATTGACAACAGGTAATGTACTTCTGGATGAAATCTGGTGAATTGTGAGGCTAATGCAAGCACAAATTATATTCAGATAACAGAGGATTGAAGCTGTCAGACTAGTGAAAGCATGACAATATAGTATCTACAAATCATAAATCTAGGTCATTATAAGATTGGTTGCTGTCAGCCTAAGTAACTGAGGAAGCTTCACTGGCAATTGAAATGGCTCCATGAGCCATCCTTCCTTGGTGATTTTGTCTTTACAAGTCTGAGGAAGTCAATGCTGGTATATCTGTTTTAAGCTCTCTGTGTCATTGTTGTACTCTACCAATCATTTACATTTGGCCAATAACTCAATTGTTCCAAAAAATATTCTAGTGTGGTTTTTGAGTGACTGACATATTGCTCCATTATGTTCTACAACAGTTGGCACAAACTAAGCAGAAACATAATAAAATTTGCCAGCAGATTGCTACTGTGCTGTTGGCTGGATGATTTCAATACATCTTTGGCCAAGTGGGCTGATTGATAATCAACTAATGGAGTCCCCAAACACATCAGCATGCCAAGGAGCTGATGGATTTGACTGGGGTATTTCTTGAGATTGACTCAAGAAGAGCCTGGGTGCACTCCATTATGAAAGTATTTGTTTTGATGGAGAGCCCAGTGTACGTTCAAGTGGTTAAAACAATCAATTGAAATGAGTCACAAATACTGTATTGTGAAACACAGCTGTTATTATTGTGATATCTCACATCCAGTTTATATACATCCAGTGAGTCTTGTACTAGCAGAAATTTCAGTTGCTAATGCTCCTTAAACTGGAATCATGTGATTCACAAATTAAATTTGCAAGCAAAATCTAATATTGTAATTTGCATGTTGTAAAAGATCACAATTTAGATGATCAGTTATAAATAAGCCACCAGATTTTGCACCATTAGGCATTTTAAATATTTTATGTTTTCTCTGGAGGGAGTGGCAAGTGAAGGAATGGGGATATCAGAACACTAAGAATTAAATGACATTCAACTCAACTGGCAAAGAAAACAAAATGAAGAAGAGAAAAGATTCAAGTAGAGGAGATGGCGTAGATTTTCAATCGCATCTCTGTACTTTGAGAAACAAATCTTTTTTTGCAATTTAACAGTTGACCTGTGAACCTCAAGAGTATATTAGTTTATGGAGTCACCCAGTTGTTTATTTATTGTGTTCACATAAGAGTAACACATGAGCAGAAGATTTTCCAATTTGTTTTAATTTAATTATTCAAGACAGTTTACATGGAACCATTTTAATTGTGCTTGATTTTGTTGTTGAAAAGAGATCTTTTGATATTCTGGTCAAGAAACCAAATTGCGATGATCTAGGAAGGCAAAAATAGATTGTTCTTCACATAGCAGCTCAAAAATAGATGGTATGTGAAATACCTCATCATGCTCGCTTTTTGCCTCACACTCCAGTTAATATTGTTTTGTACTACTGTGACATTTCTATAAGTTATACTGGGCAAAGTATAACAATGAGAAGGCGCAACATAAGGTAGGTGCTTATGGTTTTAAATAAAGTGTTACGATCCCTATAGAGACTTTTTAAAAATTTCTAAATTCCAGTGAACAACTAAAAGGATCACACAACAAGAATTCAATTTTAATATTTTTGCTGTAACACACAAACTAAAAGCACCATTGACCAAACACTATTTCTTATACTCTAAACTACAGAAAATATCCACCATTTAATATTTAATGCAACCAAAAATCTTTCTCTATGGTTATATGTTATTCTGTCTCTTAAGTAGATCTTTCTTTCTCTAGGAACCAGTCCAACTCCTTTTTCCTTTTCCAAACAGATACATTTTAATCCCCAAACTGACTTTCATCACATGGATTATGCTGGTGATTCCTCCTCCTAGCCGAGAGAGTGGAACCTTCTAGCTTTATTTAAATCCACATGATCTTGGTTTCTTCAATCCGGCTGCAAGCTCCCACATCCATTTTGTGCAGTGAAGATTGGAGACTTGTATCTCTCTTTCTCGCTGTTCCCTCCCTCTCTCTTTCTATCTCTTTAATTCTTGCAGACTGACCCTGTCTGTGAGGTTCCATTTTTTTTTAAGGAAAGCTCACAGCTTGATCCTACAATTTAAGCCCACCCAATGGCAACATAAATTACATGAGCCTTGCATTCCAGTAGAAATGCTAAGTAGCTGTTCTCTAGGCTCCAGAACTCCATTCTATTTTGAATGGAATTAGATTAAAGTATAACTATTTACAAAACCTGACATTCCTAATATCTCCGAAGACGAAGAACTGGATTTTCGTGGAGTCATGGAAAATCTGCGGCATATTCAAAATGGTGGACGGAACCACATCACCATGTGCAGCAGAAACCATTTTCAGCAAGGAGGAATGGGATGGAAGATAACTCACATGAAGGAAAAGCAAACTTAGCAGTGCCATTTTAACTTGATGCTGAGTTCAAACAGACCTTATTTTCGCTAGAGCAAGGGACTTATCCCACAGTGTGTGAGAATGAACATGAATAATCTTGAAGGGCACAAAAAATCTGTTGAACTGTTAAGCTGTCAAGTTACTTAAATTCACTGCTTTTAATAAATAAAAACAACCAGGTTTCCTATGTCTGAGAGTTGAAATAAATCTGATCTAGCTGTTCAAATAGCTGATAGTTGACACAACCCTAAGTGTTATCATTATAGCATTACTAATGCTTGACTACTTTTCAGAACCTGTCATTATCACAGTTGGGGGCTGTTCACAGTTTTATTAAAAGCAGATAGAGGTTAGTAAAGGATTAGATGTCTTTGATGTGGGGTTATTAATATAAATATTTGCTTCCATAAGGGATTAACTACCTGGTGAGATTTGAATGTATTGAATGTGTTTCATGAATGAGAGCTTTTTTACATATTGAAGTCTGTAATAGGTATTTAGGACTTTATTTCATTTTGTCTCAGCGTGGCTCTTGAGGACCGCCCATGGTGGATACAGAGTGAGTCAACATGGAGCGTGGAAGGGTAAAGGTCTGTGGTTGCAGTGCATAAGTTGGCACTAAGGGCTATAAGGGGCCATGGGATAAGTGGAGACATGGGTTGGCATGGGAATGGGTGGGGTCATAAGTTGGCATGTATGAGTATGGGGAATGGGTGAGGGATTTGAGGCCCAGACGGCCTAATGCTTAAGAGGACAACAGGGACAAAGTGAACAGCCTTTTCCAGCTGATAATCAGCATCCAAGGCTGGCAGGCTGGTCCTCTTCTCTTCTTCCCAGGGCCCCACATCACCACTATCACCTCTCGTGAAGATTCAGTCATGGGGTGTTCTTTCGCAAGGCAGGTGCGGCAAGTTGGGAGATTTCTTGACTCTCTGCATCCGTCTTGGGAGTGTAAGTCCAGGCCTAACAGTCTATCCACTGTCATCATGCCTGTTTGATTGGTACCCCATCCACTCCCTCCACCACCAAGCACAATAGCAGCAGTGTGCCAACTACAAGATGCACTGCAGGAACGCACCAAGGCTCCTTAGACAGCATCATCCAAACCAACGGTCACTAGAGTCTAGAAGGGCAGGGGCAGCAGGAACACTGTCACCTGGAAGTTCCCCTCCAAACCATTCACCATCCTGACTTGGAACTATATCCTTTACTGCCACTGGGTCAAAATCCTGGAACTCCCTCTCAAACAGCATTGTGGATGTACCTGCACCTCATGGACTGCAGTGGTTGAAGAAAGCAGTTTGCCACCGCCTTCTCGGGCAATTAAGCATGGAAACAATTGCTGACCTAGCCAGCAAAGACAACGTCCTTTGAATGAATAAAAAAAAGTGCAGCCCCTCTGGTCATTGCTTACAGTACAAATATCTTGCAACCTGTTCCCAGTAAGATAACCTGCCATTAGGCATGTTGTCAGCAGAATTTAGAACAGTTCTTCATGTCTCTATTTTACCCTAACTTAAAGACACAGTCCAGAAATATAACAATCTAATAAAACCTCACATTTGTAACGAGGGATTTGATAAATTGGGGCTTATCTTGTTTGCAGAATAAGAGGGACGGCCAGCTCAGGTATTCAGACGGTGAGCGATGACCAGCTAAGGTATTCAAGTCTCTCAAGGGTTGAATTGTGAGAGCGTTTCCACTGGTTGATGAAGTAACAAAGACAGAAATTTAAGATGCTTACAAAGAATCAAAGTAGAGGTCTTTACACAGAGTGGTTAGGAAACTGTTGTTGAAGCAGAACCTGTTAATTATTTTAGATTCTATATCCAAACTTTTCCCCCAGCAGTTAGAAATTCAATGTTTAGAAAGTGGTAAGAAGAGGTATTGAGATCAGATACTTTCTTTAACCTGTCAAGCACTTTGAAAGCCAGACACTGGATTCACACAAGTGTTTTCATGCTGAAGTGGTGCATGACCAACAATTCCATGGAATTACCCTCTGCTTTGCTCTGGAGGTTTATCAGGCCTAGCCTCCATGTGGTGAACCAATGTCATTGCACCTTGAACACCAGTAAGTAGTCTCACAACACCAGGTTAAAGTCCAACAGGTTTATTTGGTAGCAAAAGCCACTAGCTTTCGGAGCACTGCTCCTTCGTCAGGTAAGTGGGAGTTCTGTTCACAAACAGGGCATATAAAGACACAAACTCAATTTACAAAATAATGGTTGGAATGCGAGTCTTTACAGGTAATCAAGTCTTGACTTGAGCAGCAAGCGCTCCGAAAGCTAGTGGCTTTTGCTACCAAATAAACCTGTTGGACTTTAACCTGGTGTTGTGAGACTTCTTACTGTGTTTACCCCAGTCCAACGCCGGCATCTCCACATCATTGCACCTTGATACAGTGCCTGTCACTGACCCACAGCAAAAAACAACAAGGTCCCCAGGATAGTGGCTTTTCTTTGTTAAAAGGGAACAGATGTTAGGGAAGAAGGTGCTGGAATATCCCAGTGAGTAAGCATAACTGAGAAATTTACAATAATAAAAGCAAAACATGGTGGGAATATTCAGCAAGTCAGGTTGCCTCTGTGGAGAAAAACAAGGGTTAATTTTTCAGGACAATAATCTTTCTTCAGAACTGGTATTAGAGAATGGATTGGGTTTGTATTGGAGAAATATACTTGCTCATGGTCCGTTCTCTAAAAAGCACCAAGAATAGTTACTGCTCAATGACTCTGCACATACAGCTGCACGTGCTTGTCTTGTTGGACGGTGTGGCGTATGAAAGAGTGGGATTTGGAAGGATAAACTTGCCTTGTGTTTCCTGACAGTTCATTCCCTGAGTGCTTTTATGCTATAATTATTATTACAGTAAAAAAACAAAGGTGACTGTGTGAAGTGTTCATATTCTCAGTATTTGTATTGTGGAAAACACCAACAATGCAATTATAATTCCAGACCTTCAAAACTTGGGCTGTGCCCGGAGAGAACAATTTGGGCAGCACAGCACAATGAAGTGGTGGTAGTTGCAGATCTCACTGGTGGTGTGAGTAATTTTATATGATGAATTAGTACTACAAACCATTCCCTCATACTGGATTATGAGGGCCTTTTTTTCCCTTCAGAATTTATTTTAGAGTTAAATCTCCTAGTGTGTCGCTTTGTGCATTGGGAACAGAGATTAGAAATTTGAGTGTGAAGAGCAACAGGAACAATTAGACTGATTTTTCATCCAGTCTCCTTTGGCTTAATTTTCATTGAATCTTCTGTACATATTCATTAAAAGCAAGCATGCAATAATATATTTGCAACGTCATCCTCTCACCCCTCCGGGATCTGAATTTGAATCAAATTTGAACTTGAGATGAAAGGCTTCCCTTTGTGATCATGCTGTGGTGGGTACTGTTCTGAAGCTAATGTTATGGGGCAGCAGAAATGGCCTCAATGCAACACCCAGCTGTGCTGAACCCCAGCTCCGAATACATAAAACCCATGTGGTTATACAAGTGGAAATGTGTTCCACTCAACAACACTGATATTCCTCCCTTCCAGAAGCAAAAAAAAGTGTCTGCACATGGCCCGGATGTTCTGGTCTTCGTATGCTTGTAACCTGGAGATGTCCCAGAACGTGTACCAGGGGACCACTTGGAAGTCCCTTATGGTCTACTTCTGCTCCTATATCTTATGGTCTAACTCTCCTCTGACCCTCCCCCATAACCCCTGATTCTTCCCCCTCCCACCACCCAAACTCTCCGACTCTCCCTCCAGACCCACTGACTCTATCCTTGTCTGTCCAACTCGATCCCTCCTCCAACCCTTCGACACTCAGCCTGACTCTCCTTCCAACTCTCCTCTTCTCCCCTAACCTTCCAAACTCTCCCGATCCAAACTGACCCCACTCGCCATTCTACCCATCCTGTCAGCCTACCCGACCAATCACCCTGCCACCCTAGTCAGCTGTCACCCAACCGTCCTACCCACTTACCACACTCTCACTCATTGACTAACACATTGCAAAACTATTTAGATGTCCCAAAACTTTTCACTACACAGCTAATGAAAATTTACTAAAATGCAGCAGTTAATGTCATAAAAAGGCAGTGTGGCTTGCCTTCCTCCAATAATCCTGCCCCCTAGGAAGGACTCCCAGAATAGCTTCGCTCCATATTTCTGAAGTGGCTTGATTCAGAAGTCTGGATGAGAAATGTGGAGCTCTGACACTGTATAAAATAGGAGTGGTGTGGCAACCCAACAGCGATTGGCATTCCTTGGATGATTCGGCCCATTTCATGGAACTGAATTCATGTTTTTTTTAATGTTTGTTCATGGCATGTGGCAGCTTCATTGTCCGTATCTAATTGCCCTTGAGAAGGTGGTGGCGAGCTGCCTTCTTGAACCACTGCGCTCCATGTGCAGTAGTATACCCAAAGTACTGTTAAGAAAAGAATTCCAGGTTGACACCTCATTTTCAGGTATGCATCTTGCTGCTCCTGAAATGCCCTCCTGAACTCTTCATTGAACCAGGGTTGAACCTCTGGCTCAATGGTAACGGTAGGGTGAGGTATATGCCAGGCCATACGGTTACTGATTGTGATTATATACAATTCCACTGCTGCTAATGGCCTACAGGTCTTCATGGATGCCCAGTTTTGAGTTGTTACATCTGTTTGAAATCTATCAAATTTAGCTCAGTGGTAGTGCCATACAACATGATGGAGGGTATCCTCAACGTGAAGATGAGACTTGGTATGCGGTGGTCACCTCCTACCTATATTGTCTGCATCTTTTTGTAAGGTTAGATTGGTCAGGGTGAGATTAAGTATGTTTTTAGCTCTCTTTTTGGTTTCCTCTCCATCTGCTGCAGACCCAGTCTACTTCATTTAGGACTCGACCAGCACAGTTAGTAATGGTGCTACTGAGCTACTGTTGGTGATGGACATTGAAATCGCCCACCCGAGTACATTCTGCACACTTGCCACCCTCAGTGCTTCTTCCAAGTGATATTCAGCGTGGAAGAACACTGATTCATCAGCTGAGAGGCAATGTTAGGTGATAACCAGCAGGAGGTATCCTTGCCCTTGTTCGTCTTGATGCCATGAGAATTCATCGGGTCTAGAATTGATGTTGAGCTCTCCCAGGGCAGCAGAAAATAATTGCCTTGCTACTTTGAAGTTTAGTTGACTTCTTGGTTTTCTAACCTTGAATTATATATACGTTCTTCACTCTCTCCATCTACAAGTACTAATTTTATTTGTTAAATCACGAGTTCCATGTTTCCGATAAGCCACATTCAAATGAACTTGAGGTCAGAGACAAACTGCACCAGTGTACTCCATATTCTCTGATATGGGTTTCCTTGTGGCTTCCTGGAGGAGGCAGGGACTGAATTTTCCCCCTTTCTTGTGCTTAAGTTATAGTGAAACATTTGTTTTTCTATTTGATCCACTTGATTATATGTGCCAAGGCCACCACTAAGAGTTTCTTTGTGTGCTGGAGATGTTATCGATTGTAAGTTTGGTCTTGGTCCAAGTGGGAACATCGAAAATGATCTGTATTGGTCTGAGATGTAAAACAGAACATTTCATACTACTGTATATTCAGGCACAGTCACCAAATCTGAAGGCACAGAGTTACATGTGGAGCATACATTATACAGGGAATCAAAGTCAAATCACTTAAACATGAGGAACTGTCAGCTGAAAATCTGAAGATGCTTTGTTGTAAATTTACCTGGTTGCTAATTTTAAAAAATAGTAACTGAATTGTAACATCTCAGTGATTGAACAAGGTGGATGAAACATTACTGTTCATAAAGGTTACACCTGGTTAGTCTTCACATTTTGATTGGCCTGCAGTTACTTTAAACAGATAATTAAACAGTCATAGCAACTTGCATTTATATAGTGCCTTGAAAATAGTAAAACATTCCAAGGTGCTTCACAGGAGCATTATTGAACAAAATATGATACCAGGCCATATGGGGAGATATAATGGTTGCTGACCAAAAACTTGGTCAAAGAGTTATGTTTTGAGGAGTGTCTCAAAGGAGAAAAAAGAGGTAGACAGGTGAAAATATTTTGGGAGGAATTTCAGAGCTTTGGGCCTTGGCAGCTGAATTCTACAGCTCTCGGGGCTAAAGGAATCAGGGAATATTGGGGGAAATCAGGAAATTGAATTCGTGGATCAGCCATGATCAAAATGAATGGTGGAGCAGGCTCAAAGGGCCAAATGGCCTCCTCCTGCTTCTTGTTTCTGTTTCTATGGGGCACATTTGATGGTGCAATTAAAATCAGGAAGGCTTGAAAGGCCAGAATTGGAGGAGGGTTGTAGAGGTGGACGAAATTGCAGAGATAAGGAAGGGTAAGACTATAAAGTGATTCAAAACAAGGATGATAATTTTAAAATAGGAATGTTATTTTACTGGGAAGCAATGTGGGTCAGCTGGTGCCATGGTAATGAGTGAACAGTACTTGGTGCAAGTGAGGACATGGATAGTGTAGTTTTAGTGGCCAGGGTGTTTAGAGGGTAGAACATAGGAGAGCAGCTAGGAGTATGTTAGAATTGTCAAGTCTTGAGGCCAATAAAAGAATTGGCTAAAGATTTCAGCAGCAGATGAGCTGAGTCAGGTGATATTATTAAGTTGGAAATACATGGTCTTAGTGATGTGACAGATATATGGTCAGAAGTTCAACTCAGGATCAAGTATCACACCAAAGTTGCAAACAGACTGGTTCAACCTCAGACAGATGCCAGGAGAGGACAGGAGTCAATGGCTAGGAAACAGCGTTTGTGTTAGGGCCCACCCATTATTTAATTGAAGGACATTTTTGCTCACCCAGTAATGGATATTGGATAAGCAGTATGACAATTTGGAGACAGTGGAAGGAGGGGTTAAGAAATATTTGTGGTGAAGTAGCTCCCGTCGTTTTCAACATACATATGGAAACGAGCATTGCTTTTTCAGATAATGTCATTAAAGGGCAACATATGTATGAGAAATAGGAGGGGGTTAAAGATAGATCCTTGGGGGAAACTAGAAATAATGGTATTGGAGGCGGAAGGCAGCTCAACACCACCTTCTCAACAGCATTTAGGGATGGACAACTCATGGGATGTGATGCTCACGTCCCATAAATGAATTAAAAAGAAGTTGATTCTCTGGCTACGACGAGATAACTAAGGATGGAACCTGGCAAGTGTAGTCCCACCCAGCCCTTGACCCTCGTGCATATGTTAAATCTCAATGACAGGCACCCTGTATACATTTATCATCAGTGTACAATTTGTTTTATTTCCTCGCTTCCCCCTCCAGTAGCCCCACCACCCCCATTTTCTGGAAGATTGCAAACATATGGTGGATGTGGTCTGATTTTGTGTTAAGTTTTGATTTTCTATAGCTGTCCACTAAAGAATCTAGTGCTCACGATGAGAGAGCATGTTTATTGAACCCTTTGATAACTCTGAATTCCTCCAATTCTGCCTCTTGGGCATCCCCACATCCTGCACCCCACCATAGCCATTAACCCTCCACTCCTTGTTTCCTCCTTTAAGACGCTGCTGAAAATTTCCCTCTGTGATCAAATGCTTGGTTACCCATCCTAACATCTTCTTTGGCTCGCTGTCAGTTTTCTTCTGTGATTGCACTGCTGTGAAACACCTATGGACTCTTTACTGTGCTAAAGGTGCGGATATATGCCAGTTGAATATACTGTCATTGTGAGGACTCCCCTTTGAAGTGAGTAGCTCTTTGGAAATCCACCTAGATATAAAAATCTGGGATAGGGAGTAACTGATTTTTAAAATGGGCTGTGATGATGATGGTATTTAAAACCAAAAAATAAAAGTTTGAATGTGCAGAGGAACTGTTTGTTTCCACTAAGAGCAACTCTTTGTGAACGTTAAGATTCACTCCGTCCCTGCTTGGTTTCTTGCAGTTCATTTAGTTTTCTGTCTGTCACATGATATCACACTACATCTACTACTTTTTAAAGATCATTTGATTTACTGGAGTGTGAAAGAAAGAGAGAAACTGCTGAACATTCAAGTAAAACTTGCAAGAAGATCAGTTACGATGGAAGTAATGGGAGTCCAGCCGCTCTCTAGCTACTGTGGCTAATCCATTACAAATGTGGTTAGCCTGAAAGCTATTCTGAAATAGCACAAGAGACCAGCATCTTCAGTAAAGAACTCATCAACTTTGAAACCATCTTTATTATTGCTCTTCCAATATTATGTGCTTGTGTCAGAACTGTCAGGACTCATCAAGGCATGTTGTGATGAGGATATTGTGATTCTGCAATGGGGTATAGATAGATTTGGGTGATTGGGTGAAAACCTAGCAAATGGAGTTTAATGTGGGGAAGTGTGAGGTCATGCATTTGGGTAGGAGGAACCAAAAGGCAGATTATTATCTAAATGGAGAGAGACTGCAGGTGAGTGAAGTGCAGAAGAATTTAGGTGTTCCAGTGCATGAATCACAAAAAGCTAGCAGGCAGGTCCAACAAGTAGTTTGAAGGCAAAATGGCATTTTGGCCTTTATTGCAAAGGGGTTGGAGTTTAAAAATAAGCAGATTTTGTTGCAATAGTGCAGGGTGTTGTTGACGCCTCACCTGAAATACTACACACAGCTTTGGTCCCCTTACCTAAAAATGGATATTAGTAACATTTGAGGCAGTCCAAAGGAGATTCACCAGGCTAGTTCCAGCGATGAGAGAGTTGGCCTATTAAGAGAGACTAAATAGTCTGGGTCTGTACTCCTTGGAGTTAAGAGTGAGGAGTGACCTTACTGAAACATACAAGATCTTGAGGGGGCTTGACAAGGTAGATGGTGAGATGTTTGCACAAGTGGGACAGTCTCGAACAAGAGGACATAGCTACAAGATAAAGGGCCGGTCATTTAAAACTGAGGTGTGTAGAAATTTCTTCTGACAGAGAGTGATGGATCTCTGGAATTCTGTACCGCAAACAGTGGTGGAGGCTGGATCATTAGAAATATTTAAAGTGGAGGTGGATAAATATTTTATAGATCGAGGGGTAGAGGGCTATGGGGAAATGGCGCAGGAAAGGAGTTGAGGCTGGCATTGATCAGCCATGATTGTATTGAATGGCAGAGCAGGCTTGAAGGGCCTGGTGGCCCACTCCTGCTTCTATTTCTTGTGTTCTTCTTGTGTAACATATCATAATTACTGGAGGCCTCGTGGCACAGTGGTCACATCACCACTACCTCTGGACCAGAAGCTCCAGGTTCATGTCCACTGCCAGGACTTGGCCATGGAAGGAGCTTTCACAATGTGGTTCAACAGGCTGCTGATCAGCTCAGGAATCCTTTCACCACTTCCCCACTATTCCCCAGAGGGAAAGAAAAGTGTGAAGATATACTTTAAAAAATCATTAAAAATCACACCATGCTTTATTCAACTTTACAATGTTGCAATTGTACTGGATTATTATGTGTATTGTCATAATTGAAGGGATTTGAAAATGGACCCATTGATATTTAGTTCTAAGATGTATCAGTGATAGCATTTCGTATTTGCCTATTCATCACATTTTTCTACATTGCCATTTGTCAGGTTTGAGTATCATTATAATTGATAATCCTTTTCATAATTATAAAGGGCAAAATATGTAAGCAATTGAAGCATCTCAGTATATAATGTTATAGACAAGTGAAAAATAACAGTGAGTTGGTATTCGCCACATCCTGACCCTCCGAGTTTGTTTTAGTGAGTTTTAGTTTCCCTGGAGATTAGCTTTGATCTTTGTCAAATTCAGATATTTCAAGTCCCTTGTAACTGATAACTGAGTGGAATTGGCTTCTCACATCAGATTACAGTCTGTCATGGTGATTGGTGCCAACAGCAAACACTGATGATCACGGTCTACAAAAATCTGCTGTTACATTCTCATAGCATCAAAGGAATGTGCTCCCCCCACTGCTCTCACAGCTGCTCCCAGTGGCTTTTTCTTGCACAGTAAATTAATTGGAAAAACAAGGGACAAAAGGCATTAGGTGGGGTCAGCTCTGTGTCGCAGCCTACACATGACGAGCTTTAATCACTGTCTTTTTTAGAAGGCCAGGTTACTGCAGCCAGAAACTCTCCCCAAAAGAGGAGGCTACGAGAGAGAGAGCCATGCTGAAGCCTCAGAGTGAATGCTACAGTCTCTCAGTTTCAGTGTGAAGGACTGATGATAGAAGTGTGTCAGAACGCCTGCTTGCTTCTATTGAAACATTACTCAAGTTGCAGTCTTCCAAAGATTTATTTTGAAAAAAACTATGAACAAAGTTGATTATTTCATCAGTATTGTAACATCCATTAACACTGAAAAAAAATAGCTAAACTTCTTGCCCATGTTTTTGATTTCAGGGAACATTCTGATAAGAGTTCACACGTCAGCAGTACCTTCATGTTCAGTACTATACAGTTTGTCTCATTTGTTCAATTTGTGGAATCCAGTTTCTGGTGAAGCGAAATCATGCTAAGACGACTATTTAACTTACCGTTGTAACCAGTTCATCTGTGATTTTGTTTTCCCTTTTAGGCCTCCCTCTCTTTCAGGTAGTCCAGCATTTTCCGACATCTCACTCATCAGAATTTCCCCACAAAGAACTCCTGTTGGTACGTCAGAACCAATGTTTAACCCACCACATCCATACATTAACCCGTATATGGACTACATTAGGTCTCTACACAGCAGCCCCTCTCTGTCAATGATTTCTGCAGCCAGGGGACTCAGCCCTACTGACGGTGAGCACCATGTATAATTTTGTGCATCACTTTAATGAGGTACAAAACTAATGCTGTGAATGTTTTATAATTCAAACTTTTAAATCAAATTATAATGCTAATAGTACAATATTTAAAATGACTGTCTATTTATGGTGGCATCTATATATAACCAGCTAATGATTTTATCATTGTGGTGATCTAATGTATATTAAAACCTCTCAGTGGATTATAGTTTGCTGCTTACATGAAATCCTATTTCAGTGTAGACCTTGTCTATTTTTTTTCTGTTCCTCCTTCTTCTCAGTGTTGTTTTGATTCCCAGGTGCCTCATTCTAGGAAACATGCAGATTCACAATAATGTCACTTGAGTTGTTGGGACAGGAGAGGGTGCTTCAATCGTAACTTTAAGAATTGAAAAACAACATAATCAGACCCAGAGGCTGCCTGAAACATAAGTGCATGTTCCTATTCATTTCCACATATCTCAGGTTGCTGATAGTAAAATAAAGTGTTACAATTGGAATTCATCCATTGATGAGACAACATCAGTAAAACAGCCCTTTCTAAAGTTCTATGGTATGAGGACAAATCAACAGGTAAGAAATATGAGTACACATGGGAATCCTAGAATCCCTACAGTGCAGAAGGAGGCCATTCGTACCATTGAGCCTGCACCAACAACAATCCCACCCAGGCC
This sequence comes from Mustelus asterias, assembly GCF_964213995.1. Lineage (NCBI taxonomy): Eukaryota > Metazoa > Chordata > Chondrichthyes > Carcharhiniformes > Triakidae > Mustelus > Mustelus asterias. Next base: position 99,460,639 of record NC_135807.1, on the reverse strand, counting down.
CTATTTCCGTAACCCCATGTATTTACCCTGCTAATCCCCCTGACACTAAGGGGCAATTTACCATGGCCAATCAACCTAACCTGCACATCTTTGGAGTGTGAGAGGAAACCCACACAGACACAGGGAGAACGTGCAAACTCCACACAGACAGTCACCCGAGGTCGGAAATGAACCCGGGTCCCTGGCGCTGTGAGGTAGCAGTGCGAGCCACCGTGTCACCCATAACATAGTTGCCTAAGGTTCACGGATCCTCCTGCTCTGACCAAGACCGCAAGAAACTACAAAAAAGTTGTGAATGCAGCCCAGTCCATCACGCAAACCAACCTCCCATCCGTTGACTCTGTCTACATCTCTCGCTGCCTCGGGATGTCAGCCAGCATAATCAAGGACCCCAAGCACCCCGGACATAGTCTTGTCTACCTTCTTCCATCGGGAAAAAGATACAAACACGTACCAATCGACTCAAGAACAGCTTCTTCCCTGCTGCCATCAAACTTTTGAATGGTCCTATCTGATCTTTCTTCTCAGCCTATCGGTAACTGCAACATTATATTCTGCACCCTATCCTTTCCTTCTCCCCTAACTAGTTGATCAACAGTACGTTTTGTCTGCGTAGCTTGCAAGAAACAATATATTTCACTGTATCCCCAACACGTGACAATAATAAATCAATTCAATTCTGTTGCAAGATATCACCTCAGTCCAGCAGCTGCACGATTTGTTTTAAGCAGGTCTGTATTTAGAATAAAAGGGAGGTGGGATGTTACTCAATCTCACAGCTTCGGTGCCCACTGTCATGTAACAAAGATGAATGCGCATGTGCTTCCAATTTGTGTTGTGAACAAGGTACAGTGTCTACCTGAATTCTCAGCACGGCCACCAGAGGGAAGAGACACTGCAGAGAAGCGTTTTGCCGTGCTCAGTTGTTCGCTTGCAGTGGCTGGTGGCATGGTTCATTATAAAGGCCTGGGGTTGGGTTTTGTGCCTTTCCAGATGAATCAAATCTGGGAAAACCAAAAACGAACAAGTGAAGAGGAAACTCAGAGCACATTCCTCCATCATATTGTGTTAACATTATTGCAATTACACAGCTCTTCCTTGAGGTTTTTCCCTGCCTGGTCCATGCTCTGCAACTACAAAGTTGAAGAAAGAAATCTCCCATCCCACTGAGGACGCTTCAGGCCAATCCACATCTAACAACCTGCTCTGAAAAGTCTTCTCATGTTTTGGCAGCTGTGACAAATTCTATTATAGCAGCTGAGGCAACATTCAAAAACAAATCACCCAAATCTCAGTGTTTAAATTTTTTTTAAAAAATTCTCCAATTTAGTTCTAGATCCACATCTTCACCATAAACTAGTCAGTTCTTCTTTGGGCCATATCCTATCTGCACCAAGTTTCAGTGAAATACATCAGTTAGTTTTTGAGGTAAAGGGTGGGATTTTATGGCGTCGCTCGTCCCAAAGCCATAAATTCCTGCCAGAGGTCAATGGACCTTCCCATTGTCCGCCCCTCGCCTGCTCCAATTCCCGTGGTGGGCGGGGCGGTAGAATTCCGGCGATATTGTTACAGACAAACAGACTAATGAACAGGGGCAAAATATTGCCTCCACTCACTTTCAGTGGCGGAGATAAAAAGAAATAAGTCGCAGAGAATTTTTTATTTAAAAGCAAGACTGACTGTAATGCATGATTCCTGCTCTAGGATTCAATACTGTGTAATCTCATACTCAACAATGCAATCACCATGTAGCGTTGGGAAGTAGGTAGTGTACAAATACTATGGAGTTAGAATTTAGTTGAGAACATCTGCAAACTGAACTGAATTGATTTGATATCTTGTGCAAAACAAAGACAACACTTCTTCCAGCACTTCTACTTCATCGTCTAGCTCAGTGGGACTGCCCCCACTCTTGCCTAGCCATTGTGTCACCAACAATATTTCTCTTCTCACCCTTGCTCCATTATCTCTGGATAAAGGCAAATTACTGCAAGTGCTGGAATCTAAAACAAAAACAGAAAATGCTGAAAGATCTCAGGTTTGACAGCATCTGTGGAGAGGCAATAGAGCTAACGTTTCAAGTCTGGATGACCCTTTGTCAGAGCTGGCGAAGGTTCATCCAGATTCAAAACGTTGGCTCTGTTCTCTCTCCACAGATGCTGTCAGACCTGCTGAGGTTTTCCAACATTTTCTATCTGTTATTTCTGGAGTTCCCTAATGATGTATTCTGGGTCTCCTTTTCTTTCTTAACTACAGTTTCTCCTTTGCATCTATGTTAATGACACACAGATCCAGTTCCACCATTTCTCGCAACTCCTCCACTGTCTCTATATTGTCAGACTGTTTGTCTGCCTTCCCAGTCTCAGATTGACTGTAATTTTCTTCATTTCAGTGTCAGGTAGACTGAAACCATTGCCTTCTCCTTGCACCATAAAGTCCATTCCCCTTCCACTAACCACTGACTGATGCCAAATCTGACTCTTTGCAATCTGTATTCAACCTATCTGATCTGGAGTTGGGTATCACGCTGCCAAAACATGCATCCCCATCCTCCCCAGCCCAACAACCCTTCGCATTTGCATTATTTCTATCACACAGACTGCCTACCTCCACAACAACATCTGTCTCAGCATCTGCCACAGGCCGTTTGCTTCCAAAACACTCATTTATATTTCATATTTCCAGTAATCTCCAGGTTGGCTTCCCATCCTGCATACTCTAAACTTCACCTACCCAAAACTCTGGTGTCTGGTTTTAGATTGCACCAGGTCTTACTCATCACCCTTGTCCTTGCTGAACTCGATTGGTTCCTAATCACCCAGCACCTTCAATCTAAAATTCTTATTCCTGTGTTCAATTCCCTCCATGGCATTGCCCCTAGATATCTCTGTTAACACCTCTACCCCTAACCAGCTAGAACACTGTGCATCTCTAAACTTGACCTTTTGTGTATTCCCTCTTCTTTCTATCCATCATTAATGATCATCTATGTCCTGCAGTCTGACATTCCCTCCATACTCTGCTCCATCTCACCAGCTCTCTCTCCTTTCAGACTCACCCCAAAACCTACCTGTTCAAGTATTCCTTACTTTTCTTCTCGAGGAGAACACTCCTTATCTTAGTATCCACTTTTCTAAGTTAAAAATTAATATATTAATGTTAGTGGTAGTTGTATTTATTGCAGATGGCTACACAAAATGTAAAAAGATTTTGGATGTACTGGTGACTTAACAGTCAGTTTCCCTGCATTTACTTTTATTGTTTTCCACTTAAAGCTGACCAAAAGATATGGAAAGTTCTCATGCATACTGTGCAGCTGCAAGGAAAATCCAAATGCAAGTGTGAATATCAAGGTAGCACTCTGCAGAAAATAACTAAGTCTTTTGCACATCACTGTAGCTCTGCTGGCTGCAAGAGGCCAGTCAGAACTGGAAGAGTAATAGTTCTGAGAGTCCTGTTTCAAAAATAAGTGTTGAAAAGATCAATCCAAAAGTTCAGCAGAAGCTGCAAGTCTTAGTCAGTAGCAGTCAATTGCTACACAAGTTATAACATAACTTATAGGTTCATGTGACTTACAAACCACTGGATCTTTCTTTTTGTAGTTTGCATGTGAACTCAATCGTCTCCAAAATAAATCCCGACATCCTCCTCCATGGCGAAGAAAGGGTTGTAGAACTCCATTGTACTATTAAACGCAAATGAATTGAGGAAATGTCTCTGTCATTTTGCATTTTATATCTTTTTGGGGTAAAATGCAACATGTCTACGAGGATATATTCATTGAACTCAAGAATATCTCTTCAACCAGTTAAACAAATTTTAGGATTTGTCTATACTAGTTGGGAAGGATGTACAAGTTTGTAAATGTTTGCATGCCACCACAGAAAGGTGACAGAGTATGGGATTTTGTTTATCAGCTGTTTGCAATGAACGAGGAAATGATTTTAAAGAATGCATGTACAAATAATTACAAATAGTTCACAGGAAATGCTTCCATTTAATCTGAACAGAGTCCTGATTACCGTCACGTAGAATGTCCTAGAGCAATATAGAGCCTTGACCAGTATTAACTGAAAACTTGGCAGGTATCCAGATCAGTTAATATGTAAAGAGTGCATTTGAAGTAATTTCCAAGAATGCAATTTGTTTTCAGCTATTGGGGCCTCATTAAACAACCTCGGTGATGGTTTAAAGTCTATTTGCTTTTGCAGTACCACATGCTGGAGTCAGCCCCGCGGAATATTATCACCACCAGATGGCCCTGCTGGCTGGCCACCGTAGCCCGTACGGTGACATCCTCCCTCCGGCTGGCACGGCAACTGCTGGCGCTCTTCACATGGAATATCTGCACACAATGGAGGGTAGGTAACAATCAAGAAAGTTGCATATTGAAAAATTTGCCATGTAAAAATTTCCATTTAAATGCTTTAAAAATAAATCTGAATGAAGCTCAATCAATACAATGTTAATAAAACAACCCACCCCAAAAAAAGACAGTCTTGGGCTCTGTCACAAAAGTTAGCAATTTGAGTCAACTGGCATTAATACGATCTGGTCTTTTTTCTTGTTGAGTGTTATCAGTGGTAAGTGAGGTTTAACTACTGACCATCAATTGCCAGGTCAAAGAGGGTGAAGATCTGAATTGTATTTTCCAAAGTAACATCCAGTACCGTGGAATGGCAGGTCGAAGCCTTCCTCCTGCATTATCACAGAAAGGAGCCTTCATTCTCAGGTAACAGAAATCCTGGCTCCCCATTAAAGGTCATGATGTGGAGATGCCGGCGTTGGACTGGGCTAAACACAGTAAGAAGTCTCACAACACCAGGTTAAAGTCCAACAGGTTTATTTGGTAGCACAAGCTACAAGCTTTCGGAGCGCTGCTCCTTCGTCAGGTAAGTGGGAGTTTCGTTCACAAACAGGGCATATAAAGACACAAACTCAATTTACAAAATAATGGTTGGAATGCGAGTCTGTACAGGTAATCAAGTTTTAAAGGTGCAGACAGTGTGAGTGGAGAGAGGGTTACGCACAGGTTAAAGAGATGTGCATTGTCTCCAGCCAGGACAGTTAGTGAGGTTTTGCAAGCCCAGGCAGGTCGTGGGGGTTACAGATAGTGTGACATGAACCCAAGATCCCGGTTGAGGCCATCCTCATGTGTGCGGAACTTGGCTATCAGTTTCTGCTCAGAGATTCTGCGTTGTCGTGTGTCGTGAAGGCCGCCTTGGAGAACGCTTATCCGAAGATCAGAGGCCGAATGCCTGTGACCGCTGAAGTGTTCCCCAACAGGAAGAGAACACTCTTGCCTGGTGATTTGTCGAGCTGTGTTCATTCATTCATTGTCGTAGCATCTGCATGGTCTCCCCAATGTACCATGCCTCAGGACATCCTTTCCTGCAGCGTATCAGGTAGACAACGTTGGCCGAGTTGCAAGAGTATGTACCGTGTACCTGGTAGATGGTGTTCTCACGTGAGATGATGGCATCCGTGTCAATGATCCGGCACGTCTTGCAGAGGTTGCTGTGGCAGGGTTGTGTGGTGTCGTGGTCACTGTTCTCCTGCAGGCTGGGTAGTTTGCTGCGGACAATGGTCTGTTTGAGGTTGTGCGGTTGTTTGAAGGCAAGAAGTGGGGGCGTGGGGATGGCCTTGGCGAGATGTTCGTCTTCATCAATGACATGTTGAAGGCTCTGGAGAAGATATCGTAGCTCCTCTGCTCCGGGGAAGTACTGGACGACGAAGGGTACTCTGTCCAGCATATCCTGTGTGTGTCTTCTGAGGAGGTCGGTGCGGTTTTTCGCTGTGGCGTGTTGGAACTGTCGATCGATGAGTCGAGCGCCATATCCTGTTCTTGTGAGGGCATCTTTCAGCGTCTGGAGGTGTCTGTTGCGATCCTCCTCATCTGATCCTGTGTATACGGAGGGCTTGTCCATAGGGGATGACTTCTTTAACGTGTTTAGGGTGGAAGCTGGAGAAGTGGAGCATCGTGAGGTTATCCGTGGGCTTGCGGTACAGTGAAGTGCTGAGGTGACCGTCCTTGATGGAGATGCGTGTGTCCAAGAATGCAACCGATTCCGGAGAGTAGTCCATGGTGAGTCTGATGGTGGGATGGAACGTGTTGATGTCATCATATAGTTGTTTCAGTGATTGCTCACCATGAGTCCAAAGGAAGAAAATGTCATCAATGTATCTAGTGTATAGCATCGGTTGGAGGTCTTGTTTGAATCTATGCATGAAGATGTTGGCATATTGAGGTGCGAATTTGGTTCCCATGGCTGTTCCGTGTGTCTGGATGAAGAACTGGTTGTTGAAGGTGAAGACATTGTGGTCCAGGATGAAGTGGATGAGTTGTAAAATTGCATCTGGAGATTGGCAGTTGTTGGCGTTGAGTACTGAGACAGTTGCAGCAATGCCATCATCGTGGGGGATGCTGGTGTAGAGTGCCGAGACATCCATTGTGACGAGGAGTGCTCCTGGTTCAACTGCTCCATGTGTGCTGAGTTTCTGTAGGAAGTCCGCAGTGTCGCGACAAAAGCTGTGGGTTCTTTGTACAATGGGTTTCAGGATGCCCTCGACATAGCCGGAGAGGTTCTCGCACAGGGTTCCATTGCCTGATACGATGGGACGGCCGGGTGTGTTTGCCTTGTGCATCTTCGGGAGGCAGTAGAGATCTCCAACGCGGGGAGTACGTTGGATGAGAGCATGGAGGGTGCTCTGAAGGTCCGGATCAAAGGTCTTGATCAGTCTGTTGAGTTGACGGGTGTGTTCTTTGGTCGGATCTGCGCGCAACTGTCTGTAGTGTTCCTCGTTGTTCAGTTGTCGGTACACTTCTTTGCAATAATCTGTTCTGTTCAGTATGACGATGGCCCCTCCTTTGTCTGCTGGTTTGATGACAATGTTGCGGTTGGTCTTGAGAGCACGGATGGCGTTGCGTTGTGCTTGGGTGATGTTCACCGCACAGGACATTCAACCGATACTATACACTAGATACATCGATGACATTTTCTTCCTTTGGACTCATGGTGAACAATCACTGAAACAACTATATGATGACATCAACAAGTTCCATCCCACTATCAGACTCACCATGGACTACTCTCCGGAATCGGTTGCATTCTTGGACACACGCATCTCCATCAAGGACGGTCACCTCAGCACCTCACTGTACCGCAAGCCCACGGATAACCTCACGATGCTCCACTTCTCCAGCTTCCACCCTAAACATAAAGAAGCCATTCCCTACGGACAAGCCCTCCGTATACACAGGATCTGCTCAGATGAGGAGGATCGCAACAGACACCTCCAGACGCTGAAAGATGCCCTCATAAGAACAGGATATGGCGCTTGACTCATCAATTGACAGTTCCGATGCGCCACAGCGAAAAACCGCACCGACCTCCTCCGAAGACAAACACGGAACACGGCGGACAGAGTACCCTTCGTCGTCCAGTACTTGAACGGAGCGGAGAAGCTACGACATCTTCTCCAGAGCCTTCGACATGTCATTGATGAAGATGAACATCTCGCCAAGGCCATCCCCACACCCCCACTTCTTGCCTTCAAACAACCGCACAACCTCAAACAGACCATTGTCTGCAGCAAGCTACCCAGCCTTCAGGAGAAGAGTGACCACGACACCACACAACCCTGCCACAGCAACCTCTGCAAGACGTGCTGGATCATCGACACGGATGCCATCATCTCACGTGAGAACACCATCCACCAGGTACACGGTACATACTCTTGCAACTTGGCCAACATTGTCTACCTGATACGCTGCGGGAAAGGATGTCCTGAGGCATAGTACATTGGGGAGACCATGCAGACGCTACGACAATGAATGAATGAACACTGCTCGACAATCACAGGACAAGAGTGTTCTCTTCCTGTTGGGAAACACTTCAGCGGTCACGCGCATTCGGCCTCTGATCTTCGGATAAGCATTCTCCAAGGCGGCCTTCACGACACATGACAACGCAGAGTCAGTGAGCAGAGACTGATGGCCAAGTTCTGCACACATGAGGACGGCCTCAACCGGGATCTTGGGTTCATGTCACACTATCTGTAACCCCCACGACTTGCCTGGGCTTGCAAAATCTCAGTAACTGTCCTGGCTAGAGACTATACACATCTCTGTGCTTAACCCTCTCTCCACTCACATTGTCTGTACCTTTTAAGACTTGATTACCTGTAAAGACTCACATTCCAACCATTATTTTGTAAATTGAGTTTGTGTCTTTATATACCCTGTTTGTGAACAGACCTCCCACTTACCTGACGAAGGAGCAGCACTCAAAGCTAGTGGCTTTTGCTACCAAATAAACCTGTTGGATTTAACCTGGTGTTGTGAGAGATCTTACTGTGTTTTCCCCAATAAAGGAACAGGAATTTGGGGGAGGGGTGCAAGGGGAATTCTACCTGTGACATTCTCGTGCATTTCCTACAGGATTCAATATAGCAGTAGGATATACAGAAATATGTATCCTATTTTCCATTCAGTTGGGAAGTGGGGAATGACATTAAAGAGGAAGATCTGAAAAGGTCAGAGAAAATGGTATTGGGCCATTTTAAGTATTCCTTGGATTGTATCTCTATAACTGTGAGAGGAGCTGGCATGTTAATATATTTATGCAGCATGCCGTGAATTGATAAGGTGCTGAGTTCTACCCTCTCAACTCTCCACCTAGACCTTTTCTCAATCTCAGGCTGCGTGAGGTATTTAATTGGCGGCAGGCTGTGCAAGTCAATGCACCAATGCACCTCCCAGTGGCCAACCTCTGAGTTGCAATCGCAGAAGCCTCTTACCTGAAAACTGGCAATAGTGTGCAGCTCCGAGAGGATCTAGAGAGGAAAAAACACTTCAGGGTAAAATAATTCTCACAATCCAAATGCTTTTATCTTGTTTAAGTAAAAAAGAACATTTCAAATAGCTGGTCTTATTTTGGGTTGGAAGAACCAAATTGAAAGTGCTTTTGAGTTCAAAATCAGTGGCTGACAAGATTGTATTTATTTATTATATTGAAACAGTTTTAACATTACTGTCATCTCTTTGAATTCAAAACAAAATTCTGTGGCAGAGCTCATAAATGTTCAAGTCAGGTTTATTAGTCCCATCAGTTTGTCTGGAGACTGCTAAATGTATGCTTTCCAAAAAGGAAAATCTGGGTGAAAAGTAGGATGATGTGGAAATATCAGCCGACTGTGAGATTATTAGTTTAAATACAATAAAGTGATGAAAAAGTTATATCATTTTTCTACACAAAACTATAATGAGATCAACTTCTTTTAAATAGACTAATAAAACTAGGTTTTGTATAATTCAAGTCAAGCAGCAGCAGCGTTTAAATTAGGTATTGTTTTAATGTGTGGGGCAAATGTGCATAGTGATATTATGCAAATGAGTTATTTTACAGTGTAAATAGAAGATTAAAAGAAGACTGCATTGTGGGAAGGTCACTTAACCTCACCTTCTTCCAGCTGATGAGAGTCTGTTTATTCAGTACTTCCTTTTAATCTGAACAGGATGAATTTACCCCTTCACTTTGTACAAAGGAATTACAAAGGTCTAAACTCCAGTCAATATCAAACTTCAATCTGGATTCGGGACATTTTGCCCTATCATTCATCTCAGTGTGAATCTATTCGTCTGATGCTGATTAACAATAATATCCTGAAACTAGCCTATTTTTCCATTAAAATGTCTGTCATTGCACTTGTTGCAGCATTTTAAAAATCATTTATTTTCATCTTTTTGAAGAGCAGTTGGCAGAGGTGCTTTTCAGATGTTAACGATTTTGTAAACTCACTTTTTTTCTAACCCGGCATTCTACACTAGAAAAGCTGCTGCAGTTACTTTGCTTAGTGTGGATAATTGCATGTTTTGCCCAACAACACTCAATCCATTCTCAAGTTCGTGAACCTCAAATTCAATTGAAACAAAATATTTCTCCAGTAATTTATTATCCCAGTCATTGGTGAATAGTTAAATTACAATATTTTCCCTCCCATCGTACTTGTGTACTGTGAACAGACATGCCCAGAATATGTGGAACTCTGCTGATCCCGAGCCCCAGATAGAACTTCTTTCTATTTGCTGGGTCCCTTGGGCTTTAAGCAATGAAACCACATGCATGGCTTGAATGATCGTGAAGTTAAAAGGCTAATTTTATAGAGATTTTTACAGTACAGAAACAGGCCAATCAGCCCAACAGTTCTTTGCTGATGCTCCGCACAACTCACCCCATCCCATTCCGTCTCATATTTTCAACATATCCTTATAACTCTTTCTCCTTGTATATGTTTATCTAGCTTCCTCTTAAAGGCTATTCGCCTTGATCACTCCATGTAGGAGCAAGTTCCATATTCTCACCACTCATTGAGGTTTAATGTGCAAAAACTACAATCAAACTTTTCTCTTCTGAGATCATTATCACTATTATGGGGATTGACATCATTGTAATACAGTTCATGTATGAAAAATTATTTCCTGTCAGTGAGCTAAATCCATAACCCTGATTGATAATAATGATGGTCCAGGAGCTAACTGCTCTTTTGGGTTTTTTTTCAGAGGTGCTCAGCCAGTTCAAACTTTGTATCAGGTCTACTGGTGATATTACGATGCTTAATTTATCTCTGCTTCTGCTTTACTTGATGTTTTGTTGAAACTCTTTTGATTAAGGAGATCCCTGCTGGGATTTGTATTGTAGGCTTATTACATTTGTCATTCATAAAGTCCTTAGCTTTTAAGTTTGAAATTTAGAAAATGAGAGTGGTTCACAAAACAATGTATTAATTATAATAGTACAGGTAGTATAAGGTAAAATAATCAAACTGCTGCCTTTTTAAAATAGTGATTATAATTTTTGATAGCTTTCAATGTTGCCTAAATATAAGGAGGAAATCTCTAAACCAACACTGATAACAGATATAACTTTTAAAATGAAGACTCATGGCAACGATTGAAAAATCTGCTTTATATTTGTTAAAAACTAGATATTTTGCTGTAAGGTGTAATTACAATCTGACTGGATAAAGTGTTATTGTCTCATGTTAAATTGGTAATGTCTACATTTTCCAATTTATAAAGACCAAGAATGCTCAGAGTCTGCTTAATTAGGGTGAGAAGACAAATGGGTGGAAGTTCACTTTCATTTATAAATGAACAGGAAAAGTGCAGTTAATATTATCCTGAAAATACTTTTGACCCTTTCACATCGAATTTATGCTTAGCTTGAAACAATGTTCCCCTTAAAACGTAGTTGTTGTGCTTGGTCAGTTTTTTTTCAGTTCATGTTCCCTTTAATTTTTGTTTGCATGGCCACTTGCACAGTATTTATAACAAAACAAGCCCTGCACGATACATTCCAGGCTGTTGCCTGACAGCAGAACCATAGAGTGTGCCAGAAACATGATCAGGTTTGAGTATAATGTGACATTTTTTAGACATTTTTCTATTGAAAAGTTCTAGGAATTTTGTCTTCACTACGCTGCCATTCCCCAGTGAGAATTGTGAACCAAAGTAAAATATAAGTTGCTTGTAATTCAGTGCAGGTTATTATTTGCTGTAGCAGAAGAAGAACACAATTACAGTCATGATGAGATTTATAGTTAGTCAAACACTAACACTTCAATTTTGCCTAACTATTCAATTGGCATTTACATAAGCACAAGACTAAGTTTTGATATATTTTTGTCACAGGTATTAGGCTAATAATCTGCCTCATTTGACCCAGCTTCCCACTTTCGTTCATCCTTTTGGCCTCAGGGACTCAGCTAAGACTTATTTCAGTGACCTACTTTGGCACTGGTCAGACTTACTTATCCTCTGTATTTTAGCCCTCTAGTGATTGAGAATGTAGGGACAGAAAGCCAATTGATCTTCTCTAATCATTCAACTTCAAGATTACAAAGGAAACAGACAGGAGTCCATTTATTCCAGCATATGCTCCCTGTATCCTTCCTTCATATTTTGCTGGAAAGGATGGAAAATTGGAACCAGTGTTTACCAGCTTCACTTACATCTGACTTTGTACATAAAAAATATTTCCATCTATATACATCTGACTGCAACTTTGTGTCCAAATTTGCACTTGCCTAACATATGAGAATGTTAGCTCTTAAGTGACTGTTGGAAGCAGTAAATGTGCCCCAATTAAATTATTACCCTGGTCACATGGATTGTTCTAACAAGTATAAAAATAATTGCCACTGCCTTGGAGATAAGTTTCTCAGCATAACTTTGGCATCTCGAGCTCCAGCCAATGGAAACTGCACACTGTACAACTTAATTTCAACTTGAAATTTCTCAACTTTTATTTTCTATTCAGTCAGCTTTTGTTCTGAAGGTTTCCTTATTCCTTGTGCAGGTCTGAACCACTGTCTCGCTGCTTGTGGTGAATTAATGATGTGAATGTCTAAGCAGCCGTCAGATTCATAAATCACTAGAAATGAGTGGGGCAATACATAGAAGCCGTTACTTTTTGTTTAGCAATTTATCATTTTGCTTGCACATTAATAAACAGAGCTCCCCTGAGGTAAGGCAGTGGAAGATAAATTCTTCTTCCTAATTTTCCTCAATTGCAGCCAGTAGATCACAGGTGAGAAGTAAGCTACTTATCAGAGAAAGTCATTTTTTTGAGCCCCCTTCTACACATTAGTTGGGCATGATGAATAAATAGGCAGCTTGAACATGAAATATGACATGATACTCTGCTCTAATTCTCTTCTTTAATGCAACAGGCTCTCGATTTTCCAGTCCAAGGTTGTCAACCAGGCCAAGCCGAAAGCGTTCATTGTCTATATCCCCATTGTCAGATCCCAACTTTGACCTTCAGACTATGATAAGAACTTCCCCCAACTCCTTGGTCACCATACTCAATAACTCACGTAGCAGCTCCTCCACCAGTGGCTCCTATGGTCATTTAGCTGCCGGTGCAATAAGGTAAGGATTCGCTCTTGCTCCGGGTTCATCAGATCTGTGACTTCAGCTTTAAAAATGATAAAGATTTGTGGATTGCTACTTGATTATCCATTTAAGTTCCATTTTTTTAATAACCCCTTTTTTTCCTTTATATAAATTGTGATGATCTGGAAACTATAATACTACTGGTTCTTGTTTGTAATTTTGTGGAGCTTTCTCAACGTACAATGGCACAACAGGAAAGGATGGGTTTTATGCCATTGTTTAGCTAAACCAGTTCTTTTTGTTAAAGAGTCATCATCATCTTTATGAACCAGTGAAAACATTTCCATTCATGTAGGGAGAAAAAGGGGCCATTCATTATTTATTTTGCACTTACTTGTGAGTCGTTTGTTTCTGTGAAGAAAATGTATGTTCCTTAAAATAGTTGTAAAATATTTCTGCGCTTTGGATTCTGCCTTTTTTGCTGGTGTCCTCATTTTAATATGAAAATATCTAAAAGGACTTGGGCTTGGACCTTAACTAACTAAGGTTGGAAGAACCCAGAGATCAGACTGGGCAAAAGATACCTGCTAAAGGCACACTTTCTTTTTCAGCTGTTCAGCTTACGCGGGAGACAAATGTCTGTTGCCTCATTCTAGACATCAGTAGCTCAGTGTGTTCCATTCTTTTCTTCCACAGCCAAAATCTTGCTGGAGGAATAAAGTTTTGGTTTAATCAGCAATATTTAATTAATGCCAAGACCAACCAAACTAACCGAGAGAGAGAGAGAGAAACAGTGCCACAGCAATTCACTGGGGCTTTACTAAGTGGAGAACTATCACCTGCTGCAATGGATTTTGCCTTGATAGTGTTTTATCTTCCTCCTGATGATCAGAAAGATGTAAATGATTGTGTGCTGCTGACCTCCTTGTTTTGCCATTTGTGAATTACTCTGATTGCCTCAATGTATTGCATTACAGAACGATGTGAAGCCCCCTTTATGAAGACTGCAGGTTGAAGTCTGTTGTTGAATGTGGTGTCTGTTGTGTCTCTGTCAGGCTCACAGCATAGCCAAGAATAGCTCGAGTTTCCAGAGTCCCAGAGGGGTAGAAAGTATTTGAGTTGCACTCGGAAAGAGAAGGCAGCGAGTAGTAGCATATTTTGCAGTTTGAGAGAAGACATTTTCAGTAATGTGGCTTTATGCATGACATTTTTTCAAAAGCCTAATTTGAGAAACAGCACTACATAATTAATGTACAGGTGTTTTACAGATACCATTTGTCACATGAAATTGACTAAGGTGACATTGCAACCATGTGATGTCTTTCATAATTGTTTTGAGTCCTATGTTTTTGATCCATTAAATGTTCTGGAAGAATATTGTTTGGATGGTATATAGGTGAGGTTTAGAATCTGAAACACCATTGCTGATAACCAAAATTGGTTTAATTTAGTTATTACTGCGTAACATTAAGCTTGAAGGCAATTCATAGGGTCCCTTCCATTTCCGTGTTGTTCTTGCCCAATATAAATTACTTGGCTGATGAGTGCTTTTTACACTGTGAACAGTAGCTAAAATATCTTTTGAGGTAAATTCCATAGATTGCAATGAAGTTTGCAATCCAGCAGGGTTGTAATATCATGCAGAAACTGGTAGTTAACACTGTTTTATACCCTACTGTTTGTTGATGATCAGATCAATCTGTGTGTGAAAGGATGGTGCAGATTAAGGTGTGCTTTTTGTTTTACAGAAACATACATAAAATAAATAAATTAACCCTTAGATAACAATCATTTGAAATATAATGTTGTGGCACATGGTCAAAGTCTCTATTAGTCTATTAGATAATTGAAGAGGAGAGCGTTAAGTCACTTTGTACTTTGATGAATAGGTAGCACATGGAAAAATAAATTGGACAAACTGCCAGAGAGCTCAGTGAACATGAAATTTACCATTAGAAGTATGCTCAAGAACACATTTTGAGTCTGATATGCATCTTCTGATTAATACCCTATCAATCATACACACTGTCTGCCACAGCCTTAGTGCATTGTAATAATTCATGATTACACACACGCACATACAATCACAATGCAACATAGGTTTTTGAGGTGAATGCTTTTAGACATTCTTTTGTGCGAATGAGATTTTTGTTTCTGTTTATTGTTGATCTGGAGCCTACCCCCTTTTTTTTTTAGGTCTTGAATCTCTCTTGTGGCAGTTTTCCCACTCACCAACCCCCTCCCCCCCAACTAAGACAGGAATGACCCACTGCACGGATAACTCCGAGACCAAGTGCAATTGCTGAATCACTGACATTAGTAATGCCCCTTTCTTCAAATTAATATGTTGCGCTATAGTGCTTGACCTGTCTGTCCACTTTATGCTCACATTTGCTGTCTTAATTTTTCTAGAAAAAATTTGCTGAGTACTAACCCCTCTTCTTAGTTTGTTTCTGATTCTACAGCACCTGTTGCTTCCCATAAACAACGGGGGCGATTTTTTACGTCCTCGCCGTGACATTAGCAGATCGCACCGGTACCGGAGAAAAGCGTGTGGGCCTAAAAATCTGTTTCGTGTCTGGCGTCAAACAGTTTGCGAGTCTCCCAGTCCCTTCCTAATGACGCAAACTGGTTTTAAAGTAGCATTTAAATGTGCATGGCCCATTCAATCCCAAGCACACGGATGTCTCCGGCCTTCGGGCGCAGTGCGATAACGGAGAATCATTACTGGTCTCCACCAGCATGCCGGGGGTCTCGGAGGCTATTAAAGCCCCTGGGTGATTGGGGGCATGGCTGGGTGGGGCCCACCTGGCACAATGGCGATGGCCAATGGACACCCTGGCAGTGGCCACCTTGGTGGTTCCAGTTGGGCACTGCCAGTGTGCCAGGGGCAGTGCCAAGGGTGTGGGCCCTGGGTGTGGGCGCTAAGATGGGAGGGGTGGTCTGACGGGAAGGGGTCATGGAAGGGCGGATCATGAAGGCGGTCATGATGGGGGGACAGGACGAAGGTCACGGTGGAGGTCATTTCAGAGGTCAGGCAGGGGACCCATCGGAAAGGCTCTGATGCCGGTGACCCGTGTTGGGGAAGGGGTGAGGTCCCAACGTCCGTGGCGGGAGGGAGGAGGTCTCCGATTACAATGAGAGTTCGGGGCGCCCATGCAAAATGGCACCCCAGAGCTCTGAAGTTGGGCTCACTGGCATGTTTCGGCACTCCCCCAGTACCAGCGTGAAACTCCCAACTCTCCAAAAAAGTGACTGAGTGTGGGAGGATTGTGGTGCGGTGTGCGCCTGAGATCGGCGCAGATCACTCCATCATTCTCACCATTATGACTTAGTTTCTACAGCCATGATATCCATTTCACTGAATAAAATCTCTCAACCTTGATGCAGAAGTCCTACAGTCCATGATGACTTTTCTTCAACTACACATTTGCTCAATCACATCCTCTCCATCTTTGCTGTCCATGTCCCCATTAAAATGATTACATTCTCTCGCCCGACTCGAGAACAGCTTCTCCCCTGCTGCCATCAGACTTTTGAATGGACCTACCTCGCATTAAGTTGATCTTTCTCTATATCCTAGCTATAATTGTAACACTATGTTCTGCACTCTCTCGTTTCCTTCTCTGTGAACAGTATGCTTTGTCTGTATAGCATGCAAGAAACAATACTTTTCACTGTATACTAATACATGTGACGATAATAAATCAAAATCAAACCAGATCATTCTCCTTTGGTACGTATCCCAGCATCCCTTAAGTTTAAGGGATACAGATTTGAATGTCTTTGGCAGACAACTGGACAAACATGTATTTCCATGACTGGCTGGAACACACAAAGGATTATCTGATCCTGCTCTCCATCACTGAAACCCACTATTTAAATAGGAAGGCCAGGGTAATTCCCAGCTTCTTTTCCCCACCACTAGCCATCATCATCTTGCCGCTATTGTATAGGGTGTTGGTGAGACAACATCTGAAGTATTGTGTCCAGTTTTGGTTTCCTTATTTTAGGAAGGATATGGTGGCATTGGAGGCAGTTGAGAGGAGGTTCACCAGGTTGATTCCAGGGATGAAAGGGCTGATGTATGAGGAGAGATTAAACAGTTTGAACTTGAACTCGCAGGAGTTTAGAAGGATGTGAAGAGATTTGATCGCGGTATAAAAAATACTAAACAGGATTGATAAAGTAAACATAGACCAAATGTTTCCCCTTGTGGGGCAATCTAGAACAAGAGGTCACAAGTATAGGTTGAGAGGCGGTAGATTTAAAACTGAGATAAGGAGAAATACTTCTCGCAGAGGGTGATGAATTTGTGGAACTCGCTGCCCCATAGCGCGGCTGAGTCCTGAATCCTTAAAGGTTTCAAGAAGGAGAACAAAGAACAATACAGCATAGGAACAGGCCCTTCGGCCCTCCAAGCCCATGCCACTCCCTGGTCCAAACTAGACCATTCTTTTGTATCCCTCCATTCCCACTCCGTTCATGTGGCTATCTAGATAAGTCTTAAACGTTCCCAGTGTGTCCGCCTCCACCACCTTGCCTGGCAGCGCATTCCAGGCCCCCACCACCCTCTGTGTAAAATATGTCCTTCTGATATCTGTGTTAAACCTCCCCCCCTTCACCTTGAACCTATGACCCCTCGTGAACGTCACCACCGACCTGGGGAAAAGCTTCCCACCGTCCACCCTATCTATGCCTTTCATAATTTTATACACCTCTATTAAGTCTCCCCTCATCCTCCGTCTTTTCAGGGAGAACAACCCCAGTTTACCCAATCTCTCCTCATAACTAAGCCCCTCCATATCAGGCAACATCCTGGTAAACCTCCTCTGTACTCTCTCCAAAGTCTCCACGTCCTTCTGGTAGTGTGGTGACCAGAACTGGACGCAGTATTCCAAGTGCGGCCGAACCAACGTTCTATACATCTGCAACATCAGACCCCAACTTTTATACTCTCTGCCCCGTCCTACAAAGGCAAGCATACCATATGCCTTCTTCACCACCACCTCCACCTGTGACGTCACCTTCAAGGATCTGTGGACTTGCACACCCAGGTCCCTCTGCGTATCTACACCCTTTATGGTTCTGCCATTTATCGTATAGCTCCTCCCTACATTATTTCTACCAAAATGCATCACTTCGCATTTATCAGGATTGAACTCCATCTGCCATTTCTTTGCCCAAATTTCCAGCCTATCTATATCCTTCTGTAGCTTCTGACAATGCTCCTCACTATCTGCAAGTCCTGCCATTTTTGTGTCGTCCGCAAACTTACTGATCACCCCAGTTACACATTCTTCCAGATCGTTTATATAAATCACAAACAGCAGAGGTCCCAATACAGAGCCCTGCGGAACACCACTAGTCACAGGCCTCCAGCTGGAAAAAGACCCTTCCACTACCACCCTCTGTCTTCTGTGACCAAGCCAGTTCTCCACCCATCTAGCCACCGCCCCCTTTATCCCATGAGATCCAACCTTTTTCACCAGCCTACCATGAGGGACTTTGTCAAACGCTTTACTAAAGTCCATATAGACGACAGATAGATATATTTCTGATATTTTTTAAAATGGGCTAAAGGGATATGGAGAACAGGTGGGGAGGTGGATTTGAACCAGGGAGAAATTAGCCATGATCTGATTGAATGGCAGAGCAGGCCCGAAGGCCTAAATTTGCCTACTTCTGCTCCTAATTCCGATGTTCCCATGTTAAATCACCCTCCCCTTTATCCTTTCTTCTCCATCCTTGCCTTCAAAAATAAGTGCAAGGAGCTCATAGATTTCATTGTAACAAAGGTCAAAACCATCTGTTCAGCTTCGGTGACTTCCTCCCTTTCCCAACCCATTGGATCTATTTCCTCTTCGGATCTCTCCTCCCTTCATCCTGAATTTGTAGTTTTCTCTACTTTCTCTCCTATCTCTCCTCATGTTCTCTCCTAGCTCAATTCTTCAATGAGACCCACCACTTGCTCTCTAGACCCTAAGCTGATGACCATCCAACTTCCCTTCCTTGACTCCTTGTTAGCTGCCATTGTTTTATCTTCTCAAGTTCTGTACTCCTCTCCTTCACATCTGCCATCATCATCCTTTCCTCAAAAAAAAGCCCTGACTTCTCTTCTTGCAAACGACCACCCTATCTCCAACCTCCCTTCCTTTCCAAAGCCCTTGAACATTATGTTGCCTCCCAAATTTGTGTGCATCTTCCTCAGACCTTCATGTTAGGATCCCTCCAATCCGGCTTCCACTCCTGCCATAGTATCAAAATGGCTCAGGAAATCACAAATTACATCTATTTGACTGTGATAAAGGTAAACTACCCCACCACATCCTTCTCAGGTTGTCTCCAGTCTTTGACAAGGGTGACCACTGCTCCACTGCCTCTCCGCAGTCATTTGCTTGGATGGGATTGTACCTGTCTGGTCCCATTCTTAACTATCCAGTCATAGCCTAAGAATCATCTGCAAAGACTTCCCGGATTGTTACCTCTGGTGTTCCTTAAGTATCTGTCTTGGCCCCTGTTCATCTACATCAGGGGTCTCCAAACTTTTCAGTACGAGGGCCACATCGTATATTTTGCACATTTTCGGGGGCCAAAGAAAAAAAATTAGTTTTATAATTGAACTGGCGACGATTAAGCCCGTCAGATCGAAGAAATTCGCTGTTGAAACAACAGGTTTCAGAACGCAAGACATATCCACATATTTTCCGCACAATACTTGTTGATGGATAATGCAATGCAGAATCATGGGCTTTGAGAATCCACCAACCTCACAAGCTTTTGTGATTTGTCCAACCAAACCTTTCTTCACCCCAGACATGTTCTTTCCTCCATCAATTGTCACGCATTGCAGTTTACTCCACTCCAGGTTATAGTCTAACACAGTTTTTTGCAGTTCTTTGAAGATGTCTTCTCCAGTTACTGTGCTGTGCATGCTATGCGCTGATGCTAATTCTTGTGTCACATTAAATTCACTGTCGACGCCACGGATGAATACTAGGAGTTGTGATGTGTCACACACATCAGTCGATTCATCAAGTGCGAGAGAATACAACTGAAAATTTCTTGCTTTGTCTGCAATTTGATGAAATATATTGCTTCCTATATCCTCAATTCTACGAGCAAATGTATTTGGCGCAAGACTGATGATTTTGAACAGATTTGCTTTTTCTGGGCATAACTCTTCCACTGCTTCCATTATACATTCTTTGATGAGATCTCCATCGGTGAATGGCTTTCCTCTTTTAGCCAACACATAAGCTAGTTTGTAACTGGCCCTGGTTAAAGCTTCATTTTCAGTTATCTTCTGCGTAAAAAAAGCTTGTTGAGAAAGCAACCTGCGTTGCATTGATTCAAATTTTTCCGAACGCTGTGTTCCTGTGAATTGGGAATAACTTGGTTCATGTTTGGTCTCAGTGCCGATGAACACATTGTACTCCTTCAAAACTGCAACAGTTTTGTTGCATATGACACACAAGGCTTTATCACCTGCTTGTACAAAGAAGTACTTTATACCCCATTCTTCATTAAACAGGCGGCACTCACTGTCCACTTTTCTTTTCTTTCCTTCCATAACTGAATTGGTCTGAATTGCCGCCATCATTGTCATTGTTCTCGCTCATTTCAGACAGATGGAGCTTATGGATTGGATAAAGCAGCTGTCACTCAGTCAATGCAGAGCGGCAATTGGATAAGATGTCTCAATTGCTGATTCGTTTAATGAACTGTCAGTCACAGGACGGCAGCTCTGATTGGACAATAGGCCAGTAAAGAGGGCGGGGATTCCTATGGGTCCATCAGACACCGCGCGGAGCGGCAGCAAATGTCCGCCCTGTGGCTTCCGTCCCCACGTCCGGATCCTGAGTCAGCAGCGGGGTTCCGGACACGGGAGTGTTTTCAGCAGCGGGAATCCTGTCCCGCCCCACTGGCTGTGGGCCAGATGTTAGCCCGCTGCGGGCCGGATGTGGCCCGCGGGCCGTAGTTTGGAGACCCCTGATCTACATGGTCCCTCTCGTTGACATCATCCAAAAACACAGTTTCCACATGCACACTGACCAAACCCAGGTTCACCTCACCTGCACCACTCTCGGCTTCTTCACTGTTTCTAAAATGCCGATGCTTGTTTAGAATGTAGGAAAATAGTGGTAATGGTGGTGTGGTGTGGTGAACTTCAGATTTGTCTGTGTTTTCGGCTGCATCTGTATGAATGTAAAGTGGTCCCATAAAAATGTGGGCAAACCGTCCTTATGGACCATTTCTCTAGAATGCTACAGCGTGGTGTCATCTGACATTTCAGCAAAATGTGTAATTTTCTGGGGGTGTTGCTTGTCAGCTACCTGGTACAACTACCAACAGACCTTGATCTTTAATGTTGGAGTAATCCATTAATGAGGCAACAACGTTCAAAGCAGACCTTTGCAAGGCTTCAGGCCAGCAAGTTCAATCAAGACCAACCAGTAAATAAGAATTATAAACCCAATTAGAACAGTATGGTCTGACCTTCAAGGGTCAGATGGCAAAGCACATATGGGGATTGGAATGACTTATTGCTCATTGACTCCACTCTATACTTTTTCAAATCTTTCTGTGCTTTTGGCAATCGCCGGGGTTAATTTCAATTGCTGCACCTAGCTGTAATGTTACCCAGTGTGGAAAACAAAATCTGCTTAGTAAATATAAATTCCTCCTTGAGAAAGATAGAAAATCTAATAAAATAGCCAAAATATTGTGAATCAGAAACAGAGAATGCTGGAAAAATTCAGTAAGCCTGGCAGCATCTGTAGGAAGAGAGAACAGGGTTGGCATTTCGAATCTGTTTGGCTTTTCATTAGAAAAGAGAGAAAGGGAAAATCTGTTAGATATTATACTGCAACTGGAAGAGATTGCAACAAAAGTGTAACAATCTTAAGAACAAGAGATAGATGACCGGGGGTGGGAGAAGGAGTGTTTTTTTGCATTGAGACAAAATTTTTGAGATATATGAAAGGGGGTTAAGATGGTAAAGAAAGGTCACAATCTAAAGTTGTTGAACTCAATGTTGAGTCTTGAAGGCTGTAACATGTCTAATCAGAAGATGAAATGTTGCTCCTCCAGCTTGCGCTGGGCTTCACTGGAACATTTCTACAGGCCAAGGATGGACAATTGGGCATGAGAGCACGGTGCTGAGTTAAAATGGCAGGCAACAGGAAGGTTGGGGCCATTTTTGTGGACTGAGAGAAGGTGTCCTGCAAAGTGGTCACTCAGTCTATGTTTAGACTCCCCAATGTAGAGGAGACTGTTTTGGGAACAGCAAATACAATAGACCAAATTGAAGGAAGTGCAAGTAAAACACTGCTTAACCTGAAAGGAGTGTCTGAGCCCTTGAATGGTGAGGAGAGAGGAGGTAAAGGAGCATGTGTTGCACCTTCTGTGATTGCAAGGGAGGTGCCATGAGAAAGGGATGGGAAGTTGGGTCGAATGAAGGAGTGGACCAGGGTGTGATGGAGGGATCGGTTCTGCTCTTAGTGTTCAGAATTATGAGAAATTTTGATAAATTGTTTCAACTCTATACCCGCTTTTATGTATATAATTGTGACACAGTAGTTAGCACTGCTGCCTCACAGCGCCAGGGACCCGGATTCGATTCCTGGGTTGGGTCACTGCCTGTGCGGAGTTGACACGTTCTCCCCATGTCTGCGTGGGTTTTCTCAGGGTGCTCCGGTTTACTCCCATGTCCGAAAGGCGTGCTGGCTAGGTACATTGGCCTGAACAGGCACCGGAATGTGGCGACTAAGGGAATTTCACAGTTACTTCATTGCAGTATTAATGTAAGCCTTACTTGTGGCTTATAAATAAACTTTACTTTCAAAAATATAATAATTCCATCATGCATTAGAGCCATATAACTACTTTTAGAAGAGTCGTCACAGTTGTAATGAAGGTAAATGAAGCAGCCTATTTGTCCCACAAACAACGAACCATCATTAATATGTGTTTAGTGGTTTTTGCTGAGGGATAACTATTGACCAGGAGAATTCCTCTACTCCTCTTCACCTTGTGCCATAAGAGCTTTTACGTCCACCTGAGAAGAAAAATCAGACCTTGGTTTAATGTAACATCCAAAAGTCAGCACCTGTGAAACTCCTCCCATCATCATTTGCACCTGGCGTGGTATACTCCATGATCCTAGGCTTCTCGTGGATGTATTTCCAGCAGCAGCCACTGCCTCCCCAGTGCTGCTGCTGAGCAAAACGATCTGCTGGCCCCTGATTTGCCAACAGCTCTTGGCAGCCGGGACTTCCTGCCCCTGGGGTCCTGATCCTGTGGATGGCTGGTGGCTTGCTAATTTTTTGATTTGCTTGTAATTTGGAAGGCCTTCTCCATTGGAGACAGTGTGGGTCTCTCACTGGCTCTCCAGACAGCAGCCTTGACTCCTGTCACCTTCAAGTTTCCCCATTTGTCTGATGATTTTAAACATGTTGCAAACAACCACTGGAGTTGTTTCTGTCAGTGTTGTCAAAATTTTTTGTGGTTCAGTTTTAGACATACTAAAAGAAAGAAGTATTGACAGTTTTACATCAGAAATAGGTTACAGAGCTGTCAAATTTCAAGAAACTAGAAACAAAAGTCAGTCATAAAAGTTCTAATATCATAGTTCATTTTAATACTACTTTTTAAAAATTGTTTAAAGTTAAAGCTGAAATTATTAAAATTCTTAATGAAATAACTTGATGCAAAAGTTTGTAATTATTTAGTAATGTTTTATTTCAATAATGACTATTGGACCGAGCAGAGTCCAGTAACTGAATACACAATTGGGAGGAATAGAGTTGCTATGTTGCACACTCCTAACTGATTTTGACAACTAATATAAGCATCATGTTGACTGCAGAATAGTCTTAATATGATTTCCTGTGTACTAACAATGGTCTGAGAGTACAGTCAAATAATGAAGTGATGACAGGTATTAGCAAGTGTAATGTGCTCTAATAGACATTTAATGACATTTAATTCAAGGAGGGAGAAGAGCCTTCCCAACGGAATAGTCTATCATTGAATCTCATTGATCACCAATTTAGGCAGTTTCATAGTGGAGAGGTTAATCCATCAATTCCTTTAACTAAACAAGTCTGATGGAAATTCTGTAGGTGACACTCAGTATGGTCTGAGCTTTCTGTCTTCACAAGTGAATGAGTGATATGACAACCATGAAGCTTACAACAGATTTAAATGATTGATTTTTTTCTCTCTGTTTGTAATAAGATCTCGAGACATATGGAAAGACTTAGCTCATGCCAGGATTGAAATGTACTGCATTAAATGGAAAATGAAGTATGAATATGTGTACAAAAGTGTACTTCACTGACATTAAATCAAATGCATTTTGCCCTGCAGTTGCTAAGCTTTTGCAGAGTGTGAATTTGACAAATATCCTAATTAGCCTGTAGTAAATGCCGAGTAACCTTGGCAATATTTTTTAATGGGAAGAAGGCTTAATTGTGTTGCTTTTTTGATGGGTAATTTCCACGACTTTAAAATGAAGTTTCAAGTTTTAGTTAAGATTTCATTTCTCCCACTATGCAACCCAGGTATTTGCACACACACCAATATTAAAGCACACATTCCTCACTCATGGCTTAAGTCTGGTTCAAAATGTTTCATGTGGTTCATTTGATGATTCCAAGTGTAGTAATCACACTAAACTGTGCTCACGTGGTTATAGTAATTCTGCTTTATTGCAGTCGATCAGAATGGGTTGTTCCAAGAATTCCTCAGTTCCCAACCTCTAATGAAATTGGATAACATTTAAACCTCGGACATCTTCAGTTAAATCTTTTTCTTTTCACAGTCCTCTTTGCTGCAACTCCCTTAAGAGGGTAATGGAGTTCCATTGCTGCAATCAAAGCCATTCCGAGCTTTCACCAAAAGACGCACGAGTATTGTGTATTTCTTGGCCTTTGTGTCTTTCACCTGGATGTCCTATTTATGTTCACGTTAATAAATAGACTTAAGGGATTTAATTTGGACAGCTTTGGGCTACATCCCCAATAAGACCAACCTTTCTTTTATTCTCATTATGGGCAACTTTGATCTCCCATAATGGGTGAGATTTTGTGAAGTGGAAAATTAAAATAAACAAAAACTGCAAACCTGCTTTCAAACCTATTCGAATCCACAAATTTCCACCTTTAATGGAAGTGGCATGGGGGACCAACGTAATCTCAGAAAGCAAGTTTCCCAGTTAAATATTTAACTGAAACTGTATGCTGAAGAATTTATCTCTGTTCCAGTTTTAACACTGAGTAGCTGGAGTCTTGGACGATGAGAAACACGGCAAATTAAAGGGAGATGAGAATTGCTGGATGGAACAGGTCCGTGCTTTTCCAGCAGTGCTTATGGGCCAGAAGAACAGAGACAGAATCTTGATTGCAACAAGTGAGAAGGAATCACAACAATCCAAAACAGGGTGTAGTTTTCCTGCCTGCAACAAGTATGAGCATATGATTGTTTCCCCCACTTATTGCTAAATATGGAAAGACTTTCAATCCTCAGTCTTGAACAGCTGATCAGATGTGTTCAAACAGTGTTTATGGGCTAGAAGAACAAGAGTGCTTCTGCCCAGGTCCCTGAACCCCCTCCCAGTTGACCCTTCATTCCCCACATTTCTCAATTTGGCTGGCTGCGGCCAGGAAACCAAGTCCAAAAAAATGGTAATCAAGTCCTGCCGTCAAATTCTGGAGGATCTGAGTGAAACTTGTTCTTCCATGCTTTCCAACCACCAAACTGCTCCTTGTGCTCCTTCCATGTCTTCCTGTAATTAACAGGATCATTCATTTACAAAGTTCAACAAAAAGGTTGAACCTAGCATTAGCTCTTGGACGTGTATTGCCTTTGACAAACATTAATAAAAAATGAAAGAGAACTTGCATTGGCTCCAGAAAGCTATGCAGAACGTATTAGTTCAGCCAACCATTGAGATCCTTTCAATTGATTTGAACTTCGTGTTCAGACTCTGACTCATCTTCCTTACGGCTAGGCTAGAATTGTTCCTTATCGGGTAATTTTGCTGAATGAAGTCCAACGTACACATTTGCCTGTCAACATTTAAGCTTCAGTATTAATGCAGGAGTCCTGCAACTCGGGTCCTGACTGGCCACAGATGCTTGTCCGTCCTAGTACCTTCACTTGGTGTTATGTCACCGACATCATTCAAATTGTGATACAAGGTGTTTTTGTTTTGTTGTTGTTGTTTGAAGACTAGTTATAGTACCATAAGGCATGTGACCTGTGTTTAAGTTACCTACTTTACCTAGGTTTCAACTTAAGAGAGCAAAGCACAGTTGGGAGTGCAGTGTTTTATGTGAGATACGGGTCAAAGACTGGAACTGATAAGTGAATTTACAACTTTCCAATAATCAAAGCCCCCCAGTAATTATCACTTTCTATATACCACAGATTATTATTCTGTATCTTAATTATTTTCATGTATGGATACTAGACATTTTAATCAATCCTCCTATCGAATTGTTTGTCTCTTTTTCTCTCTCTGTGCGTTCCTTCCTACATTCTGAATCCTGCACTGGCCGTTATTCTCCTCAGAAGAACAGAGACAGAATCTTGATTGCAAAAAGTGAGAAGGAAACACAACAATCCAAAGCAGGGTGTAGTTTTCCTGCCTGCAACAAGTATGAGCATATGATTGTTTCCCCCACTTATTGCTAAATATGGAAGGACTTTCAATCCTCAGTCTTGAACAGCTGATCAGATGTGTTGAAATATTCCTCTTTATCTTCCAACCAAGAATTTATACAATCCAATTGAAAGAGAAATTAGCCTACATCCAGTCGTCACTGTCTACCAGCAATGGTGGCTCATTTTCAACAGAAGTTGCAAAATTGTGATTCTCCATCAATCTCAACCATCATCATTCACTTGCTACTCTATTAGTCTTGCATAGACAGTCTGGGCCAGATATTCTCTGCCCTTGACCCCCATAGAAGTATCCAAGAAGAATTGCTACTTGGAGTCAAAGTCTGACATGGTTCTAAATTAGATTTGCAAGTTTTGATAGTTGTTCCAATGGCTCGATGTGAGTCCGTCCAGTGAGATACTGGGCTATATAAATCAGTGGGGTCATACATTTGATCAGCATTCTATGATGTGTTTGCATCAAAAGTTGAGGTTTCTGTGGACATCCTGCATGTCCAACTACAGTTGCTGGAAGAATGAGTATCTAGAAGGGACAGGATCCAATCTGATTGTGATGCTTCCTCCTCATAAACCCAAAATTTACATAGGGACAATGGTCAATTGAGCAAGGGATTCCAGCAGGTATTGATTATGTTCAGGAGAGGAGGTGGTGAGAGAATTGATATGGGGGTGTTGAAGGAATATTGATACTTGTTGTGGTTATTAGATATGTTAACCATATGCCTGCCCAGTGAACATCACAGTTCTCTTGTGCAACTTGTTTGGAAGTTGGACTGTGTGTGTGTGTGTGTGTGTGTGTGTGTGTATGGCTGCTTGTAGCAATTCGTGGTCGAAACAAGATAAGTTCTATGTAAAGAAAACTTGCATTTATATTGTGCCTTTTAGTTGAGCAATAAATATGGGCTGGGGATCAGTCCCCTGCTTTTCTTTGAATAGTACCATGGAATCTTCTGCATTTGCCTGAAAGAGCAGAGGAGGCCTCAGTTTATGTATGAAACATCTGAGACAGCACTTCAGGCAGCACGGCTCTCCTTCCGTAGTTCACTGAAATGTCAATGTAGATTTTATGTTGCAATCTCGAGAGTAGGTCAATAGCGGAGAGATAAAACAGCAAATGGGTGTTTTAACAGTTTTTGTCTGCAGTTAGCAATATTTTACATGATCTTTGTACATCTGGAATATTTAATGTTTTTATTAGTACAGCTAACTTTCAATTTATAAAGGTTTAAAATTGTATCCACTTAATTCCATATTGCTCAATTCTAATGGTTTGCTCTATTTTTGACACTGAATTCCTGCTTTGTTACGTTATTTCGGTTGGAGAATTCAAATTATTGGCCACTTTCGAATGCAAAAAAACGGAATTATCCAGTAAGCTGTTTACCGCATTCCCAGGTAGAAACAAAATAGCATTCCTAATGCGAAATTGGATCTCTGTTAAGTTTTTAACTTACAACCCTTTCAGATTGAAACTCTGTTAATTCTTCTAGTTGTATGTTCAAAACATCAGGTACATTTTAATATACAGTGCATAACGAAATATATTTCTTTATTCACCCTACATGCCTACCGTATGATTCTATTCTGTATCTTATTTCTACCTAGTCCTGCTCTGAGTTTCCCTTACCCTGCTACGCCAGTTGCCATCCAACAAATGCACCATCAGATAATGAGCCGTCAGCAAACTCTGGGCTCTGCCTTCGGCCACAGTCCTCCTCTTATCCATCCTGCTCCAACATTTGTTCCTCAGCGCCATATGTCTGGCCTGTCAACTGTACTGACCTCTGCACAGATCACCTCTTGTCCATCTGAATCTGCACAGGTAAGAGATCACAAGAAAAAAGGTGAAAATCACAACTAAAAGGATAGTTATAGATCTATAAAGGAATTGTTTTAATGGCTAGGCTATTGCTATGTCATTCTGATGATATAATACAATGACTCCAGAACCAGATGCTGTTATCATTTTCATCAATAATAACTGGTGTCAGTGATATATTACTGACAATATAACTGTGTTTCCTTCAATCATGCTTTAAAATAAGTTTTTTTTGTCTTTCAGAGTAAGCCTACAAGTGAGTCTGCAGTGTCCAGCACAGGTGACCCAATGCAAAATAAACGCTCAAGGATTAAACCAGATGAAGAACTGCCGAGCCCAGGTGGTGGGAGTGAACAGGTATGGCAGTAGGTTCAATTAATCAGCACTCACTCTTCCCTTCATAGCAGACACATTCTGTAATATACACCATTTTCACTAGAGTGCTGAGGGACCAATTACAGAAACTGTTTTGTCCTTCATATTGTTTGCTTTCCCTTTAATATGAAGGTGATTAAATATGGTGTTTTAATTTATGGTACAACTTCAAGAAATGTCTTGGGTGGTGTGTGGGAATGTATTGTGATGGTGATACCATATTCAATCTGCGCAAGCCATCACTGTCTTAAATCTGATGTGGCTTTGCAGTCACTGTCTCCAGGCTGCCTTCCAGTGCAGTAATATTGCTCTGAATTCTCCGATGAGTGCCATTGGACATATTCCTGTGCATTTTGGAGTCAGGTCAGCGATCTGACTCCGAAGATAAGGAAGGCACATGCATGCCCATTCTGACAAGTTTTTCCCCTCACTCTTCCCTCTCAGTACCCCTTCCCTGGGGCTTCACACTTGGTGTGTTATACCTTCAAATCCATATTTTGAAGTGCCCTATGGGTATGTTGCATCTGCTGTGAATTTCTTAATCCTAATGTGAAATATGTTTAATGCAGCGAGAGAGCTGATGCTCCCATCTATTCTCTTATAAGATTAAACTGAACCAGCTGAGGAACAGGGCCCCGTGCACGGCACAGCTGGTAGCGTGACTTGGATCTGCAGGTTGTACATCATGCTCTACAGATTCTGTCCTGAGACCGGTATCTGCAGTAAACAGCATCCTTCAACTACAATTCTGAATGAGCTATGGTATAAAATTGGCGCTACCTAACAATTTAAAAATAAATGTTGCTTATTATATCTATCATTTATACATTTGCCAATTGAGAAACCTTTGGAATTAATTTTTCTTCAGTAGTAAATTGCATGAATACATCACATCAATAACTCCCCAAATGGGTGGGCACATTATTATTTTTGGAACAACACCCTTATATTTAGAAATTCTGGCAGAGTCTGTAAACTGTTTCCTGTAATGTTCCTTTTTTAAAAAGATGTTCCTTAGTTACGTACATGTATCAGCTAGTACTTACATTAATCAACCCTGACATGTCAGCTGACATTTTGTCACGATATATGTGATACCTTTTTAATTCAACAGTTTGGATGGTTTTGATTTGTTTTTTATTCATTGGCTCTCATGGCTGAGGAATGTGAAGAAGTTTTAATCTTGCAATATTTTGTATTGCTCAATGACCATCTTAGAACTAGGTGCAAGGAAAATTAAAAAGTCCTCCAGGGAAAACCCCGGCCCCTTTTTAAGGCTTGAGCAGGAGCACAATATGCAACTTGAGATTTTCTGAAAACAAAAGAGACATGCTGTCAAAACTTTTCATCTTACACTCAGCAGGACAGACGCAAAAATGCCAAAATTCAAAGGGAGCAACAGTTTATACTGCATGGGAAAAGGGTGCTGATTGATTGGCAAGCCAACTTTGGTTGAGACATTTCAATGGAGAATGCACCAAGGAACTACTGTCCTCCATGCTTTTGTTTGTTTTAAAAAAGACGCAATGTGTACATGTTCTTTCTGCTTGCAGAAGACAGTTCCCTGCATATGAATATGCTTATGAAGTTTCTAGCAAGCGTAAATAAGCCACATTGAGAGCCTGACTGATGATCTTAAATTGATTTTTAGTATAATTCTTAGAACACTTGGGATTGCTCAACAAGGGCTGTCCATTCACAGAATCACATCCAGCATTAGATATTATGTTCTGAGTTTTGCAAGCACGGGCTGGTTGAGTACAATCAGACTTTGCATATTGCAAGCAACTGTAGGGATATGCTGTTTGATACGATCCAGCAGTTATTGGAGAGGACAGCCCCCATACCTTGCATCGCACGGCACTGAAATTCATATACGACATCACTCATTTGAATTGTCGGCAGAACATCTTTTTGCAATATGTAACATTAAAAGAAAGAAACTGCCTGAGGCAACGTGGGAGTACACAATGTAATAGGACAAGAGAGTGAAATTTGCTCTGGAAATGTGAAACAATGGACAAATTTGGCAAACTTGACAGGTATTCACTGAGATACAGGGTAGGTATTCGGTTTGTTGCTTTGGTGCGATCCCGTGCTGTGGATTGGCTGCCTGTCTCAGAAACTACCTTTAAAATCAATGAAAATTGTATAGTTTCTTCAGTGCATCAGTTGAACTGCAATGCCACACCGAGATCTAAACTCTACTCTACCTTGTGTCATATTTTCATGTTCAGAGATAAATAGAGAAAAAGGAAGTGTGTATTTCAATATTGTGGATTAAACAAATGTGCTATTGGTTTCTCCTTGTAAGGAAGAATTTACATTTATACAGACAGTACAACCCAAAGCGTTGAGAACTGTCAACAGGACATTGGCCATCTCAATTTTTCTGCCCTCCTCTCCCATTCCAATCTCTCTCCTTCCGAACTTTCTGCCCTTCGCTCCCTCAGGTCCAACCCTGACATTGTCATCTAACCTGCCGACAAAGGGGGTGCTGTTGTCATCTGGCGTACTGACCTCTACCTCACAGAGGCTGAGCGCCAACTCTCAGATACTTCCTCCTCCCTCCCCCTGGACCATGACCACACCACTGAACATCTAGCCATTATCTCCAACACTGTCACTGACCTCATTTCCTCCAGATGCCTTCCACCCCCCCCCCTCCCCCCCCACAGCTTCCAACCTCATAGATTCCCAATTCTGGACAGCCCACTTCTACCTACTTCCCAAAATCCGCAAAAAGGACTGTCCTGGTAGATCCATTGTGTCAGCATGCTCCTGCCCCACTGAACTTATTTCCTCTTACCTTGACTCCATCCTCACTCCCCTGGTCCGTTCCCTCCCCGCCTACATCCGGGATTCCTCTGATGCCCTGCATCACATTGACAGCTTCCAGTTCGCAGGCCCTAACCGCCTCCTATTCGCCATGGATGTGCAATCTCTCTACACCTCCATCCCACACCAGGACAGCCTGAGAGCTCTTTGCTTCTTTCTTGAAAAGAGGCCATCCACCACCACTCTCCTCTGCCTGGCTGAACTTGTTCTATCTCTCAACAACAACTCCTTTAACTGATCTCACTTTCTCCAAGTCAAAGGTGTAATAATGGGTACCCACATGGGTCCTAGCTACGCTTGTCTTTTTATGGGGTATGTGGAACATTCCTTGTTCCAGGCCTACCCAGGTCCCCTCCCACAACTCCTTTACCGGTACATCGATGACTATTTTGGTGCCGCTTCATGCTCTCGTCCAGACCTCGAAAAATTCATCAACTTCACGTCCAGTTTCCACCCCTCCATCGCCTTCACCTGGTCCATCTCAGACACTTCCCTTCCCTTCCTTGACCTTTCTGTCTCCATTTCCGGCAATAGACTATCTATCAATATCCATTACAAGCCCACTGACTCCAACAACTATCTGGACTATAGCTCTTCACACTCCACATCCTGTAAGGACTCCATCCCTTTCTCTCAGCTCCTTCACCTTCATCACATTTGTTCTGATGATGCCACTTTCCAAAGTGGTGTTTCTAATATGTGTTCCTTTTTCCTCAACCGTGGATTCCCATCTACAGTTATCGACAGGGCCCTCAACAGCGTGCAGTCTATCTCCCACGCCATGACCCTCACCCCCTCCCCTTCCTCCCAGAACGAGGATAGTGTCCCCCTTGTTCTCACATTTCGCCCCACCAATCTCTGCATGCAAAGCATAATCCTCCGCCATTTTCGCCAACTCCAGTGTGATGCCACCACCAAACACATCTCCCCTTCACTCCCTCTGTCAGCATTCCGCAGAGACCGTTCCCTCCGGAATCACATAGTCCACTCCTCCACTATACCCAACACCTCTCCCATCACTCATGACACCTTCCCATGCAATCACAGAAGGTGTAACACTTGTCCCTTTACCTCTTCCATGCTCACCATCCAAGGTCCAAAACATTCATTCCAGGTTAAGCAGTGTTTCACTTGCACCTCTTTCAATTTGATCTATTACATTCGCTGCTCCCAATGTTGACCCCTCTATATCGGAGAGACCAAACATAGACTGGGTGATCGCTTTGCTGAGCACCTTCGGTCTGTGCGCAATCAGGATCCTAACCTTCCCCTTGCTTGCCATTTTAACACACGATCCTGCTCCCATGCCCACATGTCTGTCCTTGGCTTGCTGCAATGTTCCAGTGAAGCTCAACGCAAACTGGAGGAACAGCATCTCATCTTCCGGCTAGGCACATTGCAGCCTTCCAGTCTGAATATCGAATTCAACAACTTCAGATGATTTGCTCTACCCCACCTCCACTCCTTTTGTTTTCATTCTATTTTAGTTAATTTTTTACTGTTCTCTACCTTTTATTTGTTTATTGTCTTTCTTCATTTTTCTTCCCCCCCCCCCCACTCTCCCGACTTTATTCCCCCTTCCCTTATCTTTATTCCCCCTTCCCTTATCTTTATTCCCTCTTTGCTTCCCCTTTTCTAAATTTTACCTCTGTCACATTCATCCCCCCCCCCCCCCCCCCCCCCCCCAACATCTTCATCTTTCACAGCTTACCATATCATTTTGGCTTCTCTGCTGTTTGGCCATTCATACCCTTTATTCTCTCTGTGGACAACTATTAACAGTTTTTTCCCCTGGTTTCTGTGGCTATGGCTTATCTTTCATTCCTTCACCCTGTAGTATAAATATCTCCCACTTTCTATGCCTTTTAACTTTGACAAAGGGTCATCTGGACTCAATGATAGCTCTTTTCTCTCCTTATAGATGCTGCCAGACCTGTGAGATTTTTCAGCATTTTCTCTTTTGGCTTCAAATTCCAGCACCTGCAGTAATTTGCTTTTAACCAAAGGGCTTGTTGGGTAATGAAGACATTTTGAAGTATAGTCATTGTTGTAATGGAGGAAATGCATCAGTCAGTTTGCACATTGCAAAGTCCCAAAAAGGAGTGAGATAATGATCAAATCTATTTATTAATGAGTGCTTATTTGGGGATAATTATGGAGCAGGGTACTAGGGAGAGCTCACCTGCTCTTAGAATTGTGCCTTTGGATCTCTTATCTCCCTTTGAAAGGTCTGATGGGAATTTGGCTTAACATTTCATCTAAAAATTGGCACCTCTGCTAATATGATGTTCCTTCAGTCTTATACTGATTTGTCAGGCTGAATTTTGTGCTTCAATCTTAGGAGCGTAGCTTAGTCCCACAACCTACAGAGAGTCAGCATGGGCTGAATGGGCTCCTTCTGTGCCATAATGACACACTGACCCTATAACCTTCTGACTCATGGACAAGAGCACAACCTCTGAGACACAACTTGTCACAGTCATCAATCCTCAACACTGTTTTGAGAATTTCAGTGAAAGCCATCTGGTTGCAGTGCAAATCTCAAAGTTCCTTGTGTGAACAATATGCAAGAGTTAAAATTTTTGTGCCCACTTGAGCAGCAGAGGTTTTCAGCGGTGCAACTCACAAATTTCTCTGTCACAGGAACAGCCGGAAGGAATAACATTGGTCAAAGAGGAGGTGGACAAAGATGAAAGCAAGCAAGAGCCGGAAGTGGTTTATGAGACAAACTGCCACTGGGAAGGATGCGCGAGAGAATTTGACACGCAAGAACAACTAGTCCATGTAAGTAGTAGCAGACAGGGACTGCTCCTGATTGTACACCATGCTTTGTGGAGGTCAGGTTCTTTGACCTTAGAGTGTCAAGTTTCTTAGCCGGGGGCACCATGAACTAGAGAGCATATTATTTCTTCCAGAGAGCTAAATGGCTACAAAGCTTGACCAATTCAGACATCTCAAGCCTAAAGGAAGCCCCTGTCAAACGCTCTACAATGAATGCTTGTATTTTGAACCAGTGTAAATGAAAGGGTGAATCTTTTCAGGAGAGTAATAGTGGCTCTATTCACCTAATACCAAACCCTTTGCATCATTTCTAAAAGTGAAGCAGTAAGCTTTTAAGATGAGTCTAATTGGTAAAAGAAAATTACTCGATTATTTCAATAAGTGGATGAGTGAATCTAAAAATATAACCTTGCTACCCAGAGGATGTTAATCTGCATCAGTCCCTTATTCATGGATGCATTGTGAATTCTGAATGGCTGGATTGTGCGACTTCCATCTACAGTTCTACACCAGCATATTTAATGTCTCTATTATTCTAGCAAAGAGAGAGAGAGAGTTTATGTTGGTATGTGTATACGTGCATGAGGAACTGGCCCTGTACTTTTCTTGGCTGGCGATCACTGAGAGTGCAGTGTTGTGTTGTATCCCTGTAGCTTCTTCCTGTAATAACTGACAGCATTGGCTTGTGTTGAGTTCCTGTGTCATCTGTCTGGTAATGACCGTGTTGGGTTATGTTGTGACCCCATAGCATCTGCCTGTAATCACTAAAGATGTTGGGTCATTTACAGTTGTGAATAAATAAGTTTAAAGTTCAGAAAGTAATACACTCCACCTGCATTTTATTTTCTATGAATAGGAGTGGCTGCCAGATTTGTTTTGCAATCAATGACTTATGTTAATTAAGGAAACCAGTTTCTTAAAAGGACAGTCATGAATTAAGTAAATAATTGATTAACTGCTTAATTTTAAAAGATTTAATATTTTCCACCAAGTACACTCATCTCCGCTCTGCCTCTATTGGCAAAATTCCACAAGTGCCTTTCCCAAGTTGAGCAGAGATGATGATTGTTGTGAAATGGTGATTCAATTGCAAAAACATCACAGCCAAGCTGGATCATGTCTTCATCCAGCAGCAAGTGTGATAGCCCATGGACTGTTTTTGTCACTACGATTGAGATTGCCCACTTGGTTGCTTAGCCCTTTCTTTCTTGACCACCAAATCAAACCACCTCCCAAAGCTGTCCCAGGCTTAAAACTGTATCATTCTCTCCTGTCTTCCCTCATGTCCTTTTCTAGCCCATGTCACCCACAAGAAAAGCCTCCTGTCTCTTTACCCCATTCCCACTAAACTGCTGACCAGCCAACTCCCCTTCTTGCCTACAAGCTAGCTGACTTCATAAATGAATTCTTTCCTTCAGCTACTATTCATTAGCATAGGAACAGGAGAAGGCCATTTGGCCCCTTAAGTCTGCCCAACCATTCAACCAGATGAAGGCTAATCTTCTACCTCAATGCCATTTTCCCCACTATTCCTATATCTCTTAATTAACATCTGTCAATCTCTGCCTTGAATATACTCAGTGAATGAACATCCACAGTCCTCTGGGGTAGAGAAATCCAAAGACTCAGAAATTCCTCCTCATCTCAGTCTTAAATGGTCTACCTCTTATTCTGAGCGTATGTCTTATGGTTCTAGACTCACCAGCCAGGGACAACATCCTTCCTACATCTGCCATGTCGAGCCCCAGAAGAATCTTTTATACTTCAATGTGATCACCTCTCATTGTTCTAAACACAAGAGAACACAAGTCCAGTTTCTTCATTTTCTATTCATATGAATCAAGTAATTGTTATGGCTTAGAAGAAGACAATTGTAAACCTCTTCTGCACTCTCTCCAATGTATTCACATTCTTCCTATAGTGTGGCATCCAGAACTATACACAGATTGGAGTCTGGAATAAACTTCCTGGGAGGGTGGTAGAGGCAGTTTCAATCAAGGCACTCAAAAGGGAACTAGATTGCTATTTGAAAACAAAGAATGTGCAAGGTTTCAGGGATAAGGCAGTGGGATTCGGAGGAGTGCTCTTTTGGCGGTTTGGTGCAGACTCGATGTGCCAAATGGCCTCATGCACTGTAAAGATTCTGTGATACATGGATAAAATCACAGAACTCTATCCTGAGGGGGGGTGTGAATGTCTCCTGGAACAAAGTCTCCAGGTAACTTTCCCCCTCCCTGATATGTCGCAGTGTCTGCAGCTCAGCCTCCAGCTCAGAGACTCTGGGCCAGAGTTCCTCCAGTCACGGACACACTGCAGATTTATTTGCTGTGGATCACACAGGTACCCACAAGTCCTCACATCCTTCAGCTGCCACATACCGCCTGTCCTGCCATTTTTATGATATTTAATTAATTATTTCACTTATTACATTTTAATTAGTCCTGTCTGCACTTTCATTCTTCTTATTTCAATAAATCTTCTACTTATTTCAATTAAAATGTCTTAGTTAAGATAAATAAGAAATATTCACCAGCCAATCTAATAAGCCTTGCTATCACTAATAAGACCTTACAATTACTAAAATTACCTCAGTTTTGAAAGATAAATGACAAAAATACTCACCAACCTACCAGCCACTTATTTTGCTGTGATATCACTTTCAAAGTGTCAGCTGTCATTCACTTTCACAATAAAAGCCCTTTATCCTTGCAAACTACTACCCCTTCTTCAACTTCCCGTTTCTCTCCAAAGTACTTGTGTGTTGTATCCCAAACACATACTGATCCTTTTAGTAACTCCATATTTGATTCTCTCCATTCATGCAACAGCATTCAAATAGCCCTAACCAAAGTCATAAATGATCTCCTCTGTGGCTGTGATGCATTTTATCTCCATGACCTCTTTGTATCTCTTGATATGATTGCCTACTCCAACTCTATCCATCAACTGTCCTGCATTCCCTGGTTCAGTGGGACTTGTCTATCCATTTGTAACCAAGAATCTCCAGAAATAACTTCTCTTCCTGCCCATGCATCATTGCCTCCTGTTCCCCTAAGAGTCTCACCTTAACCCCCTCCTCTTCTTCCTCTACATGCCTTTCCTTGACGACATCTTCTATAGACCTGAAGAAAGCTCAACTTCCACAGCTTGCTGCTTTGTTGTCAGACATTTTCTCTGACATCCAGTCTTGTATTAGCTATAAGACAAACATTGGGAAGACCTCAGCTATTATTTTATGCCCCCCACTCCATACCAATTGCATTTGCTCCCATCCACTAATAGCCAATCGCAGTGTCCTAATTGTCTGCTGAATTGAGCTTTTACTCCATCTCCACGCCATCATATAGAAAGCTTACTTTCACTTTCATGACATCTGCTCCTGCCTCAGTCCAGCTGCTGCTGCTGATACACTAAACATGTCTTTGTCATCTCCAGCTTTGACTACTCCTGAATCTCTTGGCCGGTCTCATGCCAAATTTGGCTGCTCAAATTCTAACTTGCACTGAATCCTGTTCATTCGTCATTCTTGGACTCTAACCTCCATTGGCTCACGGTCCATCATCACCTCTGATTTAGAATTCCCACCTTCATGTTCAAGTTCCTTCAGGGCCTTGATGCTCCCTATCTCTGTAACCTCAACAGCCCTACAACCCACTCAGAACTGTGTTCCTCTGCATCAGGCCTCTTGTGCAGCCTCCATTTCCTTCACCGTAACACTGCCAGCCAGGAATGCAGCCATCTAAAGTCGATGCCCTGGAACTCCCTCCCCAAACCCCTCTGCCTTTTGATTCTTTAAGACTCTCTTTAAAGTACATTTCTTTCACCAAGCTTTGGATCACACCTTCCAGACAGATCCTATGCCATTTATTGACAAGAGGGTAGACAAGTGGCACAAACAGTGGGTCTTGCTGTTTTGCTCGAGCTATCTGCAATGTTCATGTATGTTGATGTCCAGCACTATTAATGCCCCAGTTGTTTGCTTTACTCATTGGACTGATGAGGTTGAGATTACATTTATTTTTGTGGTGATGAAGTTGGGGGCAGAAATAAGAACTGACCAGTTGAACTACATAGACCAGGTTTGACTGTTTCTCTGCACTCTTCTACAGCAGCACTTAGGATGCTGTAGTTGACCTCAATGCCCTGAGGTATAGACAGGGTAAAATTGGCTTGGGACCGGCTCCGGGGGCTGGATTTAATTCAGCTCATCATGATGGGAGATGTAAAGCCTGAGGCCATTTAACTATGGGAGAGACCCTGCTTTAGTCCCTTGGCGGTGGCAAAACCTTCCCCAATTCACTTGGAGGGCAGAAGGGGCAGAGAGCAGATTCCCAGCCGCCCACTGGCAGGATATTATTTAGGCTCATTAATGAGCTAATGAATGCCCATTATCTGTGAACCCATTGCAATTTAGTGGTGGCTCAGGCATAAAATGCACACTTTCTTGCACCCTGCGAAGCCCATTCAGCAAACCCTATTGGGTTGCAGCTGGGGTGGGTTGGTCCCCTCATAATCTGGCACTTCCCCTCCTCGGCAACCCCTGTCACTTAACTTTGTCTGTCTCTCCCTCCTTTCCTCCTTCCCTGCCTCCCTTCGTCTCTCTCCCTCCCTCCCCCTGTCTCTCTCTCTCTCCCTCCCTCCCTCCGTCTCTCTCTCTCTCCCTCCCTCCGTCTCTCTCTCTCTCTCTCTCTCTCTCCCTCCCTCCGTCTCTCTCTCTCTCTCCCTCCCGTCCCTCCCTCTCCCTCCCGTCCCTCCCTCTCCCTCCCGTCCCTCCCTCTCCCTCCCGTCCCTCCCTCTCCCTCCCGTCCCTCCCTCTCCCTCCCGTCCCTCCCTCTCCCTCCCGTCCCTCCCTCTCCCTCCCGTCCCTCCCTCTCCCTCCCGCCCCTCCCTCTCCCTCCCGTCCCTCCCTCTCCCTCCCGTCCCTCCCTCTCCCTCCCGTCCCTCCCTCTCCCTCCCGTCCCTCCCTCTCCCTCCCGCCCCTCCCTCTCCCTCCCGTCCCTCCCTCTCCCTCCCGTCCCTCCCTCTCCCTCCCGTCCCTCCCTCTCCCTCCCGTCCCTCCCTCTCCCTCCCGTCCCTCCCTCTCCCTCCCGTCCCTCCCTCTCCCTCCCGCCCTCCCTCTCCCTCCCGCCCTCTCTCTCCCTCCCGCCCTCTCTCTCCCTCCCGCCCTCTCTCTCCCTCCCGCCCTCTCTCTCCCTCCCGCCCTCTCTCTCCCTCCCGCCCTCTCTCTCCCTCCCGCCCTCTCTCTCCCTCCCGCCCTCTCTCTCCCTCCCGCCCTCTCTCTCCCTCCCGCCCTCTCTCTCCCTCCCGCCCTCTCTCTCCCTCCCGCCCTCTCTCTCCCTCCCGCCCTCTCTCTCCCTCCCGCCCTCTCTCTCCCTCCCGCCCTCTCTCTCCCTCCCGCCCTCTCTCTCCCTCCCGCCCTCTCTCTCCCTCCCGCCCTCTCTCTCCCTCCCGCCCTCTCTCTCCCTCCCGCCCTCTCTCTCCCTCCCGCCCTCTCTCTCCCTCCCGCCCTCTCTCTCCCTCCCGCCCTCTCTCTCCCTCCCGCCCTCTCTCTCCCTCCCGCCCTCTCTCTCCCTCCGTCCCTCTCTCTCCCTCCCTCCGTTTCTCTCTCTCTCTATCGTGACGGAATAGGGCCTATAAAAGGTGAAGGCGGGAAAGTCTATACGGAACTAGTAGAAATGGCAGAGGTGCTCAATGAGTCTTATGCCTCGGTTTTCACAGAGGAGAAGGACATGGGTGGATGTACTGCGGGCGTGCGGTGGACTGAAAGGATTGAGTATGTGGACTTTAAGAAAGAGGTTGTGCTGGAATCTTTGAATGGCATCAAGATAGATAAGTCGCCGGGTCCTGATGGGATATACCCCAGGTTACTGTGGGAGGCGAGGGAGGAGATTGCAGAGCCTCTGGCGATGATCTTTGCGTCGTCGATGGAGACGGGAGAGGTGCCGGAGGATTGGAAGATTGCGGATGTGGTTCCTATTCTCAAGAAGGGGAACAGGGATAGCCCAGGTAATTACCGACCGGTGAGTCTAACCTCAGTGGTTGGTAAACTGATGGAGAAGATCCTGAGGGACAGGCTATATGAGCATTTAGAGAGGTTTAGTATGCTCAAGAATACTCAGCATGGCTTTGTCAAGGGCAGATCGTGCCTTACGAACCTGGTGGAGTTCTTCGAAAATGTGACTAAATACATTGACGAAGGGAAGGCGGTAGATGTGGATTATATGGATTTTAGCAAGGCGTTCGATAAGGTCCTCCATGCAAGGCTTCTAGAAAAAGTGAGGAGGCATGGGATCCAAGGGGCTGCTGCCCGGTGGATCCAGAACTGGCTTGCCCAAAGGAGGCAGAGAGTGGGTATAGATGGGTCTTTTTCTAAATGGAGGTCGGTCACCAGTGGTGTGCCCCAGGGATCTGTTCTGGGACCCTTGCTGTTTGTCATTTTCATAAATGACCTGGATGAGGAAGCGGAGGGATGGGTTGGTAAGTTTGCCGACGACACGAAGGTTGGTGGGGCTGTGGATAGTCTGGAGGGATGTCAGAAGTTACAGAGGGACATAGATAGGATGCAAGACTGGGCGGACAAGTGGCAGATGGACTTCAACCCAGATAAATGGGTCGTGGTCCATTTTGGTAGGTCAAATGGGATGAAGGAGTACAATATAAAGGGAAAGACTTAGTACTGTAGAGGATCAGAAGGACCTTGGGGTCCGGGTCCATAGGACTCTAAAATCGGCCCCGCAGGTGGAGGAGGTGGTTAAGAAGGCGTATGGTGTGCTGGCCTTTATCAATCGAGGGATTGGGTTTAGGAGTCCGGGGATAATGATGCAGCTATATAAGACCCTCGTCAGACCCCACTTGGAGTACTGTGCTCAGTTCTGGTCGCCTCATTACAGGAAGGATGTGGAAAAGATTGAAAGGGTGCAGAGGAGATTTACAAGGATGTTGCCTGGATTGAATGGCATACCTTATGAGGATAGGCTGAGGGAGCTCGGTCTTTTCTCCTTGGAGAGACGAAGGATGAGAGGAGACCTAATAGAGGTATATAAGATGTTGAGAGGCATAGATCGGGTGGACTCTCAGAGGCTTTTTCCCAGGGTGGAAATGTCTGCTACGAGAGGACACAGGTTTAAGGTGCTGGGGGGTAGGTACAGGGGAGATGTTAGGGGTAAGTTTTTTCACACACAGGGTGGTGGGCGAGTGGAATCGGCTGCCGTCAGTGGTGGTGGAGGCGAACTCAATAGGTTATTTTAAGAGACTCCTGGATGAGTACATGGAGCATAATAGGATGGAGGGTTATAGGTAGGTCTAGAAGGTAGGGATGTGTTCGGCACAACTTGTGGGCCGAAGGGCCTGTTTGTACTGTAGTTTTTCTATGTTCTATTTCCCTCCCTCCGTCTCTCTCTCTCCCGCTCCCTCCTTCCGTCCCTTTGTCTCTCTTTCTCCATCCCTCTCTCTCTCTCTCCCTCCTTAGATCTCTCTCTCTCTCTCTTTCTTCCTCCCTGCATCTCTTTCTCTCTCTCCCTCTTTCTTCCTCCCTGCATCTCTTTCTCTCTCTCTCTCTCTCTCTCCCTCTCCCTCCCTCCCTCCGTCTCCCTCTCTCTTTCTCTCCCTCCCTCCCTCCGCCTCTCCCTCTCTCCCTCCCTCTGTCTCTCTCTCTCTCTCTCCCTCCGTCTCTCCCTCCCTCCGTCTCTCGCTCTCCCCCTCCGTTTCTCGCTCTCCCCCTCCGTTTCTCGCTCTCCCCCTCCGTTTCTCGCTCTCCCCCTCCGTTTCTCGCTCTCCCCCTCCGTTTCTCGCTCTCCCCCTCCGTTTCTCGCTCTCCCCCTCCGTTTCTCGCTCTCCCCCTCCGTTTCTCGCTCTCCCCCTCCGTTTCTCGCTCTCCCCCTCCGTTTCTCGCTCTCCCCCTCCGTTTCTCGCTCTCCCCCTCCGTTTCTCGCTCTCCCCCTCCGTTTCTCGCTCTCCCCCTCCGTTTCTCGCTCTCCCCCTCCGTTTCTCGCTCTCCCCCTCCGTTTCTCGCTCTCCCCCTCCGTTTCTCGCTCTCCCCCTCCGTTTCTCGCTCTCCCCCTCCGTTTCTCGCTCTCCCCCTCCGTTTCTCGCTCTCCCCCTCCGTTTCTCGCTCTCCCCCTCCGTTTCTCGCTCTCCCCCTCCGTTTCTCGCTCTCCCCCTCCGTTTCTCGCTCTCCCCCTCCGTTTCTCGCTCTCCCCCTCCGTTTCTCGCTCTCCCCCTCCGTTTCTCGCTCTCCCCCTCCGTTTCTCGCTCTCCCCCTCCGTTTCTCGCTCTCCCCCTCCGTTTCTCGCTCTCCCCCTCCGTTTCTCGCGCTCCCCCTCCGTTTCTCGCGCTCCCTCCCTCCCTCTCCCTCCCTCCCTCTCCCTCCCTCTCTCCCCCTCCCTCCCTCCCTCCCTCTCCCTCCCTCCCTCTCACCCCCTCCCTCCCTCCCTCCCTCACCCCCTCCCTCCCTCCCTCCCTCTCCCTCCCTCCCTCTCACCCCCTCCCTCCCTCCCTCCCTCACCCCCTCCCTCCCTCCCTCCCTTCCTCACCCTCTCCCTCCCTCACCCCCTCCTCCCTCCCTCCCTCACCCCCTCCCTCCCTCTCTCCCCCTCCCTCCCTCCCTCCCTCTCCCTCCCTCCCTCTCACCCCCTCCCTCCCTCCCTCCCTCACCCCCTCCCTCCCTCCCTCCCTTCCTCACCCTCTCCCTCCCTCACCCCCTCCCTCCCTCCCTCCCTCACCCCCTCCCTCCCTCGCTCCCCCTCACTCCCTCCCTCCCTCCCCCTCACTCCCTCCCCCTCACTCCCTCCTTCCCTCCCCCTCCCTCCCTCTCTCCCCCTCCCTCCCTCCCTCCCTCCCCCTCACTCCCTCCCTCCCCCTCACTCCCTCCCTCCCCCTCACTCCCTCCCTCCCCCTCACTCCCTCCCTCCCCCTCTGCCCCCTCACCCGCTGCCCCCTCACCCGCTGCCCCCTCACCCGCTGCCCCCTCACCCGCTGCCCCCTCACCCGCTGCCCCCACCCGCTGCCCCCTCACCCGCTGCCCCCTCACCCGCTGCCCCTCACCCGCTGCCCCCTCACCCGCTGCCCCCTCACCCGCTGCCCCCTCACCGCTGCCCCCTCACCGCTGCCCCCTCACCCGCTGCCCCCTCACCCGCTGCCCCCTCACCCGCTGCCCCCTCACCCGCTGCCCCCTCACCCGCTGCCCCCTCACCCGCTGCCCCCTCACCCGCTGCCCCCTCACCCGCTGCCCCCTCACCCGCTGCCCCCTCACCCGCTGCCCCCTCACCCGCTGCCCCCTCACCCGCTGCCCCCTCACCCGCTGCCCCCTCACCCGCTGCCCCCTCACCCGCTGCCCCCTCACCCGCTGCCCCCTCACCCGCTGCCCCCTCACCCGCTGCCCCCTCACCCGCTGCCCCCTCACCCGCTGCCCCCTCACCCGCTGCCCCCTCACCCGCTGCCCCCTCACCCGCTGCCCCCTCACCCGCTGCCCCCTCACCCGCTGCCCCCTCACCCGCTGCCCCCTCACCCCTGCCCCCTCACCCCCTGCCCCCTCACCCCCCCTGCCCCCTCACCCCCTGCCCCCTCACCCTCACCCCCTGCCCCCTCACCCTCACCCCTGCCCCCTCACCCCTGCCCCCTCACCCTCACCCCCTGCCCCCCTCACCCTCCGCCCCCTCCCCCTACTACTTGGGCTCTCCAGGGGCTACCGTCTGCTCTTGGTGGCGATGGGCTTACAATCGGGGGTGAGATTTTCAAACAGTGAGGGAGGGGCGACTTTAAGGGTCAAGAGGCTGCAGGTGGTGCGCGGTGGGCAATCTAAGAACTGCTGATTGCAAACGGAGAGCGGGGGAAAAGGCCCATTATACTCCATGGTGAAGCTCTTAAGGTGACTCAGCAAATCTAGCCTCAGCAGTACGGCAGCGCAGAGTTGTGGCAGCATGAGGAGCCTGAAATTTTTGTACACTGTGCCCCGTACAGTCAGGGTCGCCACGCAGTACCCGAGGACATCCACTGAGTGGGACTTTGAAGCCATGG
Source organism: Mustelus asterias (assembly GCF_964213995.1). NCBI lineage: Eukaryota > Metazoa > Chordata > Chondrichthyes > Carcharhiniformes > Triakidae > Mustelus > Mustelus asterias. Next base: position 99,416,225 of record NC_135807.1, on the reverse strand, counting down.
AGATCGTTTGCTTCACTTGGCCGTACTGAAAGGGCGTAGCGACTCACTGTGTTAGGGTGAATAAAGCTCTCCGTACTCCCACAGTCAAATAAACAGTTTGTAGTGCGACCGTTTACCTCGATGTCCATCATGGACCTGGTTGGTGAGGCCTGGATTGGTCCAGCGTAATCAAAGCCACCGTTGGATTTTGCAACGTGGCTGACGGCATCCAAGATGGCGGCCTGCATGGCTCACGCAGCTGATGGCACCCAAGATGGCGGCCCCCGCGGGTCGCACGTGGCGCTACTGGGCTTGGAGGTCGATTTCGCCCTGCATACCTTCACGTAATGGCCCTTCTTTCCACACCTGGAGCAGATCGCATCCTTCGCCGGGCAGCGTTGTCGGGGGTGCTTCCCCAGGCCGCAGAAGTAGCACTTCGGGCCGCCGGAGACTGCCGCAGCGGTCGGGTCTTTGGTGGGACGTGGCGTGGCATAGGCCTGCGGCCCTCCCGAGTACAGAGGTGGCGGTGACTGCAGCGTCCACGATGCACCCCCGTGGTCGGGGGTGGAGGCCTCGAGATTACGGAACGCCACCTCTAACGAGTCGGCAAGCGCCACAGTCTTCTGGAGGTCCAGCCCACCCTGTTCCAGCAGTCGTTGTTGGATATAGTTTGACCTGATACCCGTGACATAGGCATCTTTGATTAAGTCCTCAGTGTTTTGGGCGGCTGTTACGGCCTTGTAGTTGCAGGCCCTGCCAAGTGCTCGCAACGCACGCAGGAATTGATCGCCCGAATCTCCTGGCTGTTGTCTGCGAGTAGCCAGAAGATGTCTGGCGTAGATTTCATTAGACTGTTTGTTCTTACTGGCCTTTTAAAAGTTCGATCGCATCCTTGTAAGTTTCAGCGTCTCTAATCATCGAGAATACTTGATCGCTTACCCGGGTGTGGAGCACGTGTAGCTTGTCGGTTTCGGTCTAGACGACGGAGGAGGAGACGGTGAGGAAAGTTTTGAAACAGCGCAGCCAGTGATCGAAGCTGTTAGAGGCTCCTACAGATTGAGGGTCCAGTTCGAGTTTATTGGGTTTTAGTATCTGCTCCATCCCAAAACTTTTGCTAATAAAATTGATGCACTATCAATCAAGCAAAGACTAGTTTGTATGCA